>NC_086319.1:246864792-247182292 GCF_036172605.1 Pelobates fuscus | reverse complement strand
AGTCACCCCCTCCCTGTGTCACTAGTCACCCCCACCCTCCGTCACTGTGTCACCCCCACCCTCCCTCTGTCACTAGTCACCCCTCCCTCCCTCTGTCACTAGTCACCCCCTCTCTCTGTCACTGTCACCCCTCCCTCCCTCTGACACTAGTCACCCCCTCCCTCTGTCACTGTCACCCCTCCCTCCCTCTGTCACTAGTCACCCCCCTCCCTCCCTCTGTCACTAGTCACCCCCTCCCTCTTTCACTAGTCACCCCTCCCTCTGTCACTGTGTCACCCCCTCCCTCACTGCCACTAGTCACCCCTCCCTCTGTCACTAGTCAACCCCTCCCTCTGTCACTGTGTCACTAATCACTCCCTGTGTCACTGTGTCACCCCCACCCTCCCTCTGTCACTGTGTCACTAGTCACTACTCCCTGTGTCACCCCCTCCCTCCCTCTGTCATTGTGTCACCCCCTCTGTCTGTAATTGTGTCACCCCCTCCCTCTGTCATTAGTCACCCCCCCTCACTGCCACTAGTCACCCTCCCTCTGTCACTAGTCAACCCCTCCCTCCGTCACTGTGTCACTTATCACTCCCTGTGTCACTGTGTCACCCCCACCCTCCCTCTGTCACTCTGTATCACTAGTCACCCCTCCCTGTGTCACCCCCTCCCTCCTTCTGTAATTGTGTCACCCCCTCCCTCCATCACTAGTCACCCCACCCCTCCCTCTGTCACTGTGTCACCCCCTCCCTCACTCTGTCACTAGTCACCCCCTCACTCTAGTGACAGAGTGAGGGAGGGGGTGACTAGTGACAGAGAGAGGGAGGGTGTGACTAGCCACGGGAGGGGGACTCTGAGGGTGGGGGCACCCTTAGAACACTATAGTGATCCTTTAACATTTATTTAATGCACATATGTTTGTGCATTCAAAGGGCCTGGGATCTAATTTTGCCCGGGGGCCCCAAAGGCTCTCAGTCCGCCCCTGCATGCACATACCTTTCCCAAGGAGGATGAAGGACAAGCATGTGGCAGAATCGAGTGAGTCTTTGTCAGGCTTTCATTTTTTTTAAAATGTAATTTAAAATGTAATACATGTTTGTATTCCTAAAGCTATAGTGTTCCTTTGTACTGTTTGTCTTCTTATCTGGGGCTGCGGGTCTTATCTTATTGGCTGATAGAGATGCTGTCAGCCATTGACTTGGCTCTGCACTACAGCACTAACTCAGGAAAACTTCCTAAGCAGAAGCAACTGATAGACTCCAGTTAAAAAGTCAAACCGTTCTAAAACGGTTTAATTCTTGATGTTGGGGCGAGGTCACCATTACATTTGTGGCACAATAACCACTACAGTACACTGCTTTGAGTGTTCCTTTAAGAATCAGTCTGTTTTGTAAACATGCTATATATATATATATATCAGCGGCAGGGCAACAGCAATGCGTTTGTAGATCTTACAGTAACCTGCAGTTTTTCAATTTTTCTTTATCTTGTCTCTGACATGTCATTATCCACATCTGTGACCTACATTAAAATGAATATTCTCTTGCGTTGGTTTTGTATTTATTTTTCATATAAAAAGCCTGGTGAATGTTATAAAGTTAGTGTGACTATGTATATTTACCATTACACACTATTGTATTTTATCTTGGGCTTTTTGTTTGTTCTTTTTATATACACGATTTTTTACTACCATAGGCCAGTGTGTATTCTGTTTCCTTTTATTTGTTTTATCTATAGTTATTCTAATTCCCAACCCCATGGCGCACCCTATTATTCTGTATTTCTATTAAACCTTATGTGTTGGTCGTCCTCTTTTGGGACAGAGCAAGTGATGCAATCTGACCTGCCCCCTTTACCCACCCACTGGAGTCCTGATTTTATGGATGCCGGAGTTGGTTGGTATTAAGCTGTGCTCTTTGGCAACTTGGTTTCAGCATTCCCATGGGCCAGCCAAGAGCAAACCTGAGACAACGAGATAGAAGCATGAATTTGCCCAACATGAGACTGTTGGGAGGTATGGTGGTAAAGAAGACAAGCAAATTGGGGTCAGTATTCAGTTCTTTCAGCCCCCTCATAGCAGTGTCATTCAAATGATATTCATATCACTTTATTCTAAACTCAGTGACCCGGTGTTTAAACCTTATTTAGAGAATAGTTCATACTACGGTACTAGGCGATATTTAACTTTTTGAAATTACTCTAATGTGCGTACTCAAGTGCTTCACACAATGAAGACATTGATTGAACAATTATTTATTTTTCTTTTATACCAACAGTGTCCGTTTTTTCTTTTGTTTCATATCCTAGCTGCTATATGATGTGATGCATGACTATTTCAATTTTTATGATACTGTAATGATATGTGACATTGCTTTTTGTCTGTCAATTTTTTTTCATTGTGCATATATCTAAATGAAATAACCCAATGGGAGTACTTGAAGGACTTTTTCGTGTATGGCTTTGTATTTTGTACTTTGTATATACCACTTCATGGTGAATTAGAACAATTAAACAAAACAAAAAACATACCTAATTCTTTCAATGTTGCTTCCTAACTAACAGCCATCATTTATGCTCCTGACCATGACTTGACTATAAAAGTGACTTGACTATAGTATTCTGCTTGTGAAAACAAAAGTATGTGCACAGAAAATGGTCTGATTCCACAGAAGAAATAGAGGGTTCTGTAGCCCTCAAATACTAGATTTTCTCACATATTTCTTTATCAGAATATTACTCAAGATTTATCAAGATTCTTCACTTAAGTACACTACGTTACACTTAACCATTAACCCTGACACTACCTTTAACTCTTAAATACTACACTAACTTAACAGAACAATTAAACCCTACAAAGCTACAACACTTACAAGAACCCAGTGATAAATCGCTACCCTTACACTACTGTAAAACCTACACTAGCTTCAATCATATACTCTAAAACTTCAGAATCTGTGAAATTCCATGTGTGGATAGAAATGTCAAACCTAATTTGAGATATATAAACACTAATACCCAATCTATATGTATGCTCTTTTTTTATTTTTGATCATGTCTGGGAAGCTATCCTTTTTTCCCCCTGTTTAGTTTAAATGTAAGCGTTTTGAATTTTGCTATTTTTATCACAGAAATAGGTTTGAGTATCTCCCCATTATTCCAACAGAAAAACTATCTATGTAGCTGCATTTCAGATGCATGTCTCCTGCATCATGTATGTACAATTACATAACCCTTCATGGATGGCCAAAGACAACCTAGACTGATTTGTCAATACTATACCGAACACTGTCAATGCAATGAATTCAAAATATTCAGCCAGAACTAATGTATGTTTTGTTTGAAGGCATACACTGAAAAAGCATAACATTCTAGCACAATGTTCATAGGCGTTGCTGGGGAGTGCCTATGAGGGCTGATGCCCTGGATGTGGGGCTCTTTAGTCCTGGATCTCTGCAGTTGTTGTAGGGAGCTGGATAATATTATTTTTTTGTTTTTACATAAAGTTGCTGGTTTATGGGATAGGCATACGGCTAATGCAAGTATTAAGAAAATTTGGCAGTCTAGATGGGCCGAATGGCTATTATCTGCCCTCACATTCTATGTTTATATGATCCGGGACTATAGACCACTTTGATGAGCCGAAGTCGTCTGGGTGCCTATAATGTTCCGTTCATTAGAACTTGCTCAGAATTGGTTTCTCATGGCCCTTTTATTCTATTTTGTATGTTGTACGTCAAGGTGATCCAATTTGAGCAAATGGCAAATAAAATGTTATCTAAATTATAGGTCTCTTAAACCTGCAAAGGTAATTATTGTAGTTTGTACAAACTGCCTTAATTACCTTTGAGGGTTAACTCTACCACCTCTAGTGGCTGTCTACCATATAGCTACTAGAGGGACTTCTATACATACATGCAGAGCCCGAACCAGCACCAAAGACGTGACAGAAGGAGTTTTTAATAGGAAGGGTTCACCGCAAGGGAGGGGGACACTATAGGGAGCTATAGTACTTTGTTTTACTGGCACTGTAGTTTTCCTTTAAGCTCATGTAGGACATGTTACCAGCGGTTTTTGGTTTTATGACAATCAGTATTTTATATAATATGTTAATTTAATAACACATACGATAGTAAGGTGTAGGTTGGTTTTATATAATATATATAACACAGCTATTACAAAAGTAATCAATTTTATCCAAGTTGGAACATTTTGCTGGACAAAAGGATGGCCTGACTGATGGCTCTTTGAGTTTGTGCATCTCATAAGGGCTTTTTTTTGTAACTTTCAGACTTTAAAAGAACAAACATTTTATTATATTACCACATTGTTTTAAAAGAGTCCGCATCCTATAAATCTTCAGTTTATATAGCCAATAACAAGGGAACATCATATACTACTACTCTAGACAAATATATAACAGAACACTGTCATTTATTGGAATGGCTATAAATACCCCTTGTTGTGATTAAATTAGACTTTCTCTTGACAGTTATTTTCTGGGCCTAATATGGCGCTCTGGTTTAAAGACTCTATGACGGCATAAAAGTCAATCTGTCTGTTGCTACTATCTAACCTCCTTTGAGGTTAATGTATCTCTACAGTGTTTGATTGCAATGAAACCGCAGAGTGCATCAAAACTCATCCAGTTATAGGGGCCGAAAATAGTTGCTAATAAAGTGGATGTTTTCTATAGAGACGGTTATAGAAATCAAAGCCAACATATTAAACAATTAACTAATGTTCATATAACCTTCATGTCATGGATCACATGCAATAGACTCCATGATATTCTGGTTTTTATTTTTATTTTTTTTATTTAACAAGGATGCTACTTACTGTAATTTTTTTGAAAAAAAATATGTTTTTATATTCTTTATTTTTGCGTGCGTAGTTCGGCATACAAGCAGGCAACAACATCACAAATAACATAAAATGAAGGTATAACGGCATGCTAAACCTCAATGGCTAGAGAGTTAGTTTAATTTAGTGGCAGTAAACTATTGTCTAGATATTAAGGTTATAATAAGTAAACTTTGTGATTCAGGCTAGGCCAACACGTCTAAGTAAATTACACAGGAACAAATTTATAGCTTAAAGTCAAAGACATGACAGTCAAATATATAGGTATGGTTAAGGGAGGCTAAACTCGCTGAACTAATCTACATAATGGTATAGCTTAAGTGCCGCTGGGTTCGTTTTACATCATGAGCCAGAAGTGGATGAAACTATTTGAGCCCTTTCACCATACAAACAGGCTTGTGGCTAGAGTCAGGCAGGGTCTCCACTTTCAATGCCTCATAATTCATCCAATGCCACAAGTAGGCCGCGATATGGAACCCATCTCCTCTCCTTTTTGTCCCCTTACCTACATCACTCGATGTTGATATGGGCTAGCAGCATAAAGGGTCCCTCCATTTCGGTCTGCTCGCTACTTCTAGCCTGAGCCTCATATGGAGTCAGTCATATGGAGTCAGTTTCCCAGTGGAAGGATTGCGAGCCCACCGAGGTTTCAGCCATCTGGTTCTCTCTGGGGAGCGGGAATGGCTCTGTGGGATCAGCTCCACTTGGCCCCAGGCTCGGCCGTGGAACAGTGAGCCAGAGCAGTGTCGGGAGTCTTTGGTGGGGCAAGCAAGGTAGGTACCTTCATTCGGCATTCTATACGGTTCCAGAATTCTTGGCATATTTTGCCTTAAATACTTCTCTTCAGTCCTGTACTCCTGATTGTCTCAGAATATGTTGCTGTGTGGTGGCCATCTTGGATTTGCCGCGTGGTTGTATGGCAGGTCGGAGTTGAAACTTGGATGTGTATGTAGGATTAGCTTTGAGCTGTGCATTCACTGTTGGGAGATTGGCAGCCTCTCCCAACTGATAGACGGGCAGACTCGTTAGGCCACAGGTCCGGATGGCGGGATTACTCACCTAACCTGTGCTTTCTAGGGCTAGCAATGTACTCTCCAGTTAACAGCTTACAGTGTAGATGTTGTGCTTTTAGCTGCTTTTAATGCTTTGAATAGCCGTAGCTGTTGTCAAACCCGTCTGGCCATCTCTGTTGTCAGACCCCGCCCCCCTACTTACTGTAATTTGATGTTGAGGTATGATAAGATTAAATGTCAGCAAACTACCATAGAGGAGAAACCTAAGCCTCAAACATAAAATAAAACATCATACACATGAAAATAATGTTTTAAAGTACAATCGGTTATGTTCCCCACCCAAAAGAAAAATCTCAAAAAGTGTCTAAAAATAGTTTTTTACTTAACTTACTCTAGCGCCGGCTGAAGCTAGAACACTGCACATTCAGACTCCTACCACCATGACCACTTCAAAAAGCAGAAGGGATCATGGTGATTGAATTAACCCTTTAATTAGGTGCAATGTTCAGCATATGGCAGTTTGAGAAATCAATCACTGAAATCTAACTGACGAATGATCTTAAACACTGGTATTGATTGGAACACTGGCATCACATTTAGATGTCTCAGCTATGGTATCCACACTGCTATAGGGATCATCTGTTAATGGGCTCCTGTTACTGAAGTTGCCTAAAGGAAAGAGGGAGGAGTAGAGTCTAGAGCAATGTTAGTCCGTCACTGGTGTGATAATAATATTCCATATTAATTAAGAATGATTGATTGATCACTATTGAGCAAATCAAACTATTATAGTCAAGATGGTGCTGGTACACAGTACTGAAAATGTTAATAACCACAAAACACAGCACCAGGATGACTCATGCATAGCTTCATGAGACTATTATGAGAACAGAGCTAGTTTTTAGATAAGAGAATATTAACCGTACAGATCTGGCCTGGCATTTTTCTGGGACTGGAAAGCCTGGCCAGCTGCAGGTCCCATCCAACGCTTTTACAAGGTCTTTGCTGGGCTGCACTGATAAGAAGATTTGGTGGAAAAGTACAGACTATTCACTCCTTTGATTATTAAGTTTCTTATAAAAGAATAGAAAACTTGGCACTCACTTGGAGTACTACCCACCTGTTATACGGACGCGTATTGCTGGTTCTGCTGATTTGCTAGTAAGAGAGGGTACTCTTCAAGCCTGACAGCCAGAAGTTCTCTCAGTCGAGTGCAGCGAGCCTCTCTTATGGTGATGTATACTTGAGCTGGTTTTTATTAAGCTGTTTCTTTGAGCTGTTCCTTTAAGCTTAAATTTAAGCTGAAGTATTATTAATTAAGTCTTTGTTAGTCAATAAAGTTTGTATTATTATTTACAAGTACTTGATGTCAGTGTCTTTCCCTTTCTCAAATACTCAATTCACTGATCTCGAGTAGGGTTTTGGTGCCCACCAATATCTTAAAAAACCTTAGGATAATTGATTATTGCTTTTTGATATTGGTGCTTCATGAATTTAATGATCAGGCAAAACAACTGGTAAGCATAGCATTGGCACCCGCAAACTACAGTAATCCTGGTCTCTGAGGTCTCTTACATGAGGACCCATTTGTGTGTCAGCACAACAAGATTGCTCCACAGTCAAAAGGAACAATGGTGGAACATGAAAGTCGTATTCCTTTTCAGGAGGGTCCTAACAACCCAGCACTTTTTGTTTTAAAAAAATATTAACATAATGTTTATTTGAAACATAGCTCTCACATAAACATATAATAAAACAGGACATTTGAGATAATTTAGGGAAGGATGGATGGAGAGACAGACAGATAGATGTGAAGTTGTATTCACTTAAAATAAACTTGCAGTTAACTAAAAGGGTAGGAGAAAATAGAGTAAACGTTAGACAAGCCAAAATTCAGTAATACAGAGAACAGAATAAAAGGTAATCAAGCCAAGATCAGTAACAGGAAATCAGAACATGTCACGAACGCACTATTGCGATAAATATGAACCACAACAATGCAATTGGGACAATAAAGGCTGGGATTTAAATACTAGTGGTTGTATTATGATTGGGCCATGCTATAGTGGAGCACCAGAAGATGCAAGTCCGGCAATTAGCTGATTTTGCTTTATTTACTACTTCATTCATGTGTGCTTTATGTAAGTGCAAACGCATATAAATAAACGCGCATTAGCAGCATGCGGTGTCCGAATTATTGCCGGAGTGGTGAGGAGAACCCCCGAAATTAGTAAGTATGACAGTGTTCCTCGATATATATATATATGCATGTGTGGCTATACATACATATACATAAATGCATATTGTGAGCTTTTGTATGTCGATAAATGTTTGTGTCTTTTTTTAATATAGATTTATATAATACTCTGAATCCCTTCAAACAAAATGTACCCTTGGGCCGAAGCCCCCTGGTCTTTTTTGCCACCAGTAACTCCCCTGTCGAGGAGTATAAAGTAAAACAACCAAAAAAGATTTGCTACTTGTTTAAAAAAATATATGATCTGTCAAGCTATGCAAACACACATATATTTTTGCCAATGATGCAAAATGCTCTTTCACATCAAATCAATTTGTATTTTCACATTTATAAGCTTTTAACACATACTTGCTTTAGTTTTTATAGATTCTCTGATTGTGGCTTTGCAATCACGGAAATATTGTAAGGTATTGCACTGCATGCTGTATGGTGTATACCATTAATTTGTACATTAACTTTAAAGGCATAAATTATGCAATTGTTATATTTGCTGATCTCTGCACTGCACATGTGAAAAGAGTAAGGTATGTCAGCTTAATCACTTGGTAAATCAGAGTTCTTTGCACATTCCACATTTGGATGTAAAATGTATAAACATTCATCACTGAAATGTCATCAATGTTAATAAAAATTCTCAGAAACTTACCATTTGCATTCTCACACATATTATACTCTGTTATATATTGCATTTTATCAATACTGTATTTTAATCTGTCACTAACTCAGCAGATGTTCATACCCTGATCATTGGACCATATCTGATGAGCCAGAGGTGATGATTATCGATTTTCATATTCATTTTTTCATAGATTAATATTTTGCTAAGGGTATCAATTGGTTATATATATTTACATACACTGATCAACCACAATGTAAAACCACTGAAAGGTGAAGTGAATAACATTAATTATCTCGTTACAATGGCACCAATCATAGTGTGGGATATATTGGGCTGCAAGTGAACAGACGACTGGGTCAGAGCATCTCTAAAACGGTAAGTCGTTTAGTGTGTTCCCGGCATGCGGTTTTTAGTACCTACCAAAAGTAAGACAAGGAAGGGCAACCAGTGAACTTGCGTCAGGGTCATCACTAACCCATGTGGTGCAATCACACAGAAGAACTACTGTTGCTCAAATTGCTGAAAAACTTAATGCTAGCCTTGCTAGAAAGTGTCATAACACACAGTGCATCAGTTTGCTATGTATAGGGCTGCATAGACACAGACCAGTCATAATGCCAATAATGAATGCTGTCCACCAGCGAAAGCAACTTCAATGTGTATGTGAACATAAGAACTGGACCATGAAGCAATGGAAGAAGGTTGGCTGGTCTAATGAATCATGTATTTTTTTTACATCAGGTGGATGGCCAGGTGCATGTACGTTGTTTACCATGGTAAGAGATGGCAGGAGGATTCACTGAGCAACTTTCTGCTGGAAAACCTTGGTTCCTTTCATTCAAGTGGATGTTACTTTGCTCATACCACCTACCTAGAGATTGTTGCAGACCAAACACACCCGTTCATAGCAGTGGTGTTCCCTGATGGCAGTGACCTCTTTCAGCAGAATAATGCACTCTGGCACACTCCAAAAATTGTTCAGAAATGTTTTGAGGCACATGACAAAGAGTTCAAGGTGCTACCTTGGATTCCAGATTTCAATCCATTTGAGCATATGTGGGATGTGCTGGAACAACAAATCCGATCCATGAAGTCCCCACTTCACAACTTGCAGGACTTCACCTCCAAAGGATGAACAACCCAGTGTCTGGCGTAAAATCAGAAATTCACAGGTAGGCATCCCAAACAAAGTGTAGGTTTCATATGCTTATCAAAGATAAATAATTTACCAAATATTCTCCTATCTGTTCACATTGGAAGTACATTTGCAAAATAAATTAATTAAATTAATTATTCAACAAATTAATAGAGCAGAAAGAATATTACTGCTATTGTCATTACAAATATCCAGCCACATAGCTAAATAACTAAATTAATAAAATGAAACAAATAGACACCTAGACCCACTGCTAGAACTGGGAATAGGGTCAATTAGATCACAGGCAGAAGTATAAGGGTTAATAGAGTGGATGGGAGGTGGTCTGAGACAAATTAAAGGCACATGCCACTCAATGCCTTCACCTGCTGCTAAGACGTACAGAGTAAGTTAGTCAAACACATGGTACACAATGGTGAATCCAAGGTACTTTGTTCACCACCATAGGGCAACATTCCCTGCCTTGAGAAAGGCTTCTGAAACATTAATGGTGATGGAAATGCTTGAATATGTTATTTGTCTTGGCAACCATTTTTGCTAAATTATAGCTTCTATTTTAATTAAAATATGGACTGAGCCTTTGAAAATTCAGAAGCAGTTTATTGAGTTTAGTTCCAAATGGGAGCATTCTAAACCCTTCAGATGACCTAAAACCCAGTGTGTATTCAAATCCATTCAGGAGCTGTCTTATCGGAAACTGATAAGTGTTTCATTTTAACTTTAGTGTGTAAATCGAGAGTCCTCAAAGGATGGGGATGCATCAAAATACAAAAAAAGTAAATAAAGTCCTAGCTTGGATAAGTCCCTGTGTATACAGAGTCCAGGAGTGTGGAGCTGAAATATGGTACTGGTCTCTGAGGCCGCTGAGTTCCGCTTCTTGCAGTGGTCAAATATATAGGAGAAAGCAATAAGAGATGAGAGGAAATAATGGTGCAGTATGTTCTAAGAAGTGCCAATATAAAGGAAATGGTAAAATTCCTACTCACATTCAGTAGAGCTTAAGCCAGCTCTGGTGTGTATGGCTTACAGCGGTATAATCCCCGCTTATGGGATATGCAGTGAGTGTCCTCTTGTAGTATCAGGAACCCAAGGGGGAGATAATAAAACCTGACTGCACTTTAACAGCCCTATCAGCCGAATCACAGCCACTCCCCTTCCTAGTGCCACTATCCTGGCTGGCTTGCCTGTTGGCTGATACTATTACCGACATGTAGTTTACCTAAACACTATGCCAGTGTTTGTTTATTATTTTCTTAATGTGGTTGCTTTTATTGTTAAAACCAAAAATAATGCAAAGAGTAGGGTAGTCATCATGGGTTTTCTTTTTTAAATTAAAAGTTCTGTTCTTTCTTCTGTTATAATGGTATCTATTGTTTTGTTTAAATTAGCTAATGGGTAGTTTTTCTCAGTAATTTAAAAAAAAAAATTTCAATCTGCTTGTTGGTTAAAATCTTATATCTGGGAACAATTTCTCTTTAATCTTAAAAATTTTAACTGCACTTTAACAGCTCTATCAGCCGAATCACGGCCAGTCCCCTTCCTAGTGCCACTATCCTGGCTGGCTTTGCTGTCAGCTGATACTATTACCGACATGTAGTTTACCTAAACACTACAGCCCCCATAAAGCATAGTGGCCGGAAATGATGACGCACCTATGATGCACATCACGTGTCTCGGCAGATAATGCTGAAAATACTCTTACAAACTTTGTGAGTATATTTTATTATATCTTATATACCAGTAATATTTTATTGAGAGCACTATTGCTGTTTTTATTGTTGTCCTTCCTATATTTAATGGTAATGGAACACTCATCATATATCCCAAAGGCGGATTGTACCACTGTATGCTTATCACACCAGAGCATAAGCTCTACCAAATGTGAGTGTTACTACAATATTTTATCATTTTTTACTCACTGTGGAACATACTACACCATTATTGTTTCCATTTTTATTATCTCCCCCTTGGATCCCTAATACTACTACATACAAGAGGACACTCACTGCATATCCCATAAGCGGGGATTATACCGCTGTAAACCATACATACCAGAGCTGGCTTAAGCTCTACTGAATGTGAGTAGGAATTTTACCATTTTCTTTATATTGTCACTTCTTAGAACATACTGCACCATTATTTCCTCTCATCTCTTATCACCTTCTCCTATATATTTGACCACTGCAAGAAGCGGAACTCTGCGGCCTCAGAGACCAGCACTGGATTTCAGCTCCACACTCCTGGACTCTGTATACACAGGGACTAATCCAAGCTAGGACTTTATTTATTAACTTTTTTGTATTTTGGCGCAGCCCCAACCTTTGTTGCATGCAATCTCTCAATTACTCTCAAGGGCACGTGAGGGAGTCCTTGTTTGGGATTGCTGCCTTTTTTTCCTTAGGATTTACTAGCGTTGACTCTCTTCTGTTTTTTTTTTTTCTAAATTCTTTATTTTCTGTTGTGCATGGTATAACAATAGGCTTACTCAGCCACATTAGCAGTCGTAAGCAGTAATAGGCATAGCAATCAAAACATGGCATATGAATATACGGCACAATTTTTTAAGTTTTGTTGAGAGAAAAAGTAAACAGTGGATAGACATAGTAATTTACATTTGAGCTTTCCGGTCTATTTATGATGATCACGTTTAAAGGACCACTATAGGCATCCAGACCACTTCAGCTCAATGAAGTGGTCTGGGTGCCAGGTCCATCTAGGATTAACCCTATCTGCTGTAAACATAGCAGTTTCAGAGAAACTGCTATGTTTACCTATGGGTTAATCCAGTCTCTAGTAGCTGTCTCATTGACAGTCGCTAGAAGCGCTTCCGCACTTCTCACTGTGATTTTCACAGTGAGAAGACGCCAGCGTCCATAGGAAAGCATTGAGAATGCTTTCCTATGGACTGGCTGAATGCGCGCATGGCTCTTGCCGCGCATGCGCATTCAGCCGATGACGGAAGAAGAGGGAGGAGAGTCCCAGCGCCGAGGAAGCCCGGCGGTGGAAAAAAAGTAAGGGATTAACCCCTTCCTCTCCCTTCAGCTCCACGGGAGTGTGACCCTGAGGGTGGGGGCACCCTTCAGGGCACTATAGTGCCAGGAAAACGAGTATGTTTTCCTGGCACTATAGTGGTCCTTTAAGTGAAATTCTGCACATGTAATGTATACTAGGCAGGTAGGTTTAACATTTGTTTATGCTGATAAGGTTAAGTGGTTTAATGCTTATAAAGTATGCTAAGCAGATTACATGTGTATTTTCTATGTGTGAGCTAGTGTAGACTGCATGCTTATAAAACACGAATAGAAGAGAAGGCTACCAGGCAAACCGGCATATGAGTATAAGAGTAGCAGGTGTCCGGCCATCCGGGAACGCAACCCGCGTGTGTAACACAACATTTCACGATATGTGAAGAGGCTTAGGCATTGTGTAACGCTGTTATTTCTCAAGACTGTGCTGTCCTGATTTTGAGAATGTGTTAGGGGGTGGAGGTGAGACCAGATTTTCCCCAACGCTGTATTAAAGAGAGAAGGGGGTGTATGTTGGTAATAGCTGTGACAGAATTACACGTGTATAGTGTAGGTTGGTGGCTACATATGCTCAGCTTATTGGAGTACGTTTATGGATTATTTTAACTTCGCAATATCTTTCAGGGTGACTCAATTAAACCTATCAAATCAAATTAAAAGGTACAGTAGTTGTTCTTGGCGCTCCGCCATTTAAGTCTCGTGTAAAATATAGCTTACAGGTATGTTAGTTGTACCCATTAGGCAAAATCCCTATACAGAAAAATGCAGATTATTCCCCACAGTGATTTTGTGGTTTGGCCATCTGCACCCGCCATGCTGCTCTGGGTCTCGAGACTCCTCTACCTGTAGTCATCTGCATCGCTGAGTGGTGAGTACCTGGAGTCGGTAACTGCGCTCGAGGATACGTCCCCCTGTGTCCTGAGGGCCAAGGGCTGAGTCTGTCTTGAGTTGGTGTCTGTGCCGTTGCGGTGCAGTGTGCTTCCTCCCACCTCTCCACTGAGCTGGCTTCGGTCTGCCTCTACTCCACACCGTTCCCCGTCGGCTTAACCCCTTGGAGGCCCCTCACTGGTGCTGGCTACGTGCTGGTGTACGATTAAGGGGAGGAGGGTTTGCCTTCTTCCGCTTGGCCACCTGTGTCTGGACCCGGGGCAGGTCATTAGGTGAGGACGTTGGCGGTGGAGGTTGCATGCGCGTCTCCCATTGCTCCCAAAAGGAGGCAAAAATTTTGTTCAGCCGACATTCCGTCTCAAGCCATGCGCCTCATGGGTCAAGGGTAAGGGAGGCATCCGCCATTTTGAGAGTTTCTCCGGTTGGTGGTTCAGAGCCTCGAGTGGAGGTAGAGGTCTCCCTGTTGTGCTCGGGGAGTGTGGAGGTGGACTGGGATATCCCCCGCCGGTTCAAATGGGGGCGGGGGGACGCAGGCCCAAGGTTATGGTCGCTGCTTGTCTCGGCAGTAGGAGCGTGGCCGCCTCTCCCATGCCCGCCTTGCTTGTAGGCCTCATGGACATGTCGGGTGTGCATCGCTGGAACCGACTCATCTGAGGTATCGTTTTGTACCTGTCGATGTTGTCAGTTGCTTGGTGGCCTCCTAGCTTATTTTTATTGCCGTTTTATGGGCGAAATGTCACTTTATTTCTCTTGTTAGGCAGGAGCTGTTGAGGCTAGCGTCCTCTCTGCTCTGCGGTTAGGCCACGTCCCCTCTTCTGTTTTTTAAATCGATAGTCCTGCCTTTTTTTTTATCCATGTGTCTTCTTGAAATTACATGACAAGACATTTTAATGTATGTAAAAAAAAGTTGAAAACATATTTCTTGTGATGTGATGTGATGTGATACACCTAATGCACGATACACCTATCTTCTGTATGTTTGCAATTTCGTTTTAAATATCTCCATTTTCTTTCAAATGAAATGATTCAACCTTTAAACACTCTCTCTGGTCATTATTATGAAGGCTGCTCCACTAAAATGTTCTTTATGTAAACATTTTTTATGTCCAGGAAGATCATAATCACGGAATCATTATGCCCCTGGTACCTCCACCTGTCCCTTCTCATCAACTGTTGCTTCATACAGCCAGAAGATTGACAGTATGTATGTGTATGAACACATGTGGCATGTTCCCTTTCTTCTGCACTCACTACATACACGTTTTCTATGTCCCAGACTGCATAAGAAGAGCTTCTGCCTCCTAGAAAGAAGGTATGGAGATGAGTGGACCAGTGAGTGCTTAGAAAGAATAGAGCTATAGTATCATTAGATACATTTATGACAAGCTCAGGGTGCTGTCTGCACAGTATGCCCTTGGTTGGTCATCCTGCTTGATATAGCTGTCAGAAAACGTGCATTAACGCCAGGCTGACCATCTATTTCTTCGTGCAGACAGGCCCTCTTTTTGGGCATGTTTGTCCTTTTGGGCGGTTCTGGTTACATGACTCGAGTCAGTGGCCCATCCTTTTACACCACCCACTAGAAATGCTACACCGTACACTGCTGTTAGGGGGTATGGATTTACTTGAACGATGAAAGCGAGAAATTAGCATAGGATATGTGATTTCTGATAGCTATATCCTGTGAGTTTCCCTCCAGCACCACCTCCACCAGTTACATGATGCTTAGGAGATATGACTGGTTTAGTGTTTTATGTTGATAAGATTTTGTAATTAGGCCCATCATAATTGTCAGCACCAGGTCCAATTGGTTCTTAAACCGGCCCTGGCAATAACTGAAGGATTCATCGGACTTGAAGGGCTTTATTGTGGATATAAGGTTTGAGGGTAAACATTTTATGATAAAAATTATATTTATGGCTCAGCTGACTAAGTATCATGGGAAATGTAGTTTATAAACATTTGCAGTGGCAAGTCTGGCCATCATTGCAACACAAATAAATATAGACTGTGTATGTAGCAACTACCATGCTTTTCTTAATCATTTCTCGTGTAACATAATCATGTGCTATTATTTCTGTACATGTGTTTAATGGTGGCAATAACAGTACTCAGATACTAATGTTTTCTAAATTTATAATTAATCATGCTGTGGTCAGAGTTCACAACAAACCAGCACAAAAACAGGAAAGGGCTGCTTTCTGTTCTGAATCAATTATCGGAAAGTAATGAATTCTATAGTGAAATAATTATCGCGGATATTTATCCGTGCACTTTCTATTATAGTCTATGGAAGATCAAACCGATAAATCCAGAGATTACATTAATCACCGGTAATCCAACCTCATCGTTCCTTCCTTCTTACTCCTCGCTGCTCCATAATCTTCCCACATACCAAGGCATTCATTCCTCCGGATTACAAGCTACTGTGCTGTTCTGGCAGACGTGTACAGCATTTAAACCAGTCCATTGGCAGCAATGCCATATAATATCCATTACAGTCAATAATATATTCATCCATACTGTATGTGAAGC
The DNA here is from genome assembly GCF_036172605.1 of Pelobates fuscus. Taxonomy (NCBI): domain Eukaryota; kingdom Metazoa; phylum Chordata; class Amphibia; order Anura; family Pelobatidae; genus Pelobates; species Pelobates fuscus. The sequence continues at coordinate 247,165,956 of NC_086319.1, read as the reverse complement.
TTCAAGGCCTGTTGTAAATGCTGAAGGATGGTAGAAGCCTACTAAATTGAACTTAAGTTTTGATTGCACTAGATGTCATATTAAAATATAACACATTGTAATAGTAGAAGCAGCATCATTTCAGTAACAGGTTTCACTGTGTATTAAAAAGATTGCACTAATTATTCATCTGCCCTTTTAGCATGCAGTCTTATATTACTATTATAATGGACAGACACAATTTAGATCGCTCCTATAAAAACCTGCATTTATTTATCTTGTTTGGAAAACAACACAACTGCTGAGGGTTGTAGAGAACTTTGTCCTAAAGATCTTTACTTTTCCTGTCTTTTGGAAAGTATAACTTAGTAGTTATCATAATAATAATAATTTAACTAAACATGTATTTTAGTTTAAAGTGATGCTAGATGTCTCTATTTCTACGTAGAATCGTAGGTTAAAATAAACTGTGTTAAAAATATATTATGTTTCTTTAAAGACACATGAGATTTTACACATATTTCTACAGCAAAGCTGATCAGGCTTGAGCGGCAGTCAGAAAACAAGCTTTTGACTGGAGGCTGCCAATTTCTTTCACTGATGTCGAAGTAAGAAAGTCAATTTTTTTTTTCTTGAACCCAATAGAGGCTTGCCCATAGGAGCTGGTGAGGCAGTGCCCCGTCAATTTTTGTTTCAATAAAAAAAACCAAAAAAACAGTATTAAAAACTATATGCAGTGGTATATATTTGTATTGCTGTTTTGTTTAACGTTTCCTTATAAAAAAAAAAAATGCAAATTACACCTTTGAGATAACTGTGTATTTGCAGTATCTTCACCCCTCCACCTCCTCCTAGTGATGGATTTCTGCTGTTGCTGCTGGCATGTAAAATGAATTTTTCGGGGGAAAAACAACCAAATTCTGGATGGAAAATTTAATTGCTGTGATTGGCTGTCTGATGTTTATAATGCCTCAATTTTGTGCGCCAATTATACATGCCCTACAAAATAAGTCTGCATTCTGACAGGTCTTCTAGAGCTGCCATAAGCTCAGATCAGCAGGGGAGGAGTAGGTAGATTTCCTCTTCCCCTGGTATCCATAGCAGTCACCCATCTTGGCTGTCTGTGCTGGCCTGATCAGTATACTGACTTTCTTTCATTGACATCTGGTACAAAAAAATTTCTTGCACATAGAGAGCCTGTCAATCTTTGCATTCCCTCATTAGTCCTTAGTGCAAACTGAGTAGTAAGGGACAATTCTCAATTTACGCATTGCATCACTTAGAGGAAGTAATTTCACATCACTTCATCCCAGAACTTGTGAATGGAAATCCTCAATGGACTAGACCAGCCTGCAGGAGCTATCGCAGCTCCTTTCCTTGACCTGTATCTGGCCAGCCTGGTCCCTACTGGATCCCAGGGAAGCCACACACACAAGAAGCCCCCATACACTGCCCACATTTATGGGCATCTTAGACAATACCATAAACTACTCATGTACATATACTGTACAATATGACAGCCCACATATGCACAAGTAAAATGCTACAAATCAACTGAAGTACCCATAAATAACACAAACAAAATATGGCAACATAAACACCTCAATTTAAAAAAAAAAAACACACCAAGAGACATTTCATAGAGCAAGACCTGCTCTTGTATACAAACCCTTGCTGTTTATACTACAGCAAGTCCTGCTCTAGGAAGTGTAAGTACATTTCTTTATTTCCATCTGGTTCATAATAAGTACTTAATTCACCATCGGAATTCTTTTTGTACTTGCCTTCACATATATCCTGTATACTGCATCCTACCTGGAGTATCTGTGTCGTTTGGACCAACGTATATCCTAAGACGGGGGTCATACCGTCCATGCGCAAAACAGCAGAGCTCTGAGTTAGCTCTAATAAATGTGATTGTATTCTACACAAAAATGTAAGCACAATATTTATATACAACATATTGTGCTGCACTATTATTGTGTCTATTGTTGTTCTCTATTTTGAGGTCAATTGTGTTGAAATAATCCAAAGACCAATTTAAGTATAAGACTTGTACACTAACAATGGGCGTGGTATATGCTGTCTTCTTTTATCAGCCAATACAATGTTTTCCTATGGGAAAGCATTGTGATTTGCTGAGATCATCAATTCTCATAATGTCAGCCAAGGAGGCTGATCAGGGGTGGAAACAGAGCCGGGGGATACGCATGGCGCTGGAAGTAAGGTGAGCTTTTACTAGCTTTTAAGGGGGCAATAAAAGGCCGGGGGGCTAGATGGTTAGTTAAACACTATAGGGTCATGAATTCATGTTTGTGTTCCTGACCCTATAGTGTTCAGGGACAGCGCTACCAATAGGCGAATAAGGCATAAGGAAGTTTTCTGGTGGGATGCCCTGCTGCTGTCTGGGGCTAGAACGCTGGATGAGCGGCTCCTTAGCCACCCCCCAGTGCAGCCATTCACCTGCTGGGCTCCTCTCTGCAAGCAGGGGAAGCCAGGACAGGACCTGATATCCCGGCTGCCCCCTGCCTGAGAACACTGGAAACTCTCTGAGAGGAACTGGAAGCAGCCTGTGCTCACAGTGCACGACTCTCCTGCTCCCCCAGCAGAAAGAAGAATAACTTCCTGCAGTCTGGACCTCTTCTCTTCTTCACAGGACCCAGGTACCCAGGTATGGCAGGCTAAGGGGGTCTGTTTATTGTGTGCATGTTTGTAAATTGGTGTGTGTTTTAAATGCTGTATTTGTGTGTGTAAATAATGTGTGACTTTATGGTGTGGTGTGAGTTTGTTTTTGAGTGACAGTGTGTGTGTGTGTGTTAGTCAAAGTGTGTAAGTGGCACTTTGGCTGTGTGTGTTATTGAGAGTGTGCAAGATACACTGTGTGTGTGTGTGTGTGTTAGTGAGAGTGTGTAAGTGACTCTGGGTGTGTTAGTGAGAGTGTGCAAGTGACAGTGTGTGTTAGTGAGAGTAAGTGACAGTGTGTGTTAGTGAGGGTGTGCAAGTGACAGTGTGTTAGTGACTCTGGGTGTGTGTGTGCAAGTGACAATGTGTATGTCGGTCAGAGTGTGTGTATGTTAGTGAAAGTGTGTCTTTTTCTTTCCCTAAATGTGTGCTCACTATGTCTCTCTCCTAAAATGTTTCCCAGTCTCTGTTTCCTAAATATCTCAACAGTCTCTCTATCTTTTCCCTAAATGTCTCCCTAGGCTGTTTCCATTCTTTCTCACCGTGCGTCTGATTTCACTTAAAGGGACACTATAGGCACCCAGACCACTTCAGCTGCAATAATTACCATTTAGGGTTAACTCTAACTCTAGGGGCTATTTAAGGGGACATCCAGCATCACGCAAAACCCCATAGGAAAGCAATGCACAATGTTTTTTTGTGGGGAAAGAGAAGGTGGCTTCGAGCCAGCGCCGAAAGGCATCAGTGCTGGACCGAGGTAAGTGGCAGAAGGGGTTAAAAACCACGAAGGAGGGTGGGGAAGGGGGTTTGATGGAGGGGGAAGCTATAGTGCCAGGACAACAAGTTTGTCTTCCTGGCACTATAGTTTCCCTTTAATGTCTACCCAGTGCGTCTCTTTCCCTTAATGTCACTTCACTGCACTTCACAGTTTAGTGAATAAACCTCTGTGGGAATGTAGTTGCATTCCTAAGGGGGTGGCAAAATGGATTGTTGCCTAGGGCCACAAAAATCCATGCACCTGCCCTGATAGTGTTCCTTTGAGCGTCTGCTTTTTTGAAAGCTGGAGGCTCCCAAAGTACCAGAAACAACATGTCAGGAATGATGTATATTTAGCATACCAGAAACACGATGGATACAGGGCTAATATAGGCCTTTAGTAGCATGCCCCATACACAGGGAAGAACATGAAGGGTAGAACACAGAATTTGAGGTGAATCATACGCTGAAAGTGACAGAACATATACATATATGTTCTGTGGACTTCAAGGCTCTAATTCAGTTGTTAAGACTTAGATGCACAATAAAGGGTTTTATTTGAAATACTGAATTATGAGATCCCCCCATATTTTTTTTTTTGTGTGTGTATAAAGAAGCAAATATCCCTCTGATTTAGTCAGTGTTTCAGCATCAGTGGTTTCCCATTATCTTAAATACACCACATGATTGGATTTTCTATTTAATTGGAATTTTAACAGATAGTGGACTCTGAGCCAGTTATACGTTCTATTATACGTTCTATTTGGCTTAGACTTTAACAGTTTTTTAATGTATTTACCTAATAATTTTTCAAATCATGCTAGATTTTGCATGATATGCCCCTTACTATGTGATGGTTAAGGGAGTAATTAACACTTTTTATAATTGTCAATTAAAATCAGAATCTCTTCAGTTTTTAAAGAACAGTGCCATGCCGTTACCATTTTAAGTCCAGGGAGTGCTAGAAATTAGATTTAGGTATTCTTTAAGAATTGATTTTACACTTTACTGACTTTATGTGTACCTAACTGAATGAGATATAACATATCAAGATAACTGGCAATTCTAAAGCAAGATTTTCCAGCTCATGCCCTACATTATTCTGTAATTATTTGCCTATACGCATGTTATACTGTCAGCACCCATTAAGCATATAAATAAGCCAAAGTAAAGCTATAGAAACAGGCATCATTTTCTCCTGTGTATACAGCCCATTGAGAAAATTCTACATTTTATGTTTATTTTCTCCTACCTGCTTGGTAATTAAAAGGAGAGGAAACACTTGTCTAACGCACCAACGAAAGACCCCCTGAGGGACTACCACGAAGGAAAAATATAGCCACAACCCTCAGAGACTGATGATACAGCAAATCTCCAAGATGTGACATCTAAATCAAGATGGTTTCGCTCTACTCCCTTATGGACTCCAACGTTGATACCCTCCAAGCTTCACCCCAATCTACTCTTTGGCTTACCCAAGTTGACTAGTTTTCTGTTTTTTGTTTTATTATTAATGTGTTACACCACATCTGTGAAGACCCCAATCGACTTGGCCTCCTTACACCAACACTCCAACACATCGGCTAGAAATGATCCTGACGCCGAGGCACACAACCACTCATGGCAGGAATCACCACAGACCGGTCACCCATCAACCCTCCCCCACCCCCCCAAGCCCAAACCATATAAACATAAACAGACATACTCACACAAGGGGTTGGGAGTAGTCCCCAATAGGGGATGTGTACCAGCCAGAGGCAACTCACATCTGCAGTGACAGCTCTCCCTCCCATACTGGGGACCCGACAGACAGACAACATAGGGAGACACAACAGACCTCATACCATACACCCAAAACCTCGCCTTGTAGGTCAATACCCTAGAAAACACACACACACACACACACACACACAACACTACACCAGGGCCGGACTGGCCCACTGGGATACCAGGAAATTTCCCGGTGGGCCATCGGCACCTGGGGCCGGGGTGACCTGCGGCCGCAGGGAGAACTTGAAAGGCGGCCGCAGGGGAAGCTCTTCATGAGGCCGGGAGCAGGCTCTTCTGGGGGAGCAGGCTGTTCTGTCTCTGCTCCCCCTCCCTCGCATGCTAGAAAGAGACCGGGGCCGGAATATGATGTCATATTCCGGCTCCGGTCTCATTAAGCTGCGCGCGAGGGAGGGGGAGCAGAGACAGAACAGCCTGCTCCCCCAGAAGAGCCTGCTCCCGGCCTCATGAAGAGCTTCCCCTGCGGCCGCCTTTCAAGTTCTCCCTGCGGTCGCCAGCACAGCAATCAGTTTGCCCACCCACAGGTACTAAAAAATATGTATGTCAGTGGGAGTGTGTGTGTGTGTCTGTCTGTCATGGTGTGTGTATGTGTCTGTGTCATGCTGTGTGTGTGTGTGTGTGTCTGTATCATGCTGTGTGTGTGTGTCTGTCTGTATCATGCTGTGTGTGTGTGTCTGTCTGTATCATGCTGTGTGTCTGTCTGTGTCATGCTGTGTGTGTGTGTGTCATGCTGTGTGTGTGTCTGTCTGTCATGGTGTGTGTATGTGTCTGTGTCATGCTGTGTGTGTGTGTGTGTCTGTATCATGCTGTGTGTGTGTGTGTCTGTCTGTGTATCTGTCTGTATCATGCTTTGTGTCTGTCTGTGTCATGCTGTGTGTCTGTCTGTGTCATGCTGTGTGTGTGTGTGTCTGTGTCATGCTGTGTGTGTCTGTTTGTGTCATGCTGTGTGTGTGTGTCTGTCTGTGTCGTGTGTGTCTGTGTCACGGTGTGTCTGTATCATGGTGTGTGTGTGTCTGTGTGTCATGCTGTGTGTGTGTCTGTGTCATGCGGTGTGTGTCTGTCTGTGTCATGCGGTGTGTCTGTGTCATGCTGTGTGTCTGTCTGTGTCATGCTGTGTGTGTGTGTCTGTCTGTGTCATGCTGTGTGTCTGTCTGTGTCATGCGGTGTGTCTGTCTGTGTCATGCTGTGTGTGTGTCTGTCTGTGTTACGCTGTGTGTGTGTCTGTCTGTGTTATGCTGTGTGTGTGTGTCTGTAAGGACCACTAAGGGGGGGGGGTATAAGGACCACTAAGGGAGGGGGGGATTAAGGACCACTAAGGGAGAGGGGGGGTATAAGGACCACTAAGGGAGGGGGGGTATAAGGACCACTAAGGGAGGGGGGGTTATAAGGACCACTAAGGGAGGGGGGGGGTATAAGGACCACTAGGGGAGGGGGGTATAAGGACCACTAGGGGAGGGGGGGGAATAAGGACCACTAGGGGAGGGATGGGGGGATAAGGACCCCTAGGGGAGGGATGGGGGGGTAAAGACCACTATGGGAGGGAGGGGGGGTAAGGACCACTATGGGAGGTTGGGGGGGGGATAAGGACCACTAGGGGAGGGGGGGATAAGGACCACTAGGGGAGGGGGGATAAGGACCACTAGGGGAGGGGGATAAGGACCACTAGGGGAGGGAGGGGGGATAAGGACCACTATGGGAGGTTGGTGGGGATAAGGACCACTAGGGGAGGGGGGGATAAGGACCACTAGGGGAGGGGGGATAAGGACCAGTAAGGGGGGGAAGGACCACCAAAGGGGGGTAAGGAGGGAGGACTACTAAGGAGAGGGGAGGAGGGTGATTACCACTAAGGGGGTGGGGGAGTAGGGGAAGGTCTACTAAGGGGTTTGGGAGAGGGAGGACCACTAAGGGGTTTGGGAGAGGGAGGACCACTAAGGGGGGAGGGGGAGTGAGAAGACCACCAAGGGGGACTGCAGAGGGACAGGGGGCCAAGGCAGAGAACTAAGTGACAGAAGGGGAGAACACGGAGGGACAGAAGGGAAGGGGAAATCAATAATTGAGGGGAGAGCACTATGAATTTTTTTTTAAAAAAAAGAAAGCTGTTCCCATCTCAGTCCCTATCCTACCCCACAAACCCTCTCTTTTACACTACACACATACACAATGCATCCCCCCCCACACACACAGAAACATACAATGCATTCCTACTCACACACAGACACACCCGAAACACACAATTCATCCCTTACGTTCTCTTACATAATTAATGCACCCCTTACAGACACACACTGCATTCAATTACATACACAGAAACAAACCTTGCACCCCTTACACACACACACACACAGAAACATACAATGCATTCCTTACACGCAAACACACACTACATCCCCTATAAACATACTACATCCCTTACACAAATTGCACACATAAAACATCCCCAACTCATGGATGGGCCATGTAGGTGGATTTATGGGTGGGCATTGTAGGCGTATGCAGGGCCGGACTGGCCCACCGGGATACCGGGAAATTTCCCGGTGGGCCGCGGCTCCTGGGGGCTGCTCTGGCAATATGTGCCACCGGGTGGCCGGTCCGGTGGCACACACTTTGAGGGGGCCGGCCGGCAGGCAGGCGGCCGCATTGCACGCTGCAGCCTCACCGGTCCGGCGGCACACCTAATGCTGAGGGCTGAGGGAGGAGCATATCTCTACCATGCTCCCTCGCGGTTCCCACAATCCCCAGCAGCATCCGTGCTGGGGATTGTGGGAACCGCGAGGGAGCATGGTAGAGATATGCTCCTCCCTCCTCCTTCAGCCCTCAGCGTTAACAGTGCTGCCGGACCGGCGAGGCTGCAGCGTGCAATGCGGCCGGCCCCCTGACTCCTCTCAGGTGGGTGGGGGGGTGAATAGAGAGAGAGACAAGGGGGGGGGGTGAAGAGAGAGACAAGGGGGGGGGATGAAAAGAGAGACAGAGGGGGGGGGTGAAAAGAGAGACAGAGGGGGGGGTGAAAAGAGAGACAGAGGGGGGGTGAAAAGAGAGACAGAGGGGGGGGGTGAAAAGAGAGACAGAGGGGGGGTGAAAAGAGAGACAGAGGGGGGGTGAAAAGAGAGACAGAGGGGGGGGTGAAAAGAGAGAGCGAGACAGAGGTGGGGTGAATAGAGAGAGAGACAGAGGGAGGTGGAGAGAGAGAGAGGCAGAGGGGGTGAATAGAGAGAGAGTGACAGAGGGGGGGAATAGAGAGAGAGAGACAGGGGGGGTGAATAGAGAGAGAGACAGAGGGGGGGGTGAATAGAGAGAGAGACAGAGGGGGTGAATAGAGAGAGAGACAGTGGGGGGGTGAATAGAGAGAGACAGTGGGGGGGTGAATAGAGAGAGAGAGAGAGAGACAGGGGGGTGAATAGAGAGAGAGACAGAGGGGGGGAGAGTGCCACAGGGAGAGGGGGGAGAGTGAGACACAAGGGGGGAGAGAGGGGCGAATAGAGAGAGACAGAGGGGGAGGGAGAGTGCCACAGGGAAAGGAGGGAGAAAGAGACAGAGGGGGGAGAGTGAGACACAAGGGGAGAAAGAGGCGTAAATAGAGAGAGACAGAGGGGGAGGGAGAGTGCCACAGGGAAACTCTAGCCCTGGAGCTACGGGCTAGAGTTCACTCTCACCACTGCGACCACCAGGGATTCCTGGTGGTCCAAGTGGTGAGAGTGAACTCTAGCCCCATACAAACACTGCCCACACACACCATACACATTCACACACTGCCCCCCCCATACACACACACAGACCCCCATACACACATTCCCCTACACACACAGCCACCCATACACACATTGCCCCACGCACCCTACACACTGAACCTTTCACACACATTGCACCCCTCACACATTGCACCACTGCTCCTATACCCTACTACAGCCCCATATCCCAGCAGACCCCAGGTAAGTTGTCAAACTGTACTTAAACGGTTTGACTACTTACTCTGGGAGCGGGTCCTGGCACTCCTGGCACCATACCCACTACACAGAGCAGTAGTGGTTATTGTGCATGGATTATTTCTTTAAATAATCTATAGGTGCCCCTCCTGAGATCAGGCTCTGGATCTGCCACTGATTTATATTATAATATATAATATATAATATATATTATATATATTATATATTTAATATATAATATATAATATATATATTATATTATATTATATATTTATAATATATAATATATATATTTATAATATATATAATATATATATATTTATAATATAAATCAGTGGCGGATCCAGAGCCTGATCTCAGGAGGGGCACCTATAGATTATTTAAAGAAATAATCCATGCACAATAACCACTACTGCTCTGTGTAGTGGGTATGGTGCCAGGAGTGCCGGGACCCGCTCCCAGAGTAAGTAGTCAAACCGTTTAAGTACAGTTTGACAACTTACCTGGGGTCTGCTGGGATATGGGGCTGTAGTAGGGTATAGGAGCAGTGGTGCAATGTGTGAGGGGTGCAATGTGTGTATATATATATATAATTATGCCTATTATATTTACACATATATTAATGTACATTTATATATGCATAATACACTAAGAAATTTCATTGATATGTACAATATGTAATAAGCAGATATTGGCCCAGTCTTGTTGCTAGGTGCATAATCCAGCACAATAACATATTTAAAGTGAAGAGTGCACCCACAGGACCTCAAAATAAACAAGATAACGTCATTTTTTACAGTTGTGCCCTACATACATTCACCATTTCAGTCCCATTACCAAGCTTTCCTTAATATGTCATGGTAGTTGGACTGAAACATTGGCTATATGCAAAGGCACGTCTGCTTAAAATAAATCTGCACTCTTTTTTTTTTAAGCCTATATGTGCTTTTTTTCACGTTGGAGTAATAATTTTAATTTTAAGTTATCTTTTCTAACTCTGTATCTGCACACTATGCTGGCGCGACGCATTATGGGGCTGGTAAATAATTTTTTTCCAGGGCTGCTTTTAATTCCCAGTCCGGCCCTGGGCGTATGCCCCCTGGGGGCCCAGACCTTGAGCTGTGTAAGGGGCCCTAAAAAAATGGAGCTGCTTCCTGTTCGTTAATTGTTGTGAGCACTGTTAAAAACAGTCTCCAGAGAGCCTCTTCTACACCAGACCTGTGGAGCCAGACTGAGCCCATCATCAGCCTCTTGTCCTCATCTGGTGGTAAGTAGGCAATCCAATATATTATTAGTGGCACTAATCTCTAATTTACCTCACATTAAATGGATACTATAGTCACCAGAAGCACTACAGCATAATGTAGTGGTTCTGGTGTCTATAGCCTGTGCCTGTAGGCTTTTTAATGTAAACACACTGTCTTTTCAGATAAGACACTATGTGAAGACTGGCGTTGGCCCATATGGCAGAGCATATGGGCGGGGCATTGTGATGTCACATGGTGGGCTGGACATATGGGGGGGGCGGCAAAAAATGTTTTGCCTAGGGCGGCAAAAATCCTTGCACCGCCCCTGCATGGTGTGTGTGTCTGTCATGGTGTGTGTGTGTCTGTCAGGGTGTGTGTGTGTGTGTGTCTGTGTCTGTCATGGTGTGTGTGTGTGTGTCAGTCGCGGTGTGTGTGTGTGTGTGTGTCAGTCGTGGTGTCTGTGTGTGTTTTTAAAAATAGTGTTTTACTCACCTTTTTTTTTTTTTTCCAACGTCGTGCTGGTCTCTGCCTCTATGACTGAGATCATCAAGCTTGATGATCTCAGCCAATCCGCACTGACACAGGAAGCGCCTCTAGTGACCGTCTGAGTGTCTGTCACTAGAGGTGTCACTAGGAAGCAATGTAAACACTGCCTTTTCTCTGCAAAGTCAGTATTTACATTCAAAAGCCTGCAGGGACAGGCTATAGACACCAGAACCACTACATTAAGCTGTGTGTGTGTGTGTGCCTGCTAGTGAGCTTGCTTGCTTGCATGTGTATGTGTGTGTGTGCCTGCTAGTGAGTGAGCTTGTGTTTTTATGTCAATGAGCTTATGTATATTAGTGAAATTGTTTGTCTATGAGGCTGTGTATCAATGAGCTTGTGTGTGTCAGTGAGATTGTCTGTGTCTGCATGTGAGTATGCTTACTGTATAATTAAATGTTTTACTCTGAAAGGACCAATATATTATATTAGAAAAAGCAATATATATATATATATATATATATATATATATATATATATATATATATTGCGACAATATATGGCGCAATGACTTATGGGGCTGGCATAGATTTTTTTTTTTCCAGGGCTGCTTTGTATCCCCAGTCCGGCCCTGCACTACACATGCCTGATCTGCACTCCAGGACAACACAGTCACTGGTTCCCTCTGGACCAGTCATCCCGGCTTAATAGCTGACACCACGACAATAAAATAATTAAAATGTGCAATGTTTACTAATGCCAACCTACTGATGAAAACTGTTACTAAATATGCCTTTGTTTGCTGTTGTGGCACTGTGGGCACTTGTGTTAGTTCCGCACAATGAAAAAAAAAAGAGAGGAAACAATGCCTACCGTAACACTTTAAATATATTTTCCAGCGGCATTTAGTGCATTGCTTGTAGATCAGATAAATAATAATTTCTTAAAAATTGAAGAACATCAGGTATGTTTAAAGGAACACTTTAAACGTCAGTCGACTCAGGCCCCATAATAACGTAATTTCTTTAAAAATAGTTGTGCGTCCTTAAAACCTTGTTGTCATACCTTTTTATCCATTTAATACCAAATTTCTCTCCCTGGGCACTCATCACTCCACCTCCTCACTGCTCTAATTGGCCACTTTGCTTATAGGGAAGCATTGGTTTATGAGAGGCTGAGAGTGTCATCTAATGCTCTGAGCCTCTCATTGTTGCCCATGGAAAGTAATAATACGACTTTGTGTAGCAGTTGCTATGGCACTGGAGTGCCGCTTTAATTGTAATCAGGCCCAAGACATTGCATGTATTTTATCTATAAAATATTTTTTTTAAAATGTGCTTTTCAGGTTTAATAAAATTGATTCTAAGGTTATAAAAAAAATGAAAGCTTGTAAATTGAACATAGCTATAGAGATAGAAGGTATTGTTCTGTTTACATATATGTTATATGCATATATAGGCAATACATATTTGGAACAGGGTAATTAATATCCAATAAGCAATAGAAACAGAAAAACATCATAAACATACCGTATATACTCGAGTATAAGCCGACCCGAATATAAGCCGAGGCCCCTAATTTTACCCCAAAAAACTGGGAAAACTTATTGACTCGAGTATAAGACTAGGGTGGGAAATGCAGCAGCTACTGGTAAATTTCTAAATAAAATTAGATCCTAAAAAAATTATATTAATTGAATATTTATTTACAGTGTGTATATAATGAATGCAGTGTGTGTGTGTATGAATGCAGTGTGTGTATGAATGCAGTGTGTGTATGAATGCAGTGTGTGTATGAATGCAGTGTGTGTATGAATGCAGTGTGTGTGAGTGCAGTGTGTGTATAAATGCAGTGCAGTGTGTGTATGCGTGCAGTGTGTGTATGCGTGCAGTGTGTGTATGCGTGCAGTGTGTGTGTATGCGTGCAGTGTGTGTATGCGTGCAGTGTGTGTATGCGTGCAGTGTGTGTATGCGTGCAGTGTGTATGGATGAGTGCAGTGTGTATGGATGAGTGCAGTGTGTATGGATGAGTGCAGTGTGTGTATGGATGCAGTGTGTTGTGTATGAGTGCAGTGTGTTGTGTATGAGTGCAGTGTGTGTTGTGTATGAGTGCAGTGTGTGTTGTGTATGAGGGTAGTGTGTGTGTGTGTGTGTGTGTGTGATGGAGAGCATTGGTGGGGGGGTGGGCATTTTTTTTATTATTATTTAATTATTATTTTAATATTATTTTTTCTTATATTATTTTATTACTATTTTTTTGTTGTTTTATTAATATGGTAAGATTGTTTATTTAACAACCTTCCAGTCTATTTGCACCATTGTTTTCAGAAATTCAATACAAACAAATAATGGTATAATACAATTCTTCCAATCTGACTCTTAGTGTTTCTAATATCCCCCCGCTGTAAACATGGCTAATTACTTGGTTAACTATGCCTAATTATACACCCATACAGATAAAAAAAAAAAGTTTTTAATTAATATAAAATTATGTCTAAGTTAAACATTGTCTACTATCCTGCATCGCACATTTTTTTTTTTATTATTAATATATATTTTTTTTTTCGTCCCCCCTCCCTGCTTGTTAGCTGGCCAGGGAGGGGGGCTCTCACTCCCTGGTGGTCCAGTGGATGGGCTGTAGGAGGGGGGCTGGCAGGAAGCTGTAACTTACCTTCACAGCAGCTCCTGTCAGCTCCCTTCTCTCTCCTCCGGTCCGTGCAGCTCCCAGATCAGCTCCCTCTGCAAGTCTCGCGGTCGCGCGGAGCGTTGCCACGGTAACCCGTGGCAACGCTCTGACCCCGCGGCTCTCGCGAGATTTGCAGAGGGAGCTGATCTGGGAGCTGCACGGACCGGAGGAGAGAGAAGGGAGCTGACAGGAGCTGCTGTGAAGGTAAGTTACAGCTTCCTGCCAGCCCCCGGTCCTTGTCTGTATTATGGCAATGTAAATTGCCATAATACAGACAATTGACTCGAGTATAAGACGAGTGGGGGTTTTTCAGCACAAAAAATGTGCTGAAAAACTCGTCTTATACTCGAGTATATACGGTAATAACAGCATAACCAGATTGCTAATTTTGGAATATACTAGCTATCATAATTCACTGTGTAGATTAGCTTAAAGTAGTAATTTGACAGCAATGGCAACAGGAACCAAACTTAGAAACTGTGACTCCGTTTGAACACCTCAAGGCATCGTATAAGTAGATTATCCACAGGACAATTTCATCTCTTTTCTCCTTATAACATGAAATCTGTGTGTTGCAGATCTGGTATCCTTGGGATTTAATAACAATGTCATTGTTCATTTTAGGAAACATCTGTTAAACAAACTTTGATATTTCAAGCCTGTTGAATATACTTGATATGTCACAAAACCAAAGCAAGAATAATGAAATAAATTCTGGAATGTAGGCTGATTGTGCACTATTCATGAGCCATCTATAGTTTACTGCCTGCCATTTTCATGTAATCTTTTCACGTAATCCCTATAGCTATCTCTCTTACCATCCTGCTTCTTTAGGATGCAATCACCTGTCTATCATGTTCTATTTATCTATGTATTTATTTATTTATTTCCACCTACTCTTCAAATCAGTCCATGGAACGTCTGTTAATGCCCTAGTTGAATATACATTCATATTGCATCAGTTACATGTGGGGTTTCTCAATAATCTGGTGATAGTACTAAAAAGTTATGGATTTATTTTTTTCTTTAGCTTCACTGAACATGTGCAGAAGTTCCCAGACAGAATCACCATATCTCACCATGCCTGAGCTGAGCTGCACATGGACAAGAAAAAGTATAACAAGCAACTCGGAGCACCAAAGAAGGCAGGTGCCAGTTTCCAGAAATTCAAATGAGCAGAGAAGCCCTGAGCCTTTTTATCAAATAAATTCTCGGGGTGTGAGCAAAAACATTTCTTTACCATTTCCTGAAATAAATTCTGCTTTTTGGATATCACATTGTGTGCCTAGGTCTTCTTTGTTCATTAGAATCATTAAACCATGATGATGAAATAGACAGATATAAACGCATGAACCATGGTCCTGATCACATAAGGACAATTTACAATTAGTTACATGTACAAAATTCAAATACATTACAAACCACGTACGTACAAGCAGGATGGAAAATTAAGAGTAAAGTGAAGCTTGATTCAGAATTTGAACTTAAGGGAAGTAGGAAGTGGTACATATTACACTTCTTCTTGCTTGTGGTTAATTGGACCTCTATTAGAATATAGTTCCATACTTCCCCCTACTTCCTAAAGTGATGTGGTGAGATCTTGGTGATTGGAAGAAGGATGAGTCAGCTGAGAGTCATCATTCCATATCCTACTGGCAGTCTTGTTGCTAAGTCAGGAGATTCCTATACCACATATTGACTTGCAGGTTAGTGACACTATCAGATTAGTGATGTCATGTTCCCAGAGCAGATGGTCCACATTTAAATATGCACTGCTGTGTATTGTACTAATTGGCATTTCCAAGAAAATACTTGTGGTAGACCCATGTGTTAAACATTTGTATAGTCTAAACATACTTAGATGAAAGTATGCATAAATAATAGGGTGTTTATTCAAATGTCTTACACTCGTGTACAAATCTCTACATAATATTTTTGCAACCTACCACTCCTTAATCATCTCCCACTTCACTCCAAACCATTCTCTCTGCTTCTTTAACTCCAACTCTCATACCCAACACCCATGGGCTCCCTCACAATTCTGTTCATTTTCCCTCTTTGCCACCTTTTACTGGAAAATACTTCAGATAAAGGCACTTTACTAGACCACAACAAAATTGCACCTTTAGTATTGGATTTTAATGAGAATTTTAGAGAGATCAAACACATTGTATCCAAGCATTGGCACTTACTTAGAAAAGATAGGGAACTTAATGTTTTATTACCAGATAGACCTTTTATAACATTTAGGGGAGCTCCTAGTTTTAAAAGTATTCTAACTAATATCTATCCAAAAGAGGACAGTGGTAATAGGTTGACCAATAATTTTTAAACAAGTAAAAATGGTTTTTACTCTTGTAATAAATGTATTGGCTGTAGATGTAGTATTAATAGCACCTTGAAAGGGATTAGTAAATTTAAGAATAAGTATAATAATGTCGAACATCAGATTAATGAGTTTATCACTTGCTTTACAAGAAATGTGATATATTTACTAGTATGTCCCTGCGGACTGCAATATGTCGGTAGAACGATTAGGCCTCTGCACAAAAGAATAGCAGAACATGTTTATAATATAAGGAGAGGGTATGAGTTGCACAGTGTGTCAGCTCACTTTAAGAAGTACCATAATATGGACCCAAAAGGCAGGGGCGTACCTAGAGCATTTGGCACCCGGGGCGGACCCTGAGTGTGGCACCCCCCCCTTCCCCCCCCTCCCCCCATAATAAAAATGTAAGAAAACACCCACATATTTTTTCAATATTTTCAATACCAGTGCTTTTGTAGAAAGGGGCTGGTGAGAACCTTCTAGAAAACTCCTGCCCTGCCCCGCCCCTTTCTACAAAGCCCCTTGTCTCGCCCTTCATATAAAAACCCTGCACCCCGATCACATAAATTTCATTCACTCCCTACACATAAAAATCCTGCACACCCCCTTAATAAAAAACCCTGCACACCCCCTTAATAAAAAACAAACGTACACAACCCCTCTTAATAACAAAAAACCTGCACAAAAAACAAAAATCTGCAGTGCACATCCTCCCTTAATAAATAGAATACTGCAACCCCCTTAATCAAAAAAACCCTGCACCCCCATTATTTAAACCTCCCCCTTTAATTCTTTAATCCACAGCCCCCTTTAATTAATCCACACCCCCCTTAATTAATACACCCCCCTTAATAAATCCTCACCCCCCTTAATACACACCCCTTAATTAATCCTCACTCCCCCTTAATTAATCAACACACCCTTTAATTAATACACCCCCCTTAATTAATCCACACACCCCTTAATTAATACACCCCCTTAATTAATCCACACACCCCTTAATTAATACACCCCCTTAATTAATCCTCACTCCCCCTTAATACACCCCCCTTAATTACTCCACCCCCTTAATTAATCCACACCCCCTTAATTAATACACCCCCTTAATTAATCCACACACCCCTTAATTATTACACCCCCTTAATTAATCCACTCACCCCTTAATTAATCCACTCACCCCTTAATTAATCCTCACTCCCCCTTAATACACCACCCTTAATTAATACTCACTCTCCCCTTAATTAATCCACACCCCCCTTAATTAATACACCCCCTTAATTAACCCACACCCCCTTAATACACCCCCCTTAATCCACACCCCCCTTAATTAATACTCACTCCCCCCCTTAATTAATACTCCCCCCTTAATTAATCAATACACCCCCTTAATTAATACACCCCCTTAATTAATTCACCCCCCTTAATTAATTCACCCCCTTAATTAATACACCCCCTTAATACACCCCCCTTAATTAATACTCACTCCCCCCTTAATTAATACACCCCCCTTAATTAATACACCCCCTTAATTAATACTCACTCCCCCCTTAATTAATACACCCCCTTAATTAATACACCCCCCTTAATTAATACTCACTCCCCCCTTAATTAATACACCCCCCTTAATTAATACACCCCCTTAATTAATACTCACTCCCCCATTAATTAATACATCCCCCTTAATTAATCCAATCACCCCTTAATTAATCCTCACTCCCCCTTAATACACCACCCTTAATTAATACTCACTCTCCCCTTAATTAATCCACACCCCCCTTAAAGGACCACTCTAGGCACCCAGACCACTTCAGCTTAATGAGGTGGTCTGGGTGCCAGGTCCTTCTAGGGTTAACCCATTTTTTCATAAACATAGCAGTTTCAGAGAAACTGCTATGTTTGTGAATGGGTTAAGCCTTCCCCCTATGTCCTCTAGTGGCTGTCTCATTGACAGCCGCTAGAGGCGCTTGCGTGCTTCTCACTGTGATTTTCACAGTGAGAGCACGCCAGCGTCCATAGGAAAGCATTGAGAATGCTTTCCTATGTGACCGGCTGAATGCGCACGCAGCTCTTGCCGCGCGTGCGCATTCAGCCGACGGGGAGGAGAAGAGGCGGATCGGAGGAGGAGAGCAGGAGGAGATCTCTCCGCCCAGCGCTGGAAAAAGGTAAGTTTTTACCCCTTTCCCCTTTCCAGAGCCGGGCGGGAGTGGGTCCCTGAGGGTGGGGGCACCCTCAGGGCACTCTAGTGCCAGGAAAACGAGTATGTTTTCCTGGCACTAGAGTGGTCATTTAATTAATACACCCCCTTAATTAACCCACACCCCCTTAATACACCCCCCTTAATCCACACCCCCCTTAATTAATACTCACCCCCCTTAATTAATCAATACACCCCCCTTAATTAATACACCCCCTTAATTAATTCACCCCCCTTAATTAATACACCCCCCTTAATTAATACTCACTCCCCCCTTAATTAATACACCCCCTTAATTAATACACCCCCTTAATTAATACTCACTCCCCCCTTAATTAATACACCCCCTTAATTAATACTCACTCCCCCCTTAATTAATACCCACTCACCCCTTAATTAATCCAATCACCCCTTAATTAATCCTCACTCCCCCTTAATACACCACCCTTAATTAATACTCACTCTCCCCTTAATTAATACATCCCCCTTAATTAATCCACTCACCCCTTAATTAACACCCCTTAATTAATCCAATCACCCCTTAATTAATCCTCACTCCCCCTTAATACACCACCCTTAATTAATACTCACTCTCCCCTTAATTAATACACCCCCCTTAATTAATCCACACCCCTTAATTAACCCACACCCCCTTAATACACCCCCCTTAATTAATCCACACCCCCCTTAATTAATACTCACTCCCCCTTAATTAATACTCACTCCCCCCTTAATTAATCAATACACCCCCCTTAATTAATACACCCCCTTAATTAATACACCCCCTTAATTAATACACCCCCCTTAATTAATACTCACTCCCCCCTTAATACACCCCCTTAATTAATACACCCCCCTTAATTAATACACCCCCTTAATTAATACACCCCCTTAATACTCACTCCCCCCTTAATTAATACACCCCCCTTAATTAATACTCACTCCCCCCTTAATTAATACACCCCCCCTTAATTAATACACCCCCCCTTAATTAATACACACCCCCCTTAATTAAACCTCCCTCCACTTTAATTCTTTAATCCATTATCCACCCCCCCCCTTTAATTAATTTAGCCCCATCACATAAAATTACTACTTACATTTTATTGATGCCTTGACCGACTGGGTGCCTCACCGCCCGGATCCTTCCGCTGAAGATCCGTGAAGGCGGGCTGACGGCCCTGTGCACGATGTCATCACGTTGCGCGACGCCGCGGCCCGCAACACTCCTCCCCTTCTCATCCATGTAAGTCCTGCCGGGCCGCAAAGGTGCTGCGGCTGTGCGCAGTGTAATGATGGGGGCCGGGGGGTGACACATGACACCGGACGTCATGGCACCCCCCTAGTCAGTGGCACCCGGGGCGGGCCGCCCCCCCCGCTTCCCCTTAGTACGCCACTGCCAAAAGGCCTTGTGTTTTTAGGCATCCAGAATGTTAAGAAGTCATGGAGGGGAGGTAATTTTATACAACAAATAGGAAAAATTGAGATGAGATGGGTTTATAGATTGAATACCTTGCAACCCTCCGGTCTTAATATTGAGTTTGACCTTTTTAATTTTATGTGATATGGTCCCTTTAACAATTTTTGTTCCCCCTTTTCTACTATTGCCAGACGTTTTTAAATTAATTATGCACATGTAAGGTAATATCATTTGAAAGTATTTTTATTTAAAACGTATTTCCTAATAATGTATTTAATTATATGTATTTTTTTATGTTTTTATAATACCACTTGTAATTTTGAGTATGTCTCTTTAAGACTTAAAAGTTTTCTGATTAGCAGGCTGAATTCAGCCAGATGGA
Source organism: Pelobates fuscus (assembly GCF_036172605.1). NCBI lineage: Eukaryota > Metazoa > Chordata > Amphibia > Anura > Pelobatidae > Pelobates > Pelobates fuscus. The sequence goes on along the minus strand of NC_086319.1, from coordinate 247,146,091 downwards.
CATATCAGACTTTTTTCTTAATGACTTTTTTCTTAATGACTGAAGTACGCCCACTTTTGGAGGCTGTTATAATGGGATGGTCGGCACACGAACACGTGATCTGAGGAAGCCTTTACGGCGAAACGCGTCATCACGCTAGCACGCAGCACGCAGCACGCAGCACGCAAGGAGGACTGGACGCTTGAAAGACCGAGGGACACTACTCACAACATCCAGAGAACCGGTATCTGGATGTCTGTTTGCCCGTTCGGAGTGGAGTTAAAGCGAGTATAATCCAGTCTAGAGAAGTTGTATATTGAAGGCTGCAGATTATTTTTATGCAATAAAATTTATTTTTTACTGAGACGACCGCCCCATCGTTTTTAACCTATTGGATTCCAGAGGTCTACTCCCTGGAGACACTGTTTACAGTGTACAAGCGATTACAGCCTGAGCAGTCTCTTTACCTGCTCTGTGTTTGTGAGTGTTATACCACATTTTTAAATATTCTCATGTGTTTTACAGTATTATACTATTATATGTTTTGTCTCCTTTTTATATGTAGAGCATCATTTACTTCTATCAATTTGGGTTTGTAAAACTACATTATTTCACAAAATTAACACTTTTTTATCACAATTTGTTGTATAAGAATCTATACACAAGTCACAACATTTATTGTTTTGCACTTAAGCACTGTTGTGAGTGTTGCATTTTGCACAATTTTGTGAAGGCATAGCTATTTAAAGACACAGCGCACTTTATGTTTTAACTATTTGGAAAATACTCATTGCCTACATCCATTCTGCCACCTCTCAATCATCTGTCCATAAAGATCTCTTCACACCTCTGTCACTTCTAAACCAGATACCTTACTTCTCCCTTACACATCAACATATCTGACCATATCCCCCATCCCATTATTGCTTCATTCCCATTAGTGTAGCCACAAGCCAGGCTTCTTCATACCCCCACAATAAGCTCCTCTATAAAGAATCAAATTTACTCTGGGCATTCTAGCTTCTTAGCAACCTAACTTCTATACTAAACTTACTATTCACTGAATGTTTTCTATTTTCTACACATTCACAGTATAGTCATTGTAAAACATTCCTGTTTTATTTTCTACTTTCAACATACTGTATAGAGTACAGTGGGACCTCGGTTTACAAATTTAATGCATTCTCCAGGATGTTTCTTATTGCAAAAAATGTGTTAACCGAAACGCGGTTTCCCATAGGAATGCATTGCAAACCAATTAATCCGTTCTGGAGGTCAGAAAAAAGACAAAATGAGCTGGCATGGAAACCAACCCACAATGCAGAACACACAATAAAAGGAATGCAAATGATGAAGCTCAGCTCCCTACCTTTCCACAGCTTGAGAAATGCACCAAAAAGTCCCAAAACAACTGCAAACAATTTCCAGAATGGCTCCAAAACTCGATGCAAAAGCCGCTCCAACACCTCCACACTCTACGCCACGTGCTACCCACAGACTCCAGCATGCAGGGGGTGGTGCTATAAACCTCCCAGGTGCAATGCATCCTGGGGAACCTTGCTTTGTATTACGAAAAGAAATTGTAAACCGTGGCATTATTTTCAATGGATTTTCATTTGTAAACTGAAAATTATGTTAACCGAGGCATTTGTAAACCGAGGTCCCACTGTATCGTGAAAGTAAAGCAGTACTCCTTATAGTGGCACAACTACAGATATATGTCTGTTAGTTCTACAGCTGCTGAGACAACCTTTTGTCTTAATGCATATTTATGTTTTCTTGCATAGCACATCACAGGAGATTTGAAGCCCCCGGGGTTCTCTACTACTTTTGTATCAGTATGTATAATTATATATTGTTCTGTCTATATAATCTCCAATGTTCTTTTTGCATAAATTGTAAAGTGCCCTGCATAAGAGCGCTATATAAGAACAATGAAATATCATAAACAATGTTCTGGTGTATAGCACAGATAGTCATGCAAATCTATTGTGATGTAATATCTAATTCCCATGGTATATGACTGTATTGGGAACATTTTAATTATGAGCCATTTAGCCTGTCTGCTACTTACAACCATTCTAACATGGGAAAATGCATTTGAAATTAAAGTACTGCAACACTTGCAGGATTATTTACTAAACTTTGAAATCGGAAAGACAAAATAAAAACCAAGCTGTTACCATAACTGAGTTTGAAAATGTCTCAGATCAGCTATTTTAGCCTTCATTTTGCAGTTCAAATTTTCATTTGCTACAGTTCAGGGTCTGGGGGAATAATGCTGTACAAAACCAAAATAAAAAAGAAAATGAATTGGCAGACGTTGTTACTTTGTTCTTGAGACTTCTGCTTGCGATCTAACAAAACTTTCACATTGTAATATCAAAAACAACCTTACAAAATATAGTGTAAAATGTGTAGCTATCTCGTTTATTTCTTTAAGCTAATTTCAGTTTCTGTATTCCAATTACTCAAGTTTAAAAACGCTTAAAGAGTTTTAGGAGCCTAGAACTAATTCTACAAAAAGCATAAAAATATCCAAAGTATAAAAAGTGACCTCAAGTTCTGATCCCTTTGGTGAAACTAGGTAGAATAATTTAAGGGTAATTTATATCCATGCATAAGTAATGCACATCTATGCCTTTCAGACGTCTTTCCATCTTCTCAATGATTTGAAATAAAGACACGCAAATGATCTGATCTTCCTCACCACAAATCAACAAAGTATTAGTCTTTTTCACAAAGTAATGATGGCGGAGGGAGACCAATCATATCTAATGGCACCAGAGATAGAAAAACAGCTGTATAACAAATGTTCCATTAGAGGAAACTAATGCACTTCACTAAATGTAGGATGCATGTTCAGGGTCGGTCAGACAATTTAATATTATAGCTGCAGGAAATGGAAGCCAAATCAGCATGGTAGGTCAAAAATGCAAATGCGATAAAGTTGCCAGAAGAAATTCCTGGAAAGAGAACAAGCATTAAAGCAATGTCCATTTCCTTTTAAAACATATAATGACCTATAGAGATAGCATCAGAGGGAACAATAACTTGCAATGTGCTCCAGTCAATAGACAGAGCAACTGTGATTCAGGGACCACACAAAGACAACAGAATGTAATTAATGTATTAAGGACATACAGTTACCAAGTGCATAGAGTGTAGAACTACTTGCTCTAAACTTTTCTTAGGACCCGTAGGGAGAAAAAAAATGAAATGAACAAATGTGAGACTTTCTTTTTAAAGATTTCTGACAGTGTGGGCCATTAACAAGTTCTATTTGAAGGTTTTAATAAGAAAAGCAGTAAAATAATAATAAAAAAAACAATAATAAAATTAAAGTGAAAAATAAAGGAGGTAAAATGTGTGTGCTTTTTGTAAATTGTGTTGCTGATCTTAAATCTTTCATAAGTTTTATATAGAAGAAATTAGTATTTATTGGTTTCCCCTTAGCAGTTATTAAACCCACCAAAATGTATATATTTTAAACAGAGACCCAAGATGTGTATAATGGACTGCTATTGGTTCACAGAGCATTTTCATTCAATCTATGTGGTAAGTGGAACTGCTGCAAGGGAATACATTATTTATTTATAAACCCATGCTGGACTTTTGGGATAAGAACAGATTCCATAGACCAGAATGAAAAATACTTTATTGGTGAGCTTATTCCTGCTGTTCTGCCTGACTGTTATAACTGATGTGAAAGTGACACTGTGATGTAATTCCAGTAAAATACAAGTTTAGCAGGCTAAGATTGCCACAAGGCATATGTATGTATATGTGTTTGTAGTATCAGTTGGTTAATTACACGTAGCTAAGATACTGTCATCACTGTACTGACCAGGTGCAGGAATGTAAGAACTGGAATTACGCGTCCCTCTCCTTTGTATCAGATGAGCCACGTGGTTAGACCGGATGGATGAGTTTAGACTCTATTCATTAAATAGGTTAAGGGTATGTGTGGGTGTAGTTAATTGTGGGAGGAGCTACAGTGCTATATAAGGAATGTACTCTATGTATTCAGTACTCAGACTTTGCTGTATTTTGGTGACGCTAGTCCCTCTGAGTCCCGATCGGTGATCCAATAAAGAATCTCTTCCTTCCTGAAGAAACCTGTGTCCATCTCTCTGTGCTTGGCTTCCGTCAGTTTCTCCGGTATCATTTGGTGCATTGGCCGGGAAGCTCATCGTTCAACGGTAGCTGAGAGGCAGAGGCGTGAGACGGTCTATCTTTGCCCACGTTCTCTACGGCTGCACCCCTGAACTTCTGCGTGGACCTCCCTTCGTCTCGGCGCCACTGGTCTGTTGTCCAGGAGATCATCGGCCTCTACGTAAGAAGTGCTGGGGTGTCCCCGTCGATGAGTGTGAACTCAGGTTCAGGAACGAGGAGGTAAGATAACTGCTGTTTTAGACGGCAGGACCCGCTAGGGGTATACCGATTGTGCGGTAGGCCCAAAGGGGTTTTTGAATCTGTATCTGCCCCCTCTGTCGGAGGGAAGGAGCGAAGGCGCACCGCTCGATCGAACGCTCTTTAGTCAGACCGTTTGATTTGGTTAGTCAGGCGGGGTCCTGGTGTAAATAGCCCTAGCCGGACACCGGTGTCTTGTCTAGACTAGCGTTCTAGGGTGTATATTACGTTCGCTAGGTCGGAGGGACCGGGAGACTAAGCGGCGCCTGTGTAAATTCGGTTCGCTAGTTCTCATCCTATCTGGGCTAAGTGGGAAGGCGTGTAAATTTGGAACCCACTAGACTTTTGATAGTACGACTAAGAGGCGCCTGTGTAAATTCGGATCTCTAGCTCGTTGTATAGTGCGACTAAGAGGCGCCTGTGTAAATTCGGTTCTCTAGCTCGCTATGTATATGTGGTGATTGGGCAGTGTGGCTAACCAAAACGGGTGTATATAGTTTTAGGTAGTCCATTCAAGGTACTGGCCAATAGTTTAGTTGGGAATTGTAAATGTGTTAATGATTGTTTAGTAAAGTGTATATCTTGTTAGATAGCGCGAGCTCAGCCGTCTAGCGAGAGTGTTAATAGTGTGTTGCTGTATTATAGTGCACGGTACCATAACCCTGTATATTTACTGACATTATATAATAAGTACTAATCATTGTCGTCCATTGCATGTTTAACACCATAACCACTAATAATTGTATTGTGACCTTAACTTGTGCTTTGACCTATGCTAACCGTACTGTAACCGCTATTTGTAAAAGACGATGTTACTGGGGTGTGTTATAGACGGGTAATTCGTATATAGAGAATTATAGCGTGGGTGACTGTGTAGTTACGCCAAAGGGCATAATATTGATTATATAGTGACTGGTGTAGCAGCTGTGTGTGTACGGGAATTCCCTGAGTGTTTATTGTTATTGTGTACGTTTCACTTGGTAACCGTACCACGTGGTGCTGTTGCCAGAGGAAACGGGTGTGACTGTTGAATAGTACGCGTGTATAGTAATCGTTGTCGACGACGTTCCACTGTTAAATATGGGTGCGTCGCAGTCAACGATTCCGGATCCCTTAGGATGTATGGTTAAGAATTTTAAAAAGGGATTCAAAGTTTGTGATTTTGGGGTTAAGATGTCCCCTGTACGTTTGGTCACTTTGTGCACTAGGGAGTGGCCTACTTTGGTTGCGGCATGGCCGCCACGTGGCAGTTTGGATCCAACTCTGGTACAGCGCTTACACGTGGCTGTATCAGGTAGGCCTGAACTTTACGGCCAGTTTCCTTATATTGATTGTTGGAGACAGGCCGTAAATGACTCGCCAAAATGGCTCCGGACATGCCACGAGGAACAGTGTCGCCTCATGGTAGCTAGGACTTGTTCGTCCACTAGGGCTGGTGTTAGGCCCATTTTGGACACGCCCCCTGAGTCCGAGATCCCTTTGCCGCCCCCTTACTTTCCGGTAAGAGGAAGTGACGCAAATACAGGAAGTCCTGTAACCCTTCCCTCATTACCCTCATCCACTTCCGCTTCCTCCTCCAGTACAGGATCCACCCCCCCTCATACTAAATCTCCCCTTCCGGAACCAGAACCCACCCCCATTAGAAACGAATATCCTGATTTGGCGCCACTTCAGACTTCCGGTCAAGCTTCATCTAGCTCGGCCCGAAGTGTTCTATTCACTACCTTTTCCCAAAACCAACCTCCCACATCCCCATACCCTATATCTCCCCGACCGGAACCCATGACTGACGCTTCCCTACGTAGCCCCATCCAAACCCGACAGTTGACTGGTGCCCAACAATTAAAGCACTATCAGATGCCTCTTCGCTTAAATCCCGGGTCAGCTTATATCGATGCCGCAGGTCAAATGGCACACGCTGACCCTGTCTTCGTATATGTCCCTTTCACCACTACCGACCTTTTAAACTGGAAGACCCATAATTCCTCGTATACTGAGAAACCACAAGCCATGACTGATCTGTTCACCTCAATAGTACAGACACATAATCCGACATGGGCTGATTGCCAGCAGTTATTAATGACTTTATTTAACAATGAGGAAAGGACAAGAATAAATCAAGCAGCCATTAAAGCATTAGAGGATAGAGCCCGTGCTTTGAACCAAGCCAATCCAGCAGCATGGGCCGCGACACACTATCCCAACACCGATCCCGATTGGAACGTAAATGGTGCTGATATGGTTCAACTCAGAGCCTATAGAGACGCTATAATTGCTGGCATGAAAGCCGGAGGAAAGAAGGCTATTAATATGTCAAAGACAGTTGAGGTGATTCAGAAAAGCGATGAAGCGCCCAGTGTCTTTTATGACCGATTATTGGAGGCGTACCGCTTGTACACCCCCTTTAATCCGGAAGACGCAGACAATTCCCGAATGGTTAACTCCGCCTTTGTCAGCCAAGCTTACGGAGATATTAAGCGCAAGCTACAAAAGTTAGAAGGGTTTGCAGGTATGTCAATCTCCCAACTAATGGAGGTAGCTAATAAGGTCTATATGAATAGGGAAACAGAAAGCAAGAAAGAGGAGGAGCGCAAGATGCGTAAAAAGGCTGATATGCTAGCGGTAGCGATCGCAGGCGTAGATAAACGGGGCCCAGATAGAGGCAATAATAGATGGAGTAGGGAGCCTTTGAGTAGGGATCAGTGTGCGTATTGCAAGGAAGAAGGGCATTGGAGGAACGAATGTCCGCAAAGAGAGCAGTACGAGAGAGACCAACCCAGGGCAGGCTACGGAAACTTTAGAGGCAGAGTGAGAGGTAGAGGAGGTCCCGGAGGGAGTAATGGTTATAGAGGGAGTAATGGGAACAGAGGAAGTGTTAGGGAAGACAGGTATATTCCAGCAGCGCAAAGGTCTCGCGATAGAGAAGGTAGGGACTTTGTAGGATTGGCTGACACGGTCATGGAGGACTATTGATACCGACCCGGCTCCATCCCCCTTGGTCGAGCGGAGCCTATGGTCGATGTATCAATAGGGGGGAAAAGGAGTGCGTTCATGATCGACACTGGTGCTGAACATTCAGTGGTGACTAATCTAGTTGCTCCTCCATCTGGAAGGACTATTACTGTGATAGGAGCAACTGGAAGAAGTGCTGAAAAACCGGTTCTTAAAAGTCGACTCTGTACATTGGGAGGCCACGTAGTAAAACACCAATTCCTTTATATGCCTGAATGTCCAGTCCAATTGCTGGGACGTGATATGCTATCCAAATTACAAGCGCAGATTACGTTCCTACCAGATGGAACAACATCTTTAAAGTTTAATGGACCTTCAGGTATTATGACTTTATCCGTACCAAAGGAAGAAGAGTGGCGACTTTATACAGTGTTGACTAGCCAAAACCCTAGGAGTGATGAGACATTGTTTAACATACCAGGAGTTTGGGCAGAGAACAACCCACCAGGACTGGCCCGCAATATTCCACCAATAAAAATTGAACTGAAACATGGGGTTTATCCAGTGAGCCTAAGACAATATCACATTCCGCAGAAGGCTAAGAAGAACATCCAATCCTATCTGGATAAGTTCATACGGTATGGTATCCTAAAATTCTGTACTTCCCCCTGGAACACCCCATTGCTGCCTGTTCAAAAGCCCGGCACAGATGAGTATCGACCTGTGCAGGACTTAAGAGCAGTCAATGATGCGGTTGTTAGCATTGTACCCAATCCATATAACCTGCTTGCTTTAATTCCGGGCGGGGCTACTTACTTCACAGTTTTAGACCTCAAAGATGCCTTCTTTTGCCTCCGAATTGCCGCAGAAAGTCAATGTATTTTCGCTTTCCAATGGGAGAACGCTGTAACGGGCTCAAAACGCCAAATGACTTGGACAAGACTGCCCCAAGGGTTTAAAAATTCACCTACCCTATTTGGTTCAGCCCTAAGTCAAGATCTATTGGATTTCGAGTCCATCCCAGGAGAGTGTGTATTGTTACAATATGTAGATGACTTGTTGATAGCAGCAGTTACAAAAGAAATCTGTCAGCAAGCAACGCACGATCTACTACACATTCTCTGGAAGGCAGGATACAAGGTGTCTAGAAAGAAGGCTCAGTTGTGTTTGCCAACTGTCAAGTATCTAGGATTCCATATCTCTGAAGGTCAAAGAATTATGGGGCCAGAGAGAAAAGAAGCTGTCTGCCAAATACCAATACCCAAGAATAGAAGACAAGTGCGAGAATTCTTGGGGGCAGCAGGCTTCTGTAGGATATGGATTCCCAGTTATGCGATACTAGCAAAACCTCTGTACGCAGCTATCAAAGGTACAGAGCACGACCCCTTCTTATGGACCCAAGAACAGCAAACGGCATTTGAAGATGTGAAGAAGGCTTTGATGAGTGCCCCAGCATTAGGTCTACCTGATCACACACGACCATTCTACTTATATGTACACGAGCAAAGAAGAATGGCTGTGGGAGTATTGACACAGTACTTGGGATCATGGCAAAGACCTGTTGCCTACATGTCTAAGCAACTGGATGCAGTGGCCAGCGGACTTCCACCTTGTCTAAGAGCCGTAGCTGCAGCCGCCCTGCTAGTAGCTGAAGCCGATAAACTCACTCTGGGTCAAGAACTTTATGTACGAGTCCCACATGCAGTACAGACGTTGTTGGATTACAAAGGAAATCATTGGTTTAGTAACAGCCGTATGACCAAGTATCAAGCAATGTTGTGTGAAAACCCAAGAGTGCATTTAGAGACTGTAAACACCTTAAATCCAGCTACCCTTTTGCCACAACCTACTGAAAGTCAACATGATTGTTTGGAAGTAATGGATGAAGTATTCTCAAGTAGACCAGATCTTCGTGATTTTCCCATCCAGAACCCCGATGTTCAATATTACACCGACGGCAGTAGTTATGTGAAAGAAGGGATCCGCTATGCAGGATATGCAGTGACAACAATAGACAAGGTGATAGAAGCTCGGCCACTGGCGAAAGGAACATCAGCACAAAAGGCAGAATTAATAGCACTAACACGAGCGTTACAATTGGCTGAAGGTTTAAGAGTAAATATCTATACGGACTCTAAGTATGCGTTTTTAACCACTCATGCCCACGGAGCTTTGTATAAAGAAAGAGGACTACTGAATTCAGAAGGCAAAGAAATCAAGTACGCAGCTGAAATCCTACAACTATTGGAAGCAGTGTGGGAGCCGAAAGAAGTCGGTATCATACATTGTCGAGCGCATCTGAGAGGAGATGGTGATGTAACCAAGGGAAATCGGATGGCAGATAGTGCAGCTAAGCGTGCTGCTGAATCAGGAAGACAGGAGTATGTAGGGCATATAGCTGCTCTTATACCAACTCCACTGTCCCAATGGACTCCAGTTTATACAGCTCAAGAAGAGGAGTGGTTAAAGACTGAACCGGGAAAGTATCTGGAGAACAAGTGGTATCAGCTAGAAGATGGAAGAATAGTTATACCAGCATCGCTAGCGGTAGAAATTGTCCAAAATTATCACAACGGGACACATTCTGGGAGAGACAGTACTGAAGAATCTCTTAGAAAACATTTCTACATACCAAGATTGTCCAACTTGACTCAGGCCATTGTACGCAGATGTGTAACGTGTGCTAAGAATAATGCAAGACAAGGACCAGTAAAGCCACCAGGAGTTCAGTTTATGGGGGGACTCCCCATGTCCGATCTACAAATAGACTTTACAGTGATGCCTAAATCGGGTGGACATCGTTACCTGCTGGTAATTGTGTGCACCTATTCAGGCTGGGTAGAAGCATGTCCTACTCGTACAGAGAAAGCAGGAGAAGTTGTGAGATTCCTGCTACGAGAAATAATACCCCGATATGGACTACCCTGTTCTATAGGATCGGACAATGGTCCAGCTTTTGTTCACCAGTGCCTACAACAACTGACTCATATGCTTGGTATAAAGTGGAGGCTTCATACTGCATATAGACCCCAGAGTTCTGGTAAGGTAGAGAGAATGAATAGAACTATAAAGAACCAGTTGGCTAAAATGTGTCAGGAAACCCAACTTAAGTGGAACGTTCTCTTACCTATAGCCTTATTGCGAATCCGCAGTACCCCTACCAGAAGGATGGGCCTCTCTCCTTTTGAAATCATGTATGGGCGACCACCTCCCGTACTTGGTAACTTAAGGGGGGACTTGAGTCAGTTGGGAGAAGGAATTACCCGGCAGCAGGTTGTAGAGTTGGGTAAGACTATGGAGGAGGTACAGAAATGGGTACAAGATAGATTACCTGTGAATATTTATCCCCCTGTTCATAGTTATCATCCAGGAGATCAAGTGTGGATTAAAGAGTGGAATAATGTACCGTTAGGGCCCAAGTGGAGAGGTCCTTATGTTGTTCTTTTGTCTACCCCTACAGCAATAAAAGTAGCAGAAGTGACTCCGTGGATACATCACTCCAGGGTTAAACCAGCAGCAGTCGATTCTTGGCAAGTTACAGCAGATCCAGAGAATCCCTGCAAGATCCGGTTAAAACGCACTACTCAGTCGGAGTAACGAGGAATTATTGTGGATTACAAATTTTATTGTTACAGGTGTGAGTGAGAAGGCCATAATAAAGCCTGTCCGCTTACCATCACATAGTGTATAAGCCAGGAAAGTCTCGAAGGGACACCTGTGAAGATGAGCAGAACTCCATTCCCTGCAGCCCCTCACATCCTGGAAGCTGAGGCGCCATCGCACGGACGAAGACTGAGGATGACGGCGAAAGATGTGCTTTTGATAGTGTTTATTTATATGTGTTTTTATATTCAGGAAGGTAGAGGTACCGACACTCCTAGCTGTGAGGTATGCATTAAGACTACGAGAACAGGTAACCATATTTCCCAAACCCTAATTTGGCATTCACAATACGAATGTAAAGGAGATGTATCGAGATGTAGATACTTAAATATAGATTATAGTGTGTGCCATTTAGGAGTAGGAGAACCTAAGTGCTTCAGTCCGGAGTATCAGCCTCGTACAATTTGGTTGACTCTCAGGAATGGAGATCCTCAGGGGACCCTAATTAATAAAACGGTGTTAGAATCCGTACATTCTTCGGGTGTTCTGCTATTTGATGCGTGTAAAGCGATATCGAGTGGTAGAAAGCCGTGGAATGTATGTGGGGATCTTAGATGGGAGAGGACGTATGGGTCTAACGATAAATATATTTGTCCCAGTAGCAAAAATAAATATGTAAGTCCTAGATGCCCAAATAGAGATTATAACTTTTGCCCATATTGGTCTTGTGTGGGGTGGGCAACTTGGGGACAGACAGTAGACAAAGACATGATAGTGACTAAGTTGCCGACTAGCCCTTATTGTAAGTCTATGGAATGCAACCCAGTCCATATACTCATTAATAACCCCGACAAGTTCTTAGATAAGTATGGAAATTTATTTGGGTTTCAAATATACGGGACGGGTTTAGATCCTGGGACATTATTGTTTATAGGAATAGAGACTGATACGGTATCCTCCCAGACTCATCAAGTATACCATTCCTTTTACGAAGAGATGAGTATAGATAATAAGATCCCCCATAATGCTAAAAACCTGTTCATCGATTTAGCTGAAAGTATTGCCGGTAGTCTTAATGTTACCAACTGCTATGTGTGTGGAGGTACTAACATGGGAGACCAATGGCCTTGGGAAGCAAAGGAGGTAATGTCCGGTTCTGAGGCAGTTGACCAATTAATATCTACACAAGCCGATTATCATATGAGTGTTAGAGGTAAATCTGAGTGGAGATTAAAGACCTCCATCATAGGTTATGTTTGCATAGCAAGGAAAGGAATAATGTATAATACTTCTGTAGGAGAATTAACTTGTCTAGGGCAAAAAGCTTATGATGATGATACAAAGAATACAACTTGGTGGTCGGCTTCAAATGTCTCAGAACCATCTAACCCGTTTGCAAGATATGCCAATTTAAGGGACGTATGGTTTGATTTATCCATCACATCTAGTTGGAGAGCCCCAGCAAATTTGTACTGGATCTGTGGTAAGAAAGCCTATTCGGAGTTGCCACAGGACTGGGAAGGGGCATGTGTGTTGGGTATGCTCAAACCATCCTTCTTCTTGTTACCTATCGAAACAGGTGAGACTTTAGGTGTTAAAGTGTATGATGTGAATCATAGGAAGAAAAGGGGACCCATAGAGATAGGCGCCTGGGAAGATGATGAATGGCCTCCCCAGCGTATTATAGATTACTATGGGCCAGCCACGTGGGCTGAGGATGGTACCTTTGGTTATAGAACCCCTATTTATATGCTCAACCGTATTATAAGATTACAGGCGGTGGTTGAGATTATCACAAATGAGACATCACAAGCGCTCAATCTTCTAGCGAAGCATAACACCAGGATGAGGACAGCAGTCTACCAAAATAGATTAGCCTTGGATTACCTTTTGGCAGTAGAGGGAGGTGTATGTGGGAAGTTTAACCTAAGTAATTGCTGTCTTCAAATAGATGACGAAGGGCAAGCAATAGCTGAGCTTACTAGCCATATGGTTAAACTAGCGCATGTGCCTACTCAGGTATGGAAAGGGTACAATCCAAGTAGTTGGTTTGGTAGCTGGTATGAGTGGTTTGGAGGGCTTAAGGCAGTGGTAGGTGGAGTCCTACTGATTTTACTGTTGTGTCTACTCCTACCGTGTCTTATACCCTTAGTAGTTAGGTCTGTGCAAAGCCTGATAGGAAGTATAGCAGAGAGGAAGGCTGCTGCACAGATAATGGCGATATATAAGTATAAGGCTCTAGATCAGGGAGAACCAATGCAAGAAGATGAATGTTGAAGATTCACATCATAAGATAAGTCTGGTCTGGTTCATGGTAACCTGAGGTATATGCAAACCAAGGTTAAGTGATGCCTCAAGTAATTGTGAAATATCAGAGGCATCAAAGGGGGGAATGTGATGTAATTCCAGTAAAATACAAGTTTAGCAGGCTAAGATTGCCACAAGGCATATGTATGTATATGTGTTTGTAGTATCAGTTGGTTAATTACACGTAGCTAAGATACTGTCATCACTGTACTGACCAGGTGCAGGAATGTAAGAACTGGAATTACGCGTCCCTCTCCTTTGTATCAGATGAGCCACGTGGTTAGACCGGATGGATGAGTTTAGACTCTATTCATTAAATAGGTTAAGGGTATGTGTGGGTGTAGTTAATTGTGGGAGGAGCTACAGTGCTATATAAGGAATGTACTCTATGTATTCAGTACTCAGACTTTGCTGTATTTTGGTGACGCTAGTCCCTCTGAGTCCCGATCGGTGATCCAATAAAGAATCTCTTCCTTCCTGAAGAAACCTGTGTCCATCTCTCTGTGCTTGGCTTCCGTCAGTTTCTCCGGTATCAACACAATGAACTTAAAAAGTTAAAGGGACACTGGTAAGCATAAAAACAGCTTTAGCTTAATGAAGCACTCTTGGTGTATAGGCAGGGCCGGCCTTGGGTGTTCAGGCGCCCTTTGCGAGATAACCTTGTGTCGCCCCCCTCGCCATCTTTGTTTGACACCCTCTAGACAATTTCAGGCACATTCACAATCTGTCGCCTGCACCCCCTTCAACAAAACCCTGCCCCCTTCATCAGCCCCCTGCCCCCCTTCATCAGTCCCCAGCCCCCCTTTATCACTAGCCCACTGCCTCCCCTTTATCACTGACCCCCTGCCCCTTCAATAAAATGCAATCGGTTTATATATATATATAAAAAAAAAAAAGGTAATAAAGACAAGCACCTACATTAAAGGCTGCTGCTCCCTGGATCCAGCTGTTCATTTTTCCCACTCCGCCAACTCGCCGACTGAAGAGCACCTGCCGCTCTGACACTCACTGAGCGGATCCTTCCGACCTCGCGCCCCTACCTTCCGCCTCCACGCTCCTCCTGCATTCCAGTTTGGGGTGATTTGTGAGTGACCGACTGCGAGCTGTGTCGGCCACCTGTAACTGTGACTGCTTCATCTCATTGAAGTGGTTATATTGTTTGGAGTCCGCTGGTGCTTCCTCTTTATTCGGTGCTAAACCCTTTTGAATGATTTAACAGTAAATGAGAATCCCCAGAAGCCCATCTGTATTTACTAATGACGAAGTATAAGCCTAAGCAGCAATGAGCAATAATTGGTTGAGGGCGTGATTGCTTTCAGTCATTGCTGGCATAAATAAGTATGGCTAAGGACAGGCATATTCTGAATTAGAGAAACCTTCAGTGGGGTATGAATGCTGTTGGCAGCCATGGACCCTCATTCACACGATTATTTACCGAAGTGTGAATTGTGGAATTCAATGTGAATTCAAAATAACATTAAATTTAAAGCCAAACTAGAAAAATCAGCTTTGCTCCAAGTTGGGCTACTTGGGCTTAAATTTCTAATTCACTTTGAATTCCAGACAATTCTTACATTAGTATATAACCCTGTCAGTGTTATACTGCTTGAAAATGTTGAACATCGAATGGAAGAAACAATGTCAGGGGACTCCAGGCACTATAACCACTTCAATAAGATGAAATCATTAATACAATAAAACAAGGATAACACCACAGACAATCCACATACATACACACAACCCCATGACCAGCCTCTCAGATGCAATAACACAAACAGTCCCACACATACACAAACCAAACACACAATGTGACATATCATCCATACAATTCCACAAGCAGCCCCCATGCACAGCCCACATTCATAGTTATGATACACAATACCACAAACTACTGATGAACATATAAAACAGCCACATACACACAAATACAACGCTACAAAGCAACTGTAGCACCCATAAATAACGCATCCAGTATATGGCAACAAACACACCTCAATTTAAAAAAAATAGGAACGGCACGCCAAGGGACGTCAAGATCTTGTTTTGGCACAATACTGCTGAAATGTTGCCTACCCCTGGTATAGTATGTAGTTACATATTAAAATTAAAGGGTAAACCTATACATCAACTAGAGCAATGACCTGGTCCAGTGTGTTGGACTTTAGGTGGAACAATCCCCACCTAGGGATACACTTGACGCGTTCCGCGGAAGATTTCTCAAAAGTGAGAAATGAGGGACTTGAACCTGGGTACTCTGCAATCCTGGACCTGCTCTCTTGCCTCTGAGCCACTATACAGCTCTAGAAATTGCCTGAAGTATAATCTTGCCTTGTATCCAGCACTGGGGGCTGGACGTTATTCTGTGGCTGCTCCAACATTCTCAGCACACCTGTGGCTAATCACCAATCAGCCAGGTATAAGACACTGCCTCTCCCTGAGGGCAGTGTCAGTTCATTGACTCTGGTTCAAGTATTGCTGTTTCGTGTTCCAGTGTGCTCCTGACCTTGGATTGTTATTTTGCTGTACCCTGACTTCTGGCATCCTCTGACCTCGGCTCTCTACTCGCTTATCCTGATTTCTGGCACCCACTGATCTCTGGCTTACCCACGACTATTCTCCTGGTTTATCCGTTTCTGTACTGCGACTTGGAGCATTAACCTGCACAGCCCCCGTGCACAGACTCACAGGCCAGGTGAGTTCTTACCTGACCACCTTGGCCTGTGTTTAATTGCAAGGGTGAGCATATATCTGCGCTACAGACTCCCAACCAAGGTAAGCCGTTACACCAGGTCATTGCTCTAGTTGATGTAAATAGGTTTACCCTTTTCTTTGACTGTGTATCTACATACTATACCATTAGATTTATCGTCTTCTTTTTATATGTGCTGACCTCTATCCACCTGAGAGCGAAGCAGTGCTGATATTCACCAAGAAATCCATAGACGGGGATAATTCCATCCAGGCTCCTAAAATAGAGCTTTTATAGCTCTATAAAGTGTGAGTGTTCCTTTGGCACTATATATACGTACATCTGCACTATTGTCATTACATGTTGCACTATTATTGGGTCCTTTTTCTTTAAGATATATATCTCTGGATTTTGTCCCATTCTGTCTCCGTATGTAATCTATATAATTAGCATTGTTCACCTTATTGTTTTATTATTAGTTTCAAGATGAAATCATTATAGTGTCTAGATTTTCCCTTTAAAATAGGGGTTCATTATACATTTCCCTTAAAAACAAAACAGACCAGGTAACCATAAGTGTTGCTAGGAAACAAGCCATGATAACTAAGAAGAGAGCACTCTGTTAGAGTCTTAAATATAGGATTTTGATAGAAAATGCGTAGCAGTAGCTTCTGCAGGTGTATGTCTCAACTAAATGTGGACTGTTATTATGATTAACTGATAATCTGACAGCCTCACCGAGGTTGCAAGAAGGAATCTCTCCTGTGACAGCTTTAAAGCACAAGTCCATGACAAGAGGTCCAGAGTTCAAGGCTAGGCAGTTATGGTGCTCACACAAACAGAAGGACTACATTTATTGAAAAGTGAGAGAACTGTGTTTGACACATGCAATCTAGAATCTAATCATAGCACAGTTTCGCAGTATTTTACTCCTTTTTCAGCATGCCCAATAAAAGCTAATTTTGTCAAAGGTCATATTTTTTGCAATTTCTAGATTTGAAAAACGAGTAAAATCCATTTACATTTTTAATGTCCGTTTAAATGATCAGGTACATACAAGGTTATCTACATCAAAATGACCATTGAAGTGTCAAAAAAAAGTTCAACTATATTATTAGCTTGATCATTATAATCTGTTTAAAATTGTTAATTGCTGATTTTATCAACATAGACACTAGTTACAGCTTTATAGAGCTACATAGCTCAGTTTCTCTGAAAGTTAGAATAAATAATATACATTTTTGAACAGATGGATTACGGTAAAAAACACCATGTTTTATTACAAAAAGGATTTCATCACCCCAAAAATTATGCAAGAAGGAGCAATGGGTAAAAATGAAAACACACAAAGAATTTCTTGGAAAATATCCTATTTGTTGATTATTTAACTTCACATTTCCTTGGACCGTAGACAAATGATCAGACTATTATGGAATATATTACATGACTTAGCAGCTGGAGAAAAAACAATGCTAATGAGGCTAGTTAATTAAAAGAAATTGGCTACACACACTCAGCAGAAATTACACATAATGCACATCCCAGGCACACAAGGTTTATTTACATTCCCTCTTCAAAAATTGCTCTTTTCGTATTTTAGCAAACGCTATTTTTCATGCCAAGTTCTCTTTATATGCAATGTTAGCTTGGTTTGATTAAATTTGGTTGTAAAATAATTTTTCAGGGCTCTACAAAGGTAGTTCAATTGCAAGATCTTTACAATTGCAATTGGATAGAAAGATTGGCTTTCAATATTCACAATAGACTCCGTATGAATGCTTCTCTATTCAAATCTTAAATGTTAGGAATTATAATGTGACAGTCAGATTTTTTTTCCCACTGCCAACTACATTAACCAGAAGTCACGCAGTGTTATTTGATGCATGCCTCACATAACTAAAAATACAAAGAATGGTTTCTGCCAGTGTATTGTCATTGGGTCACATTACTTTATTAAACATTAAAGTAGCGTGTTTCAATATGCGGTAAGACCCACATTCATGTATTAATCTAGGAAAGAATTACAGAACCATGTGATGCGAGTTCAAACATCTTCCTATGCCGCTTATTAAATAATGTTGCAAACATTACAGGCTAGAAACTAGAAGGTAAAAGAAGGAAAAAAGAGAGAATGAGAGAAGGTAGGAGGAAGGTAAAGAAAAAGAAGATGGCAGAGCTGCGAATTCAAGAGTGTACTGTTATTGTTAAAATGAAATGTCACTTCACTGAAAATTATACCATTTAATAAACCATTGAAACTCACCTCTGACCTGTGTTTACCTTTTTTAATGTGATTCTTAATTTTAAATCAGTAATGAAGCTCCATAGCTAATATAGCATGCTGCAGTGGTTATGGTGCCAGGAGTGCTCTGACATAGCCCCGATGTAAATAGTTAAACTTCTTGCTAACGGTTTTATTTCATACCTGGGCCAATCCATGCCTTTCTGCACTTTTAAGCTTTTAAACAAGAAACGCTAACAGTAGGTCCTAATAGAAGTTTTTGGTTCCAGCTTTCAGCTGTAGAAAGGCTGGGAGCAACACATGATGTGCTCCAGGAAATAAATCAAAATATTAGCACCATAACTACTACAGCGCACTGCAGTTCAGTCCAGGCACGGCCTGGCATTACATTAATATAGGTGAACAGACAGATACGAAGCGTGTTTCTATTACATGACATAAAACAGCAGAACTTATAACAATGACTGACAGGGAGCCAAGATGGAGTTCTCCATTCCAGGATAGAGATAAATAGATTGGTGTGGATTTTTTTTTTTCTTTATTATACATTTTTTATGTCAGACCAGACAAATATATTAAGTGTTTCTTTTAGGAGGACCCAAAGTAGAATCCATTTTCACCAGTAATGTAACATTGTTTGAAAGGTTCCTAACTAAACGATCCTGATGAAGTTATATGCCGTGCAGCTGCATAATGTTTACATACTAAATATTTCACCACCACAAAGCTATGAGCAACAGCAAAAAGGAACATTTGCTATTGACCAAGTAACAACATATTGAACTATTTATAAACTCCTATCCTCTGTGAGCTAGGCAAGGAGCCATTTCAGTGAAGGAGAATGGTAAATAAATTAATATTATACTTTTACAATTTACAATACCAGCTGCCTATGTTACCGCGAAGTATACTGCGGATTGTGTTTGTCAGGTATTTGAGAAACAGAGGGACTACGTGGTCATGTATTTAGGCAGATGAAAAGTAAGTCAATGTGGGCTCGTATGGTGCTTCTTGGACACTCCTCATATTAGTCATTATTCAAATATATAAATCTAGTAATGGGCGTTCATCATCCAAACTGCTGTAGATTAATCTCGAGCTACCTCTGTAATAACCTTTGAAACATAAATAAATCTAAGGATAATTAAAGAATTAAAGAGTATATTTTTTAATATATGTTTTGAAGCATATGCTCTTGCATTAAAAATAAACTCCATAGCAGTATATACTAGTTATTTCCCTACTAAATGAATCCCAGATCTCAGCAATCTTTCATGTAACAGTTTAGGCACTGAACTCAGCACGT
This sequence comes from Pelobates fuscus, assembly GCF_036172605.1. Taxonomy (NCBI): domain Eukaryota; kingdom Metazoa; phylum Chordata; class Amphibia; order Anura; family Pelobatidae; genus Pelobates; species Pelobates fuscus. The sequence goes on along the minus strand of NC_086319.1, from coordinate 247,126,600 downwards.
CTTTACTAAGAAATTTGCAAACCATTGAATAGGTTGGCAACCATTGAGATACTTATTCTTTAGTACCTCAAATAGATATTTTACCATTATAGTGGAACCTCGGAACTCGAACGGTCCCTTACTCGAACAATTCGGTAGAATCAAAATTCAAGGAAAAAATGTTTCGGTACCAGAATAAAAACCTTGTTACCCGAACAAACCCCGCGGCATTAACCTCGTTGGCATGACGCATCAGCCGCTAGTTCTAAACATAGTAAACAGAGTTCCATTTAGTCAGCCCTTAGTTGTGCAAAAGCTCACTATGGGTCCCAAGAATATGAACATGAACAAGAAAAATAACATCTCTTCTCCTTTCCTCTTACACTATTAACTGTGTTTTCTTAAAACCCTAATAAATTCACTTCCACCTACTTAATTCAGCCATGCACATTAGAATTTAAGCTATTCTGCCATTGCATGATATGGTAAGCAGAGCTCTCTCCTGCCTCTCTCTAGCTTGAATTCCAGACTATAATGTCTCAAACCCAGCAACTGGGCCAATGTTAAAAATTCTGATGGGCATCAGACTTCAGAACTCTGACTCATAATGCCAATGTGTGCCTTATCTGTTCGATAGTGGCTTCCTAGCAGAAAAGTGAGCTCAACTACTGGATTTTAAAAACAATTTTAAAAAATGTTTCTTTTTTTTGGGGGGGGGGGGGGGGGGCCTTGAGCAACTGCCTCTCTTGCTGTGTTTTAAATACAGTTATTACCTGCTAATACATCTTGCAGTGGGTTGTATTGCTGATTTGCTAAGATGTGATTTGGCTTTCACTTTGCACTTCACAGCTGGGAACATTTAATACACATGAATGCGTGAATATATCTATTTTTTGTTCAGATAATAAATGAAAATGAAACAAGTAAAAATGTAAAACTGAGCCATAGTGTCCATTAAATGATATATTATGTTGGCTAGAAAGCAGCTTTTTTATCTATAGCACAGGTGTTAATATTTTCTATTGTATTTTTTCTAATACCAACATTTATACCAAGTCTTAAATTACTCGCTTACCTTCTTTTCTATAAATGGGATAATAAATATGCAGAATTATTTTTTGGACATACTTTGCTTCTTCTAATTATGGACATCACATTCCTCAGGTAGTGACAAAGCCGATAAATTGATATTTGTCCTCCAAATATAACTAAAAGTGGAACTCCTTACTTCTTTGTCCTTCCTGTTTTCCTAGACATCGGGTGATATTCCATGAATATTATCCTATCACTAGCCTGCAGTGGATGCACGCCCCCAACAATAGCTGCAAGTGCTTCATTTCAGTTCAAAGACTTCCTTATGCAAACTTAGTATGCATTTACTTTCGTAAAAAAAAACATTTACATAGCAATCTTTAGGCAGCCGAGCATCACTATCAGCTCTCAGCAGCCTTTTAGAAAGCCAGCTCTAGAAGCATTAGAAATGCATGACCAGAAACATCAGACTTTTTCCACAATAATATAACGGTGGTCTCTTCAATATGGAAAGTCTACAGAGCTAAGGGAAAGTAATGACGATTCAGCATTATTACAAGCCATCTGTGTTGCATATCTTGCTTGATTAAATACTATTCCTTAGGAGAGTTCCCCAAATCCTTCCTGGATTGACAGCTTGCCAATGAGCATTTTGTGGGTTATGAACAACTATACTTTAACCACTTGTGTGCTAGAAGGCCACTTATGATTGAATGTTTGTGTTCTATTTGCTCATTTTTTGTTATGCCAAGTTAACCTAGATGGAAAACCTTTTTTTATAACTCTTCAGTTTTGGCTTTAATTATTCAACTTTATTTAAAAAAACCCACAATTCACTGCAAAGTGAACGATTATTTTGCAGTTATGAATTATATGATTAATGCAAAAGGCAAGGTTTGTTTCACTTTCTAAGCTACATAATAATGGTACAGATTAAAACTGAAGTGGCTTGTTCACCACAATATAATTTTGGAGTATTTCATAAAAATAGAATCTTTATGAAATATTCATAGTTACTACGTTGGAATTTCACTGATATTAAAAGACACAAGACAAAGTAGGGATTGATTTATCATATGGTCAATCCTGAAGTAGACAAAACATGACAAAAAGTGGAATGTCTACATCCGATTTTGTTTGCTGTGGGAATCAGAAATCTTGTGTGCTATTGGTCTATGCAGGGTCACTCCAATCCAGACGATCCTTAATAGGGGGATATGGGCGGCTAGCAGATGAAGAGCCAGGAGATGAAAAAAGAAGTGGTACGCACATCGGAAAGCTTCAGGTAAGCATAACTAACCTCAGCTAACCCCCTGAGTTGAGGGGCAAAGATTTCAAAATAATGTCTGGAAGTATTACTTTACTGAGAGGGTAGTGGATGCATGGAATAGCCTTCCAGCTGAAGTGGTAGAGGTTAACACAGGGAGGGAGATTATGTATGTGTGGGATAGGCATAAGGCTATCCTAGCTATAAGATAAGGCCAGGGACTAATGAAAGTATGTAGAAAATTGGGCAGACTAGATTGACCAAACGGTTCTTTATCTGCCGTCACATTCTATGTTTCTAGGATGCCACTTAGTGTGACAAGACTGCTTTAACTGGGTTCTATTGTAAATTAGTATTTTAAACAAATACCCCAAAAACAAGCAATCAAGTCTATTGTTCACTTACTTCATTGTGCTCTGCCATCATAGTAATATATGGTAATTTGTAATCTGAGCACAGGAAATGAGAGGAGAAATTCCTATCCTGCAAATAGGTGGTGATATCCTTACTTTATGTCTCTCTGGGTGTCCTCGCCTACTAATGAAGATTGTTTTGTAATTCAGATCATTCAGTACTGTCAGTGGCTAAGATGTGTGCATACATTTGAAAAGGAAGTATGTTTTCACAGTGAGGGTATGAGGCTAAAGAGGCAGGCTTATGGTGCAGCATTCTGAAAAACATGTACTGTTGCCCAGAGTGTCCTTTTATTGAAATTTAAAGGGATACTACATTGCCAAATATGAAAATAAATAAATCACTATTTAGTATATATACCCCAATGAAAAAATACATACAAATGATGCATTTTTCATTGGGAGTATCTAGAATCAGCTTGCAAAAGCCCTCCCCTTCTATCTAGACTTTTTGTGGGTGTCCAATCACAGATCTCCCAATGCAACTCAATGATAAGTCTTTGCAGGACAGGTGCTCTGGGAAATTGCCTCTTGAGTTTCATTCCACTGAGCTAACCAAACCAAGAAGTAACCAGACCTGTTGTCTGATTGAGAAGAGCAAGGTGGGGAGGGATGAAATCTGTTGAAATCTGCACTTTTCTTTAAAAAAATTTTTAAAAAGAGGTCACACTCTTCACACTTAAAGCACTTCAACAGGCAAAAGTGCTGTAGGGGTCTAAAGTGTCTCTTTTGTGGTGTTTTTAATGATGTGTGTTGACTTAAAAAAAATATTTTGTCTGTCTGAGCAGCCATTTAGGGTTAGACTCTATGGTGTGTGTAAAAAAACTGGCGCTAATCATGAAGTGCAAAGAAGTACAACACAGTGTGGTGTAATGCGACTTGTTATCACCGTGAAACCAATCACTTAAATTCCAAAATAAAACAAAGATAGATACTGTATATAGAAAAAGTGAGCAGCGCAAAGAAGTGAAATAAAGTTTCACAAAGAGTGTGAGCACAATAAAAATAAGTATATACCCTCTTAAAATTCCTACCCTCTTAAAATACCAGAGCCTGTATGTAAAGTCCTCTTTTATGTCACACTCAAAGCGTACTTAGTAGAGCCAGTAGTACATACAGGCTCCGACAATGTGAGTGTGATTTTTACAATGTTTTTTATATTGATATTAACTGTTGGTACTAGCTGGATTGCCCTATGAGATTTTATGTCTGATTTTTTTCTTAGGAAATATCCAGGAATTTTAATAGGGTATATACTTCTTTTTATTGTATTCACACTATTTGTGGAACTTTGTTATTTCACTTCTTTGTGCTGTTGTCCATCTATGGTTATCTGACCAACTGCTGCTCAAACTAACTTACCTTCTGCCACAATTGCTTTGTGTAGAACTGCACCAGTTAGGTTGGGTTGAGGAGTAGAGTCTAACCCATCAAGGCTTTTAAAAAAGGTAAAACAAGCTATTGAAAAATATCAATATGCATCAGTTAAAATATATCAATATGCCATTAAATGTAATGAACTTTGAAATATGTATTGATAATTTATCTTTAAACAGACACTCTTAGCACCAAAACAACTTAAGCTTAAAAACTAGTAGTGGTGTATAGCTCATGTCCCCTGCAGTCTCATTGCTCAATTTTCTACCATTTTGGAGTTACACCACTTTGTGTACCCAGCCCTAGGCACTGGCGGAACTACTGTAGTTGCAGGTGCGGCCCCGACCGCGCAGAAAAAATGCGGGGCCACATTGAAGGAGCCCATCGAGTGGCCCATGCTCTTAGGGGCCACCCAATGGCAATGGATTTCCTGGGGCCTAGTATGTGTCTCTGTGTTTGTGTGTGTCTGTATGTATGTATGTATGTGTGTCTGTATGTATGTGTCTCTGTGTCTGTATGTATGGATCTCTATGTGTGTTTGTGTGTTTGTGTGTATGTGTGTCTGTATGTGTAGCGTTACTTACCTTATCCGGGGGCCGGCCGCGGTCCTCTCTTCAAGCCGCGCGCGTTCCTGCGGCTGCACGAGCCGCGCGCGGCTCACCCGACTCTCCTAACAGGAAGACGGGCAGTGACCGCGAGATGCGGTCACGTGTCCCGCCTGCAGCTAAGAGCGCGCCGCGAGTCTCGGGCGCGCTCTTAAAGAGACAGTGGGAGCCTAAATTGCAAAAAGGCTCCCATTGGCTCCTGTCATGCCAATCACCCCATACACTTACCTGTTGGGGGTGTGGAAGTGACAGGAGCCAATCACATTAGTTTGAAGGCTACTTATACTCACCCTTTTCCCTTAGTTCCTTGCCCTATCGTGGTTTCTGCTACAGTTCCCTTTAGTGCTTGTTGTGTTCAGTTGTGTTTCTCCGTATTTGACCTTGGCTTTGCATTCTGACTTCGTTTTCGCTTTATCCTTGTCTGTACTGTTTGCCGGCTTGCTGATTCCTGTGTACCAGACCCCGGCTAGTTCTCGTTTACGCTGTCTCTTTGTGCCCTTGACCTCGGATCGTTCCTGACTCTGTCTTCTCCTATTACGTCGAGTCCGGCCACTCTAAGGTCTGGTAGACGTATCTCTCCTCTGTGCTGTTTTCTGTTTGGCTGGATCCTGCGTGTAGGGGTATATACTCGTTACATTACGATAGGGCCATGGACCCCGCAGATTTAGCTCAACAGATGGCGTCCCATGAGGCTAGATTTGTAGAGCAGTATCACCGTATGGATCAGATAGCTCAGGCTCTCCAGACGCTCTTAGCTAGAACCATTCCAGCAACCGCACCTAACCCTCCTACACCCCTGCTTCCTGAAGTATCGACTGTGCCTAACGCTACGGCCCATTTAACGCCTCCTCCTAGGTATGGAGGGGATTCTAAGACATGCAGAGGGTTCATTAACCAAATAGAGTTTCATTTTGAGATGTATCCACGTTCATTTCCCACAGAGAGGTCTAAAGTTGGGTTCTTTATGCACCAACTTACCGACAAAGCACTTGAATGGGCAAACCCTATTTGGGAGGCTAATGGACCTATGGTGCATGACTTTCACAGTTTCCTTACAGCTTTTCGCAGAACTTTTGATACTATGAAAAGGTCTAAGAATGCCGCGAGAGCATTAATGAGGGTTAAACAGAGTTCTAGGTCTGTGGCTGATTACGCTATACAGTTTCGTACCCTTGCCTCACAGGTAGATTGGACCAACAATGGGTTAACTACTGCCTTCATGGGAGGCTTATCAGACTCTATATTGGATGAGGTAGCAGCTAAGGAGCTTCCTGTTGCCTTAGAGGACCTTATTGACTACCTCATCGATATAGATAATAGGATTCGTGACAGGCTCTATACCAAGAACAGGAATAGACGTTTTGTTACACCTATTCACCCCAGAGGTAATACACCGGAGAGTGTAAAACCCATGCAATTAGGGGTTGCCAAACTCTCTGATAATGAAAAATTACATAGGAGAAGGGAGGGACTCTGCCTATATTGTGGTAGGAGAGACCATATGCTAAAGGAGTGTCCTTTGCTCCCGGAAAACTATCGCACCTAAGACCTTATAGGGGACTGGCCTTGGGTGTGATTTCTAAGTCTCATACATTGCCTCCTAACCGATTGCTTCTCCCTGTTTCTTTACATATGGGAGAGAGTTGTATAGTTGAAAATATATACGCCCTGGTTGACTCTGGGGCAGCTGAGAATTTTATAGACTCTGGTTTTGTAAAGAAAAACAATATTCCCATCAGGGAGAAGGAGATACCCTTGGCCGTTGAGGCCATAGATGGTAGACCATTGATATCTCCAGTTGTTACTCACGAGACTGCACTGCTACACATGTACACAGGGGTTCTACACTATGAAACCATTCGGTTCCAGGTCATCACCTCTCCCTCTTCACAGTTGGTGTTAGGGTATCCATGGTTACGTGCCCACAATCCCATTTTTGCCATGAGTCATGTACTATTGAAGTCACGCCTGTGAATTCTATTAATGTTCCTACCATTCCTCCTTTGTCTACGGCTATACCCTCTCAGTATTTATCTTTAAAGACTGTCTTTGATAAAAGAGAGGCTGACAAATTACCGCCTCACAGACCCTACGATTGTGCTATTGACTTGTTGCCTGGCACTATACCTCCCAAGGGCAGGGTGTACCCTCTATCGGTTCAAGAAAACCGTGTCATGGAGGAGTACATTAAAGAATCATTAGACAAGGGATTTATTAGGAGATCCTCTTCTCCGGCTGGAGCGGGGTTCTTTTTTGTATCAAAGAAAGAAGGTGACTTAAGACCTTGCATTGATTATAGAGGTCTTAATACAATCACCATCAAAAATGCTTATCCTATACCATTAATAACAGAATTGTTTGACAGGCTCAAACATGCTACGGTATTCACCAAATTAGATCTTAGAGGAGCATACAATTTGATACGTATAAAAAAGGACCACGAATGGAAGACAGCCTTTAACACTAGGTCAGGTCATTATGAGTATACCGTCATGCCATTTGGGCTTTGCAATGCCCCAGCAGTATTCCAAGAATTTATTAATGATGTCTTAAGGGACTTTATTCACTCATTTGTTATTGTGTACTTGGATGACATTTGAATATATTCTACAGACTTACACACTCATCACAGACATGTTACGACAGTTCTGAAGACCCTTCTTGCTAATGGTCTTTATTGCAAACTAGAAAAATGTCTATTCGACCAATCCGAGGTCCAGTTTTTAGGGTATTTGATTTCCGCTAAGGGTTTTCGGATGGATCCCCAGAAGCTCGCTGCGGTCATAGAATGGCCTCTGCCGCAAGGTCTGAAAGCCATCCAGCGTTTTCTGGGTTTCTCTAATTATTATAGACGTTTTATCAAAGGTTTTTCGTCTATCGTAGCACCTATTACTCGTATGACTAAAAAGGATGGCAATACACGTATCTGGTCTACCGAGGCACTTCAGGCTTTTGACTTTCTTAAGACTACGTTCGCCTCTGCACCTATTTTACAGCATCCTGTCCCCTCATTGCCATATATACTTGAGGTTGATGCTTCCGATATAGGGGTAGGTGCTGTCTTATCCCAAAGAGAGTCTCCTGACAAGCCATTGCATCCTTGTGGCTTCTTTTCTAAACAAATGTCCAAAGCAGAAAGGAATTATGATGTGGGTAATCGCGAACTCCTTGCTATCATTTTAACACTCAAAGAATGGAGACATTTGTTAGAGGGCACTAAGGATCCTATCCTCATATTTACGGATCATAAGAACCTATCCTACCTTAGCGAAGCTAAAAGATTGTCTTCAAGGCAGGCTAGGTGGTCACTGTTCTTGTCTCATTTTAATTATATAATCACCTATAGGCCAGGTGATCGGAACACTAAAGCGGACGCTCTGTCCAGACAATTTGAGACTATTGACAAACAGGAGATTGATGTCACTCCTGTCATTCCCCCAGACAGGATAATAGCAACTACTATATTGTCTATTTCCTCGTCCCTCTTGCAGGCCATACAAGCGAAACAAAGCATGGCACCTAGCGAGAGGCCTAATGATAAATTGTTCGTTGACGTTCCCGAGAGACGGGATATTCTGTCACTGTATCACGATACTAAGACTGCTGGACATCCTGGTATTTCCAAAACGGTGTCAGCCGTTTCTCGGTATTTCTGGTGGGATACCTTACGTAAGGATGTTACTGACTATATAAGTGCTTGTACTACTTGTGCATGTATGAAATCCTCTCATAGAGTTCCTTGTGGGCTGTTGCATCCGTTACCCGTTCCTGAGAGACCTTGGTCTAATCTATCAATGGATTTTATTGTTGAATTACCCCCTTCGAATGGTAACACAGTCATCCTAATGATAGTAGATCGGTTTTCCAAAATGGCTCACTTTGTGTCTCTTCGCAAGTTGCCCACTTCCAAGGAACTGGCTCTTATCTTCGCTAGAGAAGTGTTTCGATTACATGGTATTCCCTTATCTATTGTATCCGATAGGGGTAGCCAATTTATTTCCAGGTTCTGGAAAGCCTTTTGTTCGGAGATGGGTATTTCTCTCTCATTTTCTTCCGCTTACCATCCCCAGTCTAATGGAGCTGCTGAACGTGCCAACCAGTCTCTGGAACAGTACCTCCGTTGTTTTGTGTCTCACCATCAGGACAATTGGTCTGACCTGCTTCCTTGGGCTGAATTTGCTCGGAATAACGCCACTCATGATTCTTCCGGCAAAAGCCCTTTTTACATTGTCTATGGCCAGCATCCCGTGGTTCTTCCGGCTGCATTCTCCTCACAGGGCATGCCAGTTCTGGATGAGCATTTGGCTGGTTTGCGTAATACTTGGGAGCAGGTTCAGCGTTCTTTGGTGGACTCTGCTGCCCGCCAGAAGGCTCAGGCTGACAAGCATCGCAGAGCGACTCCATCCTATGTTGTGGGGGACAGGGTTTTGCTTTCCACACGGAATATTCGCCTCTGGGTGCCTTCTATGAAATTGGCTCCCCGCTTCATTGGTCCTTATCGCATTATACATAAGGTTAATCCCGTTTCTTATGCCTTGGGTCTGCCTAAGAATCTGCGTATACCTAATGTATTTCACACCTCGTTGTTGAAGCCTTACGTACGCAACCGCTATACCCGGCATACTCCCCCTCCCCCTCCTGTCTCTGTGGAGGGTCATGAGGAGTTCGAAGTGTCTGCTGTTATTGACTCTCGTTTCCTTAGGGGTCGGCTTCAGTACTTGGTACATTGGAAGGGTTATGGGCCTGAGGAGCGCAGTTGGATTTCTGCGGATGCTGTTCATGCTCCCCGCCTTGTACGTTCTTTCCATTCGCGTTTTCCTGCCAGGCCTGGTCCTGCTCGCCCGGAGGGCGTGTCCTCAGGGGGGGGTACTGTAGCGTTGCTTACCTTATCTGGGGGCCGGCCGCGGTCCTCTCTTCAAGCCGCGCGCGGTCCTGCGGCTGCACGAGCCGCGCTGCTCACCCGACTCTCCTAACAGGAAGACGGGCAGTGACCGCGAGATGCGGTCACGTGTCCCGCCTGCAGTTAAGAGCGCGCCGCGAGTCTCGGGCGCACTCTTAAAGAGACAGTGGGAGCCTAAATTGCAAAAAGGCTCCCATTGGCTCCTGTCATGCCAATCACCCCATACACTTACCTGTTGGGGGTGTGGAAGTGACAGGAGCCAATCACATTAGTTTGAAGGCTACTTATACTCACCCTTTTCCCTTAGTTCCTTGCCCTATCGTGGTTTCTGCTACAGTTCCCTTTAGTGCTTGTTGTGTTCAGTTGTGTTTCTCCGTATTTGACCTTGGCTTTGTATTCTGACTTCGTTTTCGCTTTATCCTTGTCTGTACTGTTTGCAGGCTTGCTGATTCCTGTGTACCAGACCCCGACTAGTTCTCGTTTACGCTGTCTCTTTGTGCCCTTGACCTCGGATCGTTCCTGACTCTGTCTTCTCCTATTACGTCGAGTCCGGCCACTCTAAAGTCCGGTAGACGTATCTCTCCTCTGTGCTGTCTTCTGTTTGGCTGGATCCTGCGTGTAGGGGTATATACTCGTTACAGTATGTATGTGTGTCTGTGTGTATGTGTGTCTGTGTGTCTGTGTGTATCTGTTTATCTGCCCATGTGGGGGGTTGGGACATATGGGATGGTGATAGATGTATGGGGGCGGGGACATGAAGAGCTCCAGACCCCTCACTCCTCCCAGCAGGACCAGGACTCCAAGCCACCCTCCTGGCATATAAGGTAAGGTAAAAGGAGGGTGGTTGGAGATATATTACAAAAATAACTTGTATGTGTGTGAGTGTGTGTATGAGTTTGAATGACTGTGAGTGTGTGTATGAGTTTGTGTGTGTGTATATGAGTTTGTGTGTGTATGAGTGTAAATGTGATTGATTGTGTGTGTGAGTATGAGTGTGTGTATGTATGAGTGTGTGTGTCAGGGTGTGTGTGTGTGTGTGTGTGTATATGTCAGTGTGCTTCTGTGTATGAGCGTCTGTGTGTTTTTATGTCAGTGTGTGTATCTGTGTCATGGTGTGGGCATGTATCAATGTTTGTGTTTGTCATGGTGCATGTGTGTATATGTCAGTGTATTTATATGCATCTGTAAGTATGTATGTTTGTATGTATGTAGTAGTGTATGTGCATACATCCAAGTAGTCAAACACCAGCACAACATACAAGCACACTCTTGCAATCTAACTCAAATATTACATACAGACACCCCTGCAGTCAAACTAAAAAAAATATACAAACACACCCCTTCACTCAAACACAAATACATCACACAAATGTACATCTGCATTTAAAAGTGAACATTACATTCATACACACCCCTGCAATCAAACTCAAACATTACATACAAACACACCCCAGTATTAAAACACAATAACTATATACAAGCACCCCTTCAAACACCAACACTGCACATTACACTATAGCGCCAGTAAATGCTGCAGCGCAAACAGATACGCAACCAATAAATTTTGACTTGGGGTGCCTTGGAAAAATACTGAAATATTAAGGGCGCCTTGAACCTAAAAAGTTTGGGAACCACTGTTGTATCCTATTATATTGTAAGTCATTTTGCTTTACGTGTAGTTTTTTTTTCTTGAAATGGTGAATTGATTTAAACACTTTTTGTATTATGGTAAACATGAAATATTTTTTTTCATCATATACATTATTTGCAGTATCGGTATTAATGCCGTGTTTCATTTCATTATGAATTAATATAAATATGTTTTTTTTTTAACAACAATGGTATTTAATTATATTGTCTTATGTGTGTATTTAATGTGCTAACATTGGAATTATGCCCTGGAATATATGCTTTATTGAAAAATATGATAATGACAATAATTTAGAATACAGATCATTACAGTTACAACCTTCTAGAGTAGATTAATGGTACATTATTGAATGTGAATTAATTAGCATAGTTAATTTATGAATCTTGAATTTTTCTTCAATTTGCAAAAAAAATATAACAATTAAGTATAATTCATTTTGTACGTACAGGTTATAAGTCCTTAAATCAGAGCTATCAAGCTAATTTAAGTACAAATGGAGGGCTAAATGTAAAAGTAATAATTTTATACAATTGATTTTTGGACTTTGAAGCAATAACATTTAGTAACTGCATTACTGAGTTACTCTGTAATATCAGTGTATCACAGAGGTCCACATAAATACAACTCATACACGCTGCACATTTTCAGAGAATGTTATTGCTGTTGATCCCTATGATAATGTGGATTGTGTATGAATGGCTCTATGAGCTTCACAGCAGTAAAACAATGTTTTTACACACTACACTTACCGTGGGTTCATTTTCTGTGTATATCTATAATACACACATGCACAACAGACATTAAAGGAAAACTCCAGTGCCAGGAAAACAATCTGTTTTCCTGGCACTGGAGGTTCCCTCTCCCTCCCACCCCCCAATCCCCGGTTACTGAAGGGGTGAAAACCCCTTCAGTCACTTACCTGAGGCAGCAACGATGTTCCCTCGTCGCTGTCTCCTCCTCCGCACCGCTCCTCCTACTGTCTCCGTCGACCGGTGGGCGAGACTGATCCCGCCCACCAGACGAGGAGACCTAATGCGCATGCGCGGCAATGCCGCACATGCGCATTAGCGCTCCCCATAGGAAAGCACTGAAAAAGATTTCCAATGCTTTCCTATAAGGAAATGAGCGACGCTGGAGATCCTCACACAGCGTGAGGATGTCCAGCGATGCTCTAGCACAGGTTTCCTGTGCTATGAGTCAGGAAGTGACCTCTAGTGGCTGTCTAGTAGACAGCCACTAGAGGTGGAGTTAACCCTGCAAGGTAATTATTGCAGTTTATAAAAAACTGCAATAATTACACTTGCAGGGTTAAGAGTAGTGGGAGTTGGCACCCAGACCACTCAAATGGGCAGAAGTGGTCTGGGTGCCTGGAGTGTCCCTTTAATGTCTTAATGTTATGGAACTCCATGGTGCACTCACAATCTGTACATTAATGTATCATAACTCACAATAATGTGCACTATAAGTTTTTTTTTTAGCACTCCGCAGCAATAGAAATAGTCTGGAGCAATGTTATTGCTGTAGAACTCTGGTCAACACACTGTAGTGAACACCATCCCCATCTTCATGTTTATTTTACTTTATTAAATGAATAGACTTCCTGTTTGCCTACATTTCCATTGTGGTGGTGTAGTGAAGTTAGTGAGGACACTGAGTATTCCATCTCTCTGTTCTTCCTGGCATGGGTTCCTTGCATTGCACTGCATTCCTGGCAATTTGTGAATTTATCCCAGCATAGTGCAATGCAAGGTCCCACAGGAAATAGTTTCATAAAATGGTTCTTCTGATCTCCCAGATAGCTATGGGGTGTCAGCACTGTTAAAGCGGCACTGTCATGCCGAACTTACCTTTCCACAATCTCTTCCTCTTCTCACCCTCTCTCGGGATCTGTTATTCATTTCTTCCATTCTTCTTTAGTTTTCTTTAAAATCATAAGACAAAGTAGGGACTCTGTCTTATGGAGGATTCCTCCGCTTGACCAGCTCTGACCAGCGGAGGAGCAAAGTGTGCTTCATTTCCGCTGGTCAGAGCAATTTTCCCATGATCCCTAGCTTTCCTCCCTGTTCCCACAATGCTTCCTGTCAGTATTGCCGAACGTCCTGTCACTTAGACAGAACGCCGGCAAAACTGCCGAATTGCATCCTAACAGAATGAGCACTGTTTCTCCATTGGTGTTAGGATGCAATTCGGTACTTTGTTCGGATCGGAATTTCATTCAAATGAATGAAACTCCGATCCTATTCATTGCTGTGGCTGCATCTTGCAGCCGCTTAGTAGATAACTCCCTAATTCCCACAGTATCAGGGAGCTATCTACTAAAAGGCTGAAAGACCTAAATTGGTCTTTCAGCCAAATTTACTAACACCAAGTAAAAATGACTTGGTATTAGTAAATAATATGCCCCTACTCGCTATACCGCGAGTAGGGGCATGTCTAGTAAGCAGTGAGCAGCCTGTGGCTGCTCACTGTAGAAAAAAAAAAATAATAATATTGCCCCCCACCCCTAAATGACGGGTGGGGGCCGTTAAGTAAAATAAGGGAGGGAGACCTATTGTCCCCCCCCCGGCCCCCACCCCTGAGCGGTGGGTGGGGGCCATAAAGATAATGAGGGGGGGGACCTACTGTCCTCCCCCCCGGCCCCCACCCCTGGGCGGCGGGTGGGGGCCATAATGTTAATAAGGGGGGGGGGGACCTACTGTCCTCCCCCCCGGCCCCCACCCCTGGGCGGCGGGTGGGGGCCATAATAGTAGTAGGGGGGGGACCTACTGTCCTCCCCCCTGGCCCCCACCCCTGGCCGGCGGGTGGGGGCCATAATGGTAATAAGAGGGGGGGGGACCTACTGTCCTCCCCCCCCCGGCCCCCACCCCTGGGCGGCGGGTGGGGGCCATAATAGTAGTAGGGGGGGGGACCTACTGTCCTCCCCCCGGCCCCCACCCCTGGCCGGCGGGTTGGGGCCATAATAGTAATAGGGGGGGGGACCTACTCTCCTCCCCCCCAGGCCCCCACCCCTGGGCGGCGGGTGGGGGCCATAATAGTAGTAGGGGGGGGGGGGACCTACTGTCCTCCCCCCCGGCCCCCACCCCTGGCCGGCGGGTGGGGGCCATAATAGTAATAGGGGGGGGGGACCTACTGTCCTCCCCCACCCAGGCCCCCACCCCTGGGCGGCGGGTGGGGGCCATAATAGTAGTAGGGGCGGGGGACCTACTGTCCTCCCCCCCACGGCCCCCACCCCTGGGCGGCGGGTGGGGGCCATCATAGTAATAAGGGGGGGGGACCTACTGCCCCCCGCCCGGCCCCCACCCCTGGGCGGCGGGTGGGGGCACTAAGTAAATCCCCCCCCCCATCAAGGTGACTAGGGGTGCCCAAGCCCCTAGTCACCCACCCCCCACCCAAATAAAAAATGCCCCTACCTACCCCCCTCACCCTAAAAAATAGTGAGGGGGGAATAAAATTGCTAACCTGTAAAGTAAAATTAAACTTACCATTCGACGTCTTCTTTTTTCTAAAATCTTCATTTTTCAGCCCCAAAAAAGGCCAAATAAAAAACCATCATAGCCGTCGAACTAAAAATAAAATAAAAAACCCGAGCGCAAAAAAAAAAAACCCGACGAAAAAGAAAAAACCCGAGCGCACAAAAAAATAATCCATCTTCACCCATGGAGGGCTCCGCGCAGACTGAGCTCCGCAGGGCGGGGCAAGGCTTATAAAGCCTTGCCCCGCCCTGCAATTAGCCTAAGAACACTCTGATTGGTGGGTTTAAGCCAATCAGAGTGCTCTTTGTCATTTTACAAGCGTGGGAAAGTTCTTTGGAATTTTCCCACGCTTGTAAAATGACACAGAGCACTGTGATTGGATGGCTTGAAATCCATCCAATCACAGTGCTCTGTGTCATTTTACAAGCGTGGGAAAATTCTTTGGAACTTTCCCACGCTTGTAAAATGACACAGAGCACTGTGATTGGATGGCTTGAAATCCATCCAATCACAGTGCTCTGTGTCATTTTACAAGCGTGGGAAAGTTCTTTGGAATTTTCCCACGCTTGTAAAATGACACAGAGCACTGTGATTGGATGGCTTGAAATCCATCCAATCACAGTGCTCTGTGTCATTTTACAAGCGTGGGAAAGTTCTTTGGAATTTTCCCACGCTTGTAAAATGACACAGAGCACTGTGATTGGATGGCTTGAAATCCATCCAATCACAGTGCTCTGTGTCATTTTACAAGCGTGGGAAAGTTCCAAAGAATTTTCCCACGCTTGTAAAATGACACAGAGCACTGTGATTGGATGGATTTCAAGCCATCCAATCACAGTGCTCTGTGTCATTTTACAAGCGTGGGAAAGTTCTTTGGAATTTTCCCACGCTTGTAAAATGACACAGAGCACTGTGATTGGATGGATTTCAAGCCATCCAATCACAGTGCTCTGTCATTTTACAAGCGTGGGAAAGTTCCAAAGAACTTTCCCACGCTTGTAAAATGACACAGAGCACTGTGATTGGATGGATTTCAAGCCATCCAATCACAGTGCTCTGTGTCATTTTACAAGCGTGGGAAAATTCCAAAGAACTTTCCCACGCTTGTAAAATGACAAAGAGCACTCTGATTGGCTTAAACCCACCAATCAGAGTGTTCTTAGGCTAATTGCAGGGCGGGGCAAGGCTTTATAAGCCTTGCCCCGCCCTGCGGAGCTCAGTCTGCGCGGAGCCCTCCATGGGTGAAGATGGATTATTTTTTTGTGCGCTCGGGTTTTTTCTTTTTCGTCTGTTTTTTTTTTTTGCGCTCGGGTTTTTTATTTTATTTTTAGTTCGACGGCTATGATGGTTTTTTATTTGGCCTTTTTTGGGGCTGAAAAATGAAGATTTTAGAAAAAAGAAGATGTCGAATGGTAAGTTTAATTTTACTTTACAGGTTAGCAATTTTATTCCCCCCTCACTATTTTTTAGGGTGAGGGGGGTAGGTAGGGGCATTTTTTATTTGGGTGGGGGGTGGGTGACTAGGGGCATATTGACCCCCATAGAGTGAGGGGAGGACCTGGGGGGCTAATGAAGTGGTGGGGAGCACTGCTCCCTGCCGCTTCTGTCTTTACATATTGCAAGGAGGGAGCTGCACGCCGGTAGCTCCCTCCTTGTAATAAACCGAACAAACAAACGAACACTGATACACAGTGTTAGTTTGTTCGTCTGATTTTTTCTATTCATTCATTCGTCTGTTTGATGAATGAATGAATAGGTGAAATTCCCGTTCGCATGTCCAGGTGTTTCACTGGGCATGTGCGGGAATCTCACAGTCTGTGTAGTGTGGGTAGATGACGTGTCCCACAGGGACTTCACCTACCCACACAAAGATGGCGGCGCCCTGAATATAGATCGGGGCAGAAAATAAAGAATAAAAAATAGGTAATGTGGGGGGCATAGGGGCATTTGGGGATGACTAGGGGGTCGATTGGATGTAGTTGAGGCGGGAGGGGGGTTAAAAAAAAAAAACGGAATTCGGCATGACAGTGCCGCTTTAAGAGCAGATACTGTCTGGTAGTAAGAACAATCAGTGAAAGATATAACTTTTTTGCCACTTTTCCACTTCATTCGAGACACAGAGTCTGCCGTTAGATTGTTGCTAGGATTCTCAGAATCTACTGTACTGGATTATCTCTGTTTGTAATAACCCTCCTTTAACGTATCCAGCATTGCAGAATCATCTCAATCTATACAGATAAAGGTTAATAAAATAAACCTTCAAGTGTCATAGAAGAATACATGCCAAACATCACAAGTAAAATATGTCTTGGTCCAGTGCATATGGCGCACAGATGATACAATTTAATTACTGGAGTAAACTAGAATTTTCTCTATGATCTATCACTAAACGTTGAGAATGCCAAACCTTGTTTTATTTTGTAATTCTTCTTGCTTTTGTTATTAATATACAAAAATAAGCATACCCATTACCGTTCAGGATCAAATGTTAGAACTTTCCTAAAAACTAACAGGGTTACTAACTAAAGTGAGAATTGCTGGGAATATAAAAAAATTCAAAGGAAATTTCAAATTGAAGGCCAGAATAGCTGAACTAGTAAAATTACCCAAGTCAGCTATGCCTCCATTTTGGCTACTTTGGCCTTAAAGGACCACTAAAGGCACCCATTAATCTCAATGAAGTGGCCTGGGTGCAGTGGTCCTGCCAGTTTAATCACTTAAGGTAGAACATTGCCATTTTGCAGAAAATGAAATGTTTACCTTGGAGGGTTAAACTAATCTCCAGTGACTATTACACTGACATCCACTGGAGACACTCACTTCAAGAAATGAGTAAAACTTGTGGGGAAAAAAAAAGTGACGTTAATGCTTAAAGGGATCTTATAGTGCCAAGAAAACAAAGTCGTTTTCCTGGTACTATAGGGTCAATAGGTCCCCCTCTTATTCAATGCTTTCCTATGGGGAAATTCTGCGGCTAGAGGTCCGTGATAACGGACCAAACGTCTGTTAGACAGCTGCTGAGGGCAGACTTAGAGTTGAAATGTAAACATTGCAGTTCTCTGGAACTGCAATATTTTACATTGCAGCACTAAGTGCAAAAGGGTCACAGCACCCAGACTACTTCAATGAGCTGAAGTGGTCTGGGTGCCAACAGTGACGATTTACTAACAAATAAGCACACACTGTATATGGGGTGTGTTTGTTGCTAATAGTAGGATTAATACATCTAATTCACATGTCCAAGATCACTCAAAAGACACCAACTTTAAACAATAAATGCAAAAGTAACAACAAATAATTTACATCACAGAAAAAAGGAAGTCAATAGATTATACTTATATCAGCATTTCCCCTCAATTAGAGGTAATATCAGCATTTCCCCTCAATTAGTGGCAATAGGTATAAAGCAGACATGAAAAAACAATACATAGCGTAACAATGCTATAACATTTGGTAAAAATAAGAATTAGCAACTCACATTTTGCAGAGCTTTTTATAGCAGACTCTGACTAAAATAAGTTTTGGTTCCTTGTATGTTCTTGCACTCTCTCCTTGATTGTTCATCTTTTCCCACAATTAGGAACAATGGATGAACCTACAGAGATATGTATAGATAAATAAACTTTAATAAAGTATATGACAAACAAATAAATAAGGCACAAACCACCTAGAATAATTAAAACCAGTATAGGCACAACACAGTCTTCTTCTTGGTTCAGTTGAGCTTCCATCCATATAAATGTCCCATCCAGAAATTTGAATTGGCACCCTTTTCCTCCCCGTGCTTCTCCCCGTGTCTCCAATGTACGTCTTGACGCTTTTGTGTGTTCTTTCTGATATCATTGCAGATGATGTGATGCATGTTTGTCAAGGTCCATTGTATGATAATGTCTACTCTTGTATTCACATAGTTAAAAGAGGAAATATCGTTCATCTTTAAAAGTTCTATTGCATTTTTGTTAAATATATGATTTTGACAGTAATTACATAACATTACAACCTTTATTTTTATATGAATAGATAAAAAATATAAGAACAACCAATATAGAAATAAACGATATAGAAATAAAAATTCAAGTATAAATGACTATCACACATATGCTAAAACATGCAGAGGAAATATAAAAGCAAAAGGAATTAAAAGAGATATATTATATTAAAACACTCATCCCAAAATCAACATTTAATGCACTGGGGGATAATGTATCTAAATCAAATATCCATTTAATTTATTCTTATTTAGAATGGATGCTAAATTGCACAATCTCCAATATCCTTGAATTAATTGCATTATATAAAATAATAATTTACTGGCATCCTTATTATGGCATTCTAAAAAATGTTGGGATACATTATGATATGTATAGCCCCTTGTAATGTTTTATTTATGTTTCCAAATTCTCACTTTTAAACATCTGGAGGTTTTTCATACACTCTTGTAACTTAGTTACCTATATATGAGCTAAAATTCTTTTTTCTTTTTCTTTTATAACTGTTGTTTTGCATCCCATACAATTTCCACAGTAAAAGAACACTAGAAGGGGTTATACGTTGTTCCTTCAGACAAACTTAGGAAGCCAAGGACATTGGTTAAACAGGTTTTGGTTTTATGCATTTTTTTTTTAATTCTTTATTTTTCATTTGCAAGGTGTAGCAAGTCGGCTGGACAAGCCATGATCGCTATAACAAGCGTGGTAAAACAAACAGTATACATCAATTACATGGCCTATGTTTGAACTGCAATTTTATATTTATTTATCGAGTATCCTGCTTACCTATCTGTAATGTGGATAAGTAGTTTGTGGTGTGTGGGCTGGGTATATGTTACTGTAGGTGTGCTTGGTGTGCCGCTGATGCCTATCTGCGCTGCCTTGTTGTGGTAGTTCAGCTTGCTGCGCGTCAAGCGCGGACAGTGGTATTAAAAATAGTGTTATGTGCTTCGCATGGAGCTAAAAACTCGTGTCTCATGACCCTTTAGATGAGTTGGTGCCTTAGTGGCCTGGCTTCTGTGTGTTGGGTGTGAGCGGCACCGTGTGGCCTCGGGTGCCGTGGGTGCCTTGGGGCTGGTAGTATTTTACAGCCCCCATGTTGAGAGGAAAAGGGTGCCGGTTAAGTCAGGTCTACCATAATCTATGGCCGTACTGCCGTGTGTTAAGGAGTGCATGGGTGTATGGTGGTGGGTCAGCTCTATCCTGTCTGACAAGAAATACATTTTAACAGCTAAAACAAGAGAAACAAAGAAAACAATAAAAAAAAAAAGTATAGATATATAGAACACTTCAGGGAGTCCGATTGTTTTAAACTGTTTTGGGCTTTACAGTCCGTAGGGATGCAGGGTTCGTCCCTTCTACCCCTATGTTCAGCACTTCTCGTCAGGTCGTAACAGCTGCATAGTGTGCGGCTTTGCGTTGTCGGGGGACAAATGGAATGGACGTTGCCGGGTCTCCCATCTCAGGTGATGCGGTGGTTGTTTGTGATCCTCTCGAAGGTAGGAGTTCCTGGCGTATGCCTAGAGTAGGGAGGAGGTCTCGTGCGCCCTGCATGTCTTGGACCGTGTGCTGGGAGTTGCCGTGGAGGATTTGTAGCACTTGTGGGCCTTTCCATTTATAGGTGATGTTTTGTGCCCGTAGTAAAGATGTAAAAGGCTGGAAAGAGCGGCGCCAGGCCATCGTGGGCCGTGACAAATCTGTGTAGAATGATAGTGACATATTTTCAAACACATAGGGGGTCTGGTTTCTTGTAGCATTCATCACCGCTATTTTATCCCTATGATTAGGGAAGCGAACCACAAGGTCCCTGGGTAAGGAACTTGTTGCTTTAGCAGGCCGTGGGAGACGAAACATCCCCTCAGGGATCATCTGTTTGGCATGTTTAGGTGTCAGGAGGGCTGAGAGGAGCTTCCGTACAAGGTGGGGCAGCTCGGTCTCCGGCGTTTCCTCTGCTATGCCTCTTATCTTAATATTCTTGCTTCTCCTCTGGTCCTCCAGTACCGCCAACTGGTGTTCGAATTTTACATTTTGCCGCTGCAGCTCAGCAACTTGTTGCTGCAGCTGCTGCATTTGTTTGTCATTCTGGTTCGCGCCATGTTCCAGGGCGCCCATGCGGCCTGTCAGGCCCTGCAGGTCCGTTCGTATCTGGGCTATGTCGTCTGGAGTGCGAGCTGGACCCCAGCAAGTAGGTCCTTCAGTACCGTCGCCATGACAGGAGCTGAGTCAGCTTGTGGGGGCGACTTGTGGGGCTTTATTGATGCTGGTGTAGGCTCTACCTCCAGACTTGGTGTAAAATTGGCTGAGAAGTCGGAATAGTCATCCTGAAGGGCGGCCATGTTTGTGCCCATAGCGTCCTGTGCCTGTTTCCAGAGGTCGCCAATACTTGCTTGTTGCCGCAGCTTGTCGGGTTTGGATTATTTTGTTTTCCGCCCCATCTCTGCTCCAGCTGCCCTGGTATCTGTTTTAAGTCCGGTAAGTCGAGGGTAGCCGGTGTATTCGGGGTCGAAGTGGCTGTTTGGATCGGAGCTTAGACGGCGTGTGCGGCCATTCAGTTCAGTGGCTTGGCTCCGCCCCCCTATGCATTTGTTTTTTTAACTTTATTATTTTAATAAATGTGTTCTTTTCCCTAAGTACATTGGATCTTGCAAATCCTTTTTTTTATCCACTTGGAAGCAAAGAGGGGGTTAAGTGTTTTTCATAAACAGCACTGAATAATAATAACAATAATAATTTGCTATTTTTATAGCGCTGTTCTCCCTGTGAGTCTCAAAGCACTTTATAAAGGAAAAAAACATAAAGACATAAAAGTTATGAGTTTCTGATGGTCAGATGAGCGGATTGAATGCCTGATGGAAGAGGTGGGTCTTTAGCTTTTTTAAAAAGACTGTAAGGATGGTGCTGATTGCGCACGGTAAAGAGTTCCAGAAGGTAGGGGCAGCGTGGCTGAATGCCCTGGAACCGGAGTCTGTATTTATTCTTGGCACTGAAAGGAGGGTTTTGCTGGCTGACTGAAGTGAACGGGATGGAATGTAGGGTGTCAGGAGCTCCTTCAGGTACTGTGGACCTTGATTGTTTAAGGCTTTGAAGGTCAACAGGCCAATTTTAAAATATGTTCACCATTTAATTGGAAGCCAATGCAGGAAGTGGAGAACAGGTGTTATGTGGCAGGAGCGAGTTTGATTGGTCACTAGTCTGGCTGCTACATTTTGTACAGTCTGAAGGTGATGGAGTTCTTTATCTGGGAGGCCCAAGTAAAGTACATTGTAGTAATCTAACTGAGAGGATACAAATGCGTGGATTAATGTTGGCATAGCATCCTGTGGAATTAAGTATTAAGATGGATCCTTGTGGAGCTCTGCAGGTTAGTTCTGTTGGTGCCGATGAGGCTGATCCTGATGTTACTCTCTGTGATCTACCAGCGAGGACAGTTAAGGACTGTGCCCCCTAGACCAAAGATGTGTTGCAAGCGCTCTAATAAAATCCTATAGTCAACGGTGTCAAATGCAGCTGAGAGATCCAAGAGGATTAGGATGGAGTAACCGTCTCTCGCCTTAAGGAGATCATTTAGCACTCGGACTAGTGCTGTGTCGGCATCTGAAGCCTGACTGGAAAGGATCAAATGTGTTTAAGCTTGATAGATGGGCCTCCAGTTGAGTTGCCACTATTATTTTCCTCAAAAATGGAAGGTTGGATACTGGTCTGTAATTAGCCATGCAGTCTGGGTCTAATAAAGGTTTCTTTAGGAGTGGTTTTACCACAGCTTCTTTTAGAGGATCTGGGAAGTCTCCAGTTTTTAGTGTACACTGCACTATTTTTGTAAGGACTGGGGCTAGTGTTTCAATGCATCCAGATATGAGCTGAGTTGGAGTTGTTACATCCAGTGGCGTCACCCCTTTTAATGAGCGGTGTTTGACCAGGTTCTGAGGCTCGGGTCTGGTTCATTGTGATACAATGGAGAAGTAAATGGAGTGGTGGCCTGACCTAACAACTGGATTTACAGTTACTGGTGACACTTCTAGTCCAGACTGGAACACTAGATCAAGTGTATTCAATTAGTTTTCCTGGTGTTTACAAATGAAATCTGAGCATTGCTGAATGGAAGATCAAATCCAAAACCCAATTTACACATGGGGGTAAGTCGTTTTTTTAGTTTAAATGTACCTAGTTTAAATGTACCTTGTTTGTGGTGTTCAGCTGAAGGCATATCTTCCTGGAAGTAAGATTGTCCAGTGGAAGTATATTTCAAGCCGTTGTGTATCTCTGTTTTGTAATGCCATCCGTTCAATTTTGGTAAATCCAGTTGTGATATGTGGAGTCGATATTGGTCCTTGAAATATTTCTGAGGAATTATGATTTAAGGAGGTTAAAATTAAGATAATTCCTGGAGAGGTCAGGAGCCTGAGAAAGATGTGGCAGCCAGCAGGGGCACCTGGTAAAAAAAAAAACCACCTGGAACCGCTTTAATAGGCCCTTCCTTAAAAGGTATTACGTATTGTACATTATTTTTGTTTTTAAAGGTACTACACTAAATTATCATATTTTCCTTTTTAGCATTCTGAATCTTCTAAGAGTATACACGATAAGAGGAAGGTGTTGTACTGCCATAAGAGTACAGAAGTGTCTGTATTCAGAGTATGTATATAAGTTTAGATTTGCACACCTTTTTACTTCATATATTCACTTGCCATAGTGTTGCACTATTTGTATTTTTTTTTTATTTATTTTTTTAAGAGAAAAGTATATCAGTTTATTGAAAAGAGTGAGTGTTGCACTCAGCTATACTCACCTAGCGCTCCACAGTAATTTTGTGCAAATATTTTTTTTACTATTAACTACACAGTTTTCACTCCAGTTTTAAATGATGACAAAAAAATGGAGCTTTGATTTCTCTTTTGTTTAATTTGTTATTTCCATTTTTTTCTAATAAGTGTCTTTCAAATTCAGAGATTTTTCTTTTGTATCATCTATACTGGACTTTTATTTATTTTTGTGCTTTGTGCTTTTTAAAAAATATATTTGTTTGTTTGTTATATACTTTGTTAAAGTTCATTTATCCACATGTATCTCCAGAGGATCCTCCATTATTCTTTAATGTGTGGGAAAGCAAAACAATCAAGGGGAGAGTCAGAGAACATGCAACCACCCAAAAATGATTGTAGTCAGAGCCTGCTATATAAGGCTCTGCAAAATGTGAGTGGTCAATAATTCCCTCTAATTTCTTCCAAATGTTATAGCATTGTTATACCATGAGAGTCTTTGTACCTTTTGTTTTTTCTTCAGATCTACTTTACACTTTAATAATGTACTGTGGTGAAGCTTGGATGTACACAAGGCATTGGGCATGTGCATCAGGTCCCCAATTCTCCTCTATCAGGAGCATTGGATCATCGCAGAGCACCATTATGTTATGAGAGGAGGACAGGCAAATAGCGCAGTTGAAGCTTTTAAGTAAGTAAGTAGATAGCTTTTAAAAAATGTTATGGCACTTAGGGGGTCTATATAACTAGGGACAGAGACACCTAAGTGTTAGAAATATGGGTTTTTATTCCTAATGCTTTAATGTTCTGTGACAAACTACCCTGAAAACCCTGTGATTCCCCTAGCCCAAGTTATTTTCCCTTTATTCAGTGGTTCTACCTACCAAAGGCAGGCTGCCCTCTGGCTCATTATCTTCAAAGGACCCATAAAGTTAAGTAAGTTGGAAAACGTTGGCCATCTTGTCTCCAGAACTCAGGCATTGGTACTTGGTCATTGAATGCCGGGAAGTCCAAGCCAGACACTATAACTCGTGAACACTGGTAACTTTATACCGCCGCCTACTTCTATTCGTGACA
The DNA here is from genome assembly GCF_036172605.1 of Pelobates fuscus. Taxonomy (NCBI): domain Eukaryota; kingdom Metazoa; phylum Chordata; class Amphibia; order Anura; family Pelobatidae; genus Pelobates; species Pelobates fuscus. The sequence continues at coordinate 247,102,080 of NC_086319.1, read as the reverse complement.
AACCAGAAGAGCAATATTCGGTGGACAGGTACGCACGAACTAGACGAACAATCGCTACCTATGAGCCAGTGGAACCGCTTGCTATTTTATTCATTTTGGGACTCCCGGAAGTGACTGACCGTTATCACTGTTCTACTGGAACTATTTTGGGCAGACTCCACATGTGTGGTCGGTCCAAACTGTATTCGTGGGATCTAAGTGCTATTTGGATACTTTGGGCTATCCGGGGATATAAGACTTGTGGGGGTCCCTATTAATATTATGCATGTTTTGGGGGTGTTTTATGTTTTATTCATTGTACCTCTAGTGCCTGGGAGATAATTAGTTTAGGAAAAGTAAACTCACTTATAATTGCTTTGCAGCTGTACTATTTCTGGCTGCATGCAGACAAATATGTATGTATTTGTATAGTGTCATGCTCAGCTAGAAGCCAATGAAGTACTTTAACCCCTTAAGGACACATGACATGTTGACATGTCATGATTCCCTTTTATTCCAGAAGTTTGGTCCTTAAGAGGTTAAGGGTCATTTTATGTGTACGCATGATTTATTAGTAAAGGGAACATCATATTTGCCTCTGTTTCCTGTTTAGTAGTAGTTGTCTGTTTCATAAACTACAAAGTTTTATGAATAGTAATATCAGGTGAAGGTACACCAAGCATACAATATCTAGAGTGTTTTAGTTATTTGATGTCGGTTTTCCGTGTTATGGTTCAGGAAAAGCAAAATGACTTGATTATAATACTCAGTATTGAGGAACTTAAACACATCAGAAGCTTATCAGAATAATATAAATCTATTTTGGGCCCGTAAATGTATTCATATCACCTAAAAGCAAGTTGAAGTTGATCATAAGCACAGCAAAATTGCATAGTAATTGTGTTAAATTGATTTTACCTTATAATAGTACAATGCATATAGCTCATTACCATGCACTCATCCTCTTCATTGTAACTGCTTCAATTTGTTTATTTTCGACATGCATTTTCGATTTCTAATTCAAATGAAGGAAAAACATGCTTTTTAGAAGATGTGTAGTCTGCAGAATGTGGTGAAGAAATATATTGAATCCAACAGAACCACTTGTTAAACTATTAAGTTCTGTTGGGTGAAGTTTATCTCTGTAGTAGATCTAAATTTAAGGAGTAGGTCTGGCCTACAAAACAAAATGTGTTTTGCACTGCAAAGCATTATAAAATAAGTTCTAGTTTATACACAGTGTTGAGATGATAGTTGTGTTGTGATGAGTTAATAAAAATAAGTTTCATCATTAAAGGAACGTTACTGGCACCATATGACAACTTAATCTCAATAAAGTTGTTATGGTGCCTGGAGATCTTGGGTATTGTCTAACCTTAAAGGGGTAAACCTTTGCAATCAGTTTAACCCCAAAGTTGTTCAGACAGCATCCACAGCTCATCACCTCTTTCTCCGCTACAGTCCCCAGCTTCAATGCTGTTACCTTGAACTTGATGCCAGTGATTTGGCAAAGTAGATAAGCCCTGGAGATAAAAGATTCTTCCTGACCAGCCCATGCAGGGTCATCTCACAGTAGGCACTTTGAACTCTCCACTGGTCTGTGGAGCAGTAAAGATCTCCCTGGCCAGCCCAGCACACCCTTATGCTGTAGTACAGGGATCTGGTGATTTGAAACTCAAGCAGGTAAGTACCATCGAAATGCCTCCCGAACCATCAGATCATTAGGCATTAGGCAATAATCTAAAACCTTCAGTAGCGCCAGCCTGGAAGAAGTGCAAGTGGCCTACACCTGCTGGAGGTGCACTGCAGACCACATGCTCAACCTGCCAAAGTTCTATGAATTATAATGCTCCCTTAACTTATTAAAGGGAAGTAAGAGGAAGAGGGAATAAACCTCTTCTTTTCTCTCTTTTTTTTCAACTCTCAATCCCTGTACACACATGCACACTATAAAAATGTGCCATCCACACACTACAAACAGGCTCTATACACATTCATACATACACACACTCTGCAAACTGAACTTCATTTTTTTTTTTTTTTAATTTGTATTTTATTGGAGTTTCCAATTCCAAAAAATATCTGCGTCAAGGTATGAGGGTACAAAAGGTAAGAATAAAACATATGTACAGAACATATACAACATATAGCATATTTAACATTTATATCAAAGCATGTTTATCAAAGCATATTTAGGTCACGACGTCTTAGTGTGCATTGTGGGCTATGTGTGATAGACTCTTGGACCTTGCTCAGTAGTTTGCATAGACTAGGAGAGACCGTCGTTAACACAGTGTTACATATGCATCTAGGCATACAAATCGGAGCATGTGTGGGCCAAAAACTTAAGATCTAAGAAGGAGATCTGTTGCCTTTATGTTTGGTGTCTGTGAAGTCTCATTAGGTGTGGTGTGTGGTGGAGTATGATAAAACATATGTCAAGGTATAAGGTGATAAGATTAGATATGTACCATAAACAACATATAGTATAGCCAACTTGTATATCAATACATAGGTAGGTAGCGACATATTGATACCGGAGAAACTGACGGAAGCCAAGCACAGAGAGATGGACACAGGTTTCTTCAGGAAGGAAGAGATTCTTTATTGGATCACCGATCGGGACTCAGAGGGACTAATGTCACCAAAATACAGCAAGTTCTGAGCCCCGGACAATAGTGCAGGCTCCTTATATAGGCACATAACTCCTCCCATATTAAGCTCCACCCGCACATTCTCTTGACCAATCAAATACAAATAAGAATTAACTTCCTGCTTGACCGCATGGCCTGTCCAGCACAATGGAGGAGGGGAATACTATATCCTGTATTCTTGCACATGCTCCGTACACTACTGATCGTATCTTGCCTCGTGCAACCAACTGATCGATACGTCAGCATATGCACGTACACATGCCACGTGGTAATCTCGGCCTACTAAATTTATTTTTACCGAGATTCCACCACAATATCAGTGTGCAATGTGGTTTATACATGTTAGCTTCTAGGACTCTGCTCAGTAGCAGGCATGTACGTGTGGTGAACATCATTAACTCTGTAGTACACGTGCATTAAGGAATATAGGCTGGTAAACTAAATGCTTAAGAGCCAACAAGTAGGATTGCTCCCGGTGTGTGTAGTCTCTACAAAAGGCAGTCTCTTAGGTGAAGTGTGTGATACTCCCAGTACTAGCATGTAATATAAAACATTTAACTGAAGGGTATTCAGTAACTTAAAGCTAAGTGGATATTCTCTGGTTGGGGGCTAACAGGTGGTCAATATGATTGTGTGGCTGCATTTGCCGTTCATTTTGTTATGGGTTCATAATTATGAACTGTGGAATGTTGGGCAGGTATTATGTCCCGTTGTCAAGTAGCTGGCGGTCTTAGAGGACCGCTATGAGCGATGTATAGCTACAGGAGACGTGGTTTAGCCAGGGGTCGAGCTTGTGGGTTTAACGGGTGGATTCTGGTGAGTCCCTGTGCACCTATCCCTGGCTTCTGGACTTTCGCAGGTAGTATTGAGGTAGCTGTCAGTTTTTGGAGGAAAGTTTCTTTGTTCTCAGGGGATGAGAGGGTAAGTATGTCGTTACCCTGTGCTACTAGTAGAGAGCCGTCCGCTCCCCTCCGGTATCTAATCCGCACCTCTCTCAGCTGTCTGGCCACCGGTATCAGCTGTCTCTTGACTGCAAGGACGGCAAAAGGGAGGTCTCCGTATATGGCTATCTCACAGCCTTCAAAGTGAATGGTGCCCAGCTCTCTCGACTTGGCCATGATTGCGGATCGGGTTGTGATGTCTCTGGTCGTGGCTATCACGTCTCTTGGGGCATCCGCAGGGGCAGCTGCCGCTTTACGGACCCGGAACGCTGATGTCAGTGTTTCTGAGCTCGTGTTGCCTCCTATGCCTAGCGAGGCCATGAAGCGTCGAAGGAAGGGCAGTACAGCGTCCCCCTCAATATGCTCCGGAATGCCGCGGAGGCGGATGTTCCTCCTCCTGTGTCTGGACTCCATCACTAACATCGACTTGGTAAGTTTCTGTACTTGGTCTGTTAGTGCTTGCAGATTGTTGTGAGACTCTTGCATACTCTGGGCTGTAGTTGCTTCTTTAGTTTTGAGCGCTGCGACCCTCTGTTTGAGGGTCCCTATTTCCGTGCGAGTGTCTAGGAGGTCAGACTTCCACACCCGCCACATATCCAGCAGGAGGTTTTTAATGTCTCTCTTTGTAGCCGGTGAGGAGTCTTCCTCCGATTCCGACTCATTATAGGGGGTCTCCTCTGACTGTGTGGTCTGGGCGTCTTCCTCCTCTTGGTAATTCTCCAAGGCCTCATCCTCGCTAGGCGGGCCGGGCGCTATTTTGGCTTGGGCCCGCGGTGTAGTCCTCTCAAAGGATAATCTTATGTCTTGCAATTTTGGAGCCCCATATTACCTTCCGTGCAAGGGCGGTTGGCTCTCAGCTTGTTTAGGTTTTTAGTTTCCATGTTTAAATCGTCTTTTTCTGCTATCTGGGACGGAGCTCTGTATAAACACGTCTTCTCTGTTGCTCGGTTGGCCACGCCCCCCCTGAACTTCATTTTGACTGATTTTCCTCTCTAGTCACTCCTCTCATATCTCACCCCTCTGTCAGTCTTTCCTGTATCCTATATGAGTCAATTCAAAGTGCTAACCCATACCTATAAAGCATTGACCAAGTCTAGCCCCTCTTATATCTCTTTACAGATCCATAGGTATGTCCCTTCTCAGTCTCTCCGCTCTGCCCGTGACCTTCTCCTGTCCACTGCTCACACCCGTACAGCCAACTCACGCTTGCAGGGCTTCTCGCGGGCGTCTCCCTTCCTATGGAATAGCCTGCCTAGGAAAGCTTATGGCCTCCCAGAGTTACCTCTTCCTCACATACCTGTCTCTTGCTCTCTCCTAAAGGGCAGCAATCTACTCTCTCCTCCAGCTCTGCTTCACTCCCACCTTATTTGATAGCTTTTTACTGTCCTAATGTGTTTTATATCCCACCTCCTATAGACTGTAAGCTCATTTGAGCAGAGTCCTCTTCAACCTATCGATCCTGTAAGTTTTCTTGTAATTGTCCAATTTATACTTAAATTCTCACCTTTCATAATATTGTAAAGCGCTACGGAATCTGTTGGTGCTATGTAAATGGTAATGGTAATAATAATAATAATAATAATAATTAGTTATTTAATTGCTATATATTGGAGATTCACTGTGTTATGGGAAGACTTGTGAAAGGCCGGATTGCAGGCCAAATTGTTGCCTTCATATATGGTGTAATAAAGTGGAATGCTGGGAATATGCATGAATGCTCAACTGTTACATTTCAAGTGTGTTTAGCTGTACTGTGTATCCCATAATCACTTGCACCCTTCAACTTAGGTATTTTATTCCAAATAGAGTGCTCACTGCAGTCTTTACTGATTGGTTAAAACTTGACAAAAAGCAGTGCTACCACCATCATGTTTTATTACTTCTTCCAACCATTACATGCAACAGCTGTGGGAACTGGGCATTGTCTAGAGACAATATCTAGAGATCCTCAGTGGACATCATGCACATTCGAGACTAACCGCAAAATAATATCATATATTTGACGAGGAAAAAGAAAGTAAAGTAAACTAAAAGTCATGCTTAGCATTATTTTTATAACTAAAGCTATGTTATTGAGTAAATTGACAATGACTGTAAATTTCTCTCAAATATTGTTCACAAATCTGTCTAAATCTGTGTTAGTGGGCACTTCTCCTTTGCCGAGATAATCCATCCACCTCACAGGTGTGGCATATCAAGATGCTGATTAGACAGCATGATTATTGCAACAGTGTGCCTTAGGCTGGCCACAATAAAAGGCTACTCTAAAATGTGCAGTTTTATCACCCATCACAATGCCACAGATGTCGCAAGTTTTGTGGGAGCTTGCAATTGGCATGCTGACTGCAGGAATGTCCACCAGAGCTGTTGCCCATGAATTGAATGTTCATTTCTCTACCAATAGCTGTCTCCAAAGGCATTTCAGAGAATTTGGCAGTATTTGGCATCCCAGCCCAGGACCTCCACATCCAGCATCTTCACCTCCAAGATCGTCTGAGTCAAGCCACCCGGACAGCTGCTGCAACAATCGGTTTGCATAACCAAAGAATGTCTGCACAAATTGTCAGAAATCGTCTCAGGAAAGCTCATCTGCATGCTCATCGTTCTCATCGGGGTTTCGACCTGACTGCAGTTCGTCGTCGTAACAGACTTGAGTGGGCAAATGCTCACATTCAAAGGCGTCTGGTACTTTGGGGAGGTGTTCTCTTCACAGACGAATCCCGTTTTCCGCAGTACAGGGCAGATGGCAGACAGCATGTATGGCGTTGTGTGGGTGAGCGGTTTGCTGATGTCAACGTTGCGGATCGGGTGGCCCATGGGGTTATGATATGGGCCGGCGTAAGTTATGGACAAGGATATTAAGCATGTTTGGGATGCTCTGGAATTGCGTATACAACAGTGTGTTCCAGGTCCTGCCAACATCCAGCAACTTCGCACAGCCATTGAAAAGGAGTGGACCAACATTCCACAGGCCACAATCGACAACCTGATCAACTCTATGCGAAGGAGATGTGTTGCACTGCTTGAGGCAAATGGTGGTCACACCAGATATTGACTTGCTTTTGGATCCCCCGGATCCCTCCCCGGATCCCTGCAATACAGTAAAACTGCACATTTTAGAGTGGCCTTTTATTGTGGCCAGCCTAAGGCACATCTTTCTAAGGCATAATCATGCTGTCTAATCAGCATCTTGATATGCCACATCTGTGAGTTGGATGTATTATCTCGGCAAAGGAGAAGTGCTCACTAACACAGATTTAGACAGATTTGTGAACAATATTTGAGAGAAATAGGCTTTTTGTGTACATAGAAAAAGTCTTAGATCTTTGATTTCAGCTCATGAAAAATGGGGGCATAAACAAAGTGTTGCTCTTACCACAATGAGACACAGGGAATACACTCAACCTACACAGCCTAGCAAACATAGGCACCATATACATGTGTACACGCCTGTCATGTGCCCAGTGAAGTGTAAAAGTAAGCTCTTAGTAAACACACACAGCCATATATGCTTAGCCTTGCGCATAGCCATCACTGTATGCACGTTTAGCGTAGTTGCCTCCTTACAAATGTGTTTCCTACTGATGAATACTCAGACAGTTATCTAGCTTGCAATATTCTTGAATGTTTAGCCTGACACTTTGATCCTCTAATGTGTGTCTACAATGTTATATAGCCTACCAACTCACTATTTTAACAGTTTACCTAGATAGGCACTGTTTTTGGTTATACTATGTTTATGCTACACCACAAGCCAACGGAAAAATGTTTTAACAAAAAAAAGTGGCGTCTTCTAGATGTTTAAAGATCTTTAGCATATACCTGTACATACGTATTAACGTTGAAAGCTACTGCAAACACACGACTACCTGCTAATATAATACCCATTCTTGTTTTATGCTCAGTTTACGTTAAACGACTTACAAATTAATATAAAAAATGAGGCATTGATAACATGGAAATGTAACTAACGATGTTATTGCTATCTTAACCCTACTCTGTGAAAATCCTTGCATTTCCCTTTTTTTTCTGTACCCTTCACTCGTGCCTTAATAAAAGAAATATTGACAACAAAAAAAGTGTTGCATTTATCATTTTGTTCAGTGTATATCAATAGCTCAAATGTAAATAAAACAGTAATGATATATTACAGAACTGAATCTTATGTGAAGGCCATCTACTCTTTCCCTATTGCAGATATATACTGATGAGCCACAACATTGAAACCACTGACATGTGAAGTGAATAACATTGATTTTATTGTTACAATGGCACCTATCAAGAGGTGGGATGTATTAGACAGCAAGTGAACAGTCAGTTCTTGAATTTTATGTAATGGAAGCAGTAAAAAGTGGCAAGCAAAAACATCTGAGTGATTTTGGCAAGGGCCAAGCAGTGATAGCTAGACAAATTGGTCAGAGCACCTCCAAAACGGCAAGTCTTGTGGGGTGATCCCTGCATGCAGTGATTAGTACCTACCGAAATTGGTGCTAGGAAGGACAACTGGTAAACCGGTGTCAGGGTCATAGATGCACAAGGCTCATTGAAGCTGGCCATGATAGAAAGGTGTCATAACACACAGTGCATCGTGGTTTGATTCATATGGAGCTGCATAGCCACAGACCGGTCAAGGTGCTCATGATGACCTGTGACCACTGCCAAAATCGCCTCCAGTGGGGACATGAGCATCATAACTGGACCATGGAGCAATGGAAAAAGGTTGTATGGTCTGATGAATCATATTTTCTTTTAGATCAGGTGGATAGCCAAGTGGGTGTGTGTTGTTTACCAGGGGAAGAAATGGAAGCAAGATGCAATATGGAAAGAAGGCAAGCCGGCAGAGACAGGGTTATGCTCTGGGCAATGTTCTCCTGGGAAACCTTGGGTCCTGGCATTAATTTGGATGCTATTTTGACACGTACCACCTACCTAGAGATTATTGCAGACCATGTGCACCCCTTCATGGCAATGGTGTTGCTGATGGCAGTGTCCTCTTTCAGCAGGGTAATGCACACTGTCACACTGCAAAAATTGTTCAGAAATGTTTTTTTTTTTTTTTTGTGTGTGTATAATAGAAATATAAGGTACAATTGTATAATAGAAATACAATCGTTAAATTTAGGTTGAAATAAATACTAAAAAAGTATAAGAAAGAGAGGAAATTGAGAAAGAGATAGAAGATTAGGAACTTTTCCCTTAACAGTTTAATATGTTAATAATAAATATGTCAATTTCATTAGAAGTATAATGCAAGATTATATCTCATGTTGTGCACTACGATAACATCCTCTCTTTTGATAACATTGACCTGCTTGATGTGTACTATGATAACATGGTTTCTCTTTATACACCCCTCCTTTTTTTTTTTTTTTCTGTATCCCTTTGGATTTTATATGAAGAAACACAATAAATGGTAAATTCTAAAAAAAAAAGAAATGGTTTGAGGGCCATGACAAAAGGTATTGCTTTGGCCTCCAAATTCCCCACATCTCAATTCAATTGGGCATCTGTGGGATGTGCTGGAACCACAAATCCGATCAATGGAGGCCACACCTTGCAACCTGCATGATTTAAAGAATCTGTTGCTAATGTCTGAGTGCCAAATACCACATAACATGTTCAGAGTTCTTGTGGAGCCCATGCCTCAGTGCAGCAGAGCTGTTTTGGCAGCACAAAGAGGACCTACACAATATTAGGCAGGTGGTTTTAATGTTGTGTGTACTGCCACAAAAGGATATACTGGTAGAACTTCTCCTCCGAAAGTACACAGGATATTGCCATTTTCCCAATAATATGTTTGTTTACTATTCTCTCTTTACATGGGGAATAACACATTTTCCACAATAAGATATTGCAAAGGAGTCTTCCAGCTGTGAGCTGTTTACAATTTTTCCAGCATGAAAGGCTAGTGATATAGCAGGAGAGAGTGGTGCTTAAAGCAATTTGAAAGAATCTCTGGTCACCCTCATAACTGGAAGCTTAGAATTAATATATGCTTGCATTTATATAACATATAATATATAGTGCAAAAAAAATGACCCTTTTGGAATGTATTATAATCCCACTTTTACTACAGATTAAACTTTAAATGTATCATATAATATAATGTGAAAATGTAATATGAAAGGGTTAACCAATGAGTACCATTTCATCTTAGTTTGTTATGATTCAGGTCTCAACTCTTTGTTTTTTCCATCTGTAGAGCTCCAAAGCTTGAGGGTTGTGATCTAATTTCTTTTTTTGCCTTATAACCAAGTTAGTCAATCTACTTGGGTTGATGGATGATGGACCGAAAGAAAGGTGAAGGAGCAGAGGGGCCCTGGGGCTGAAGCTTGTCTACACTGCAGGTGTGCCTTCAGTTTTTAGACAGCTCTAGATGTGTCATCAGGAAAAGTTACCCAATGGACACAGTGTGGCAGTCCATCAGTCATATCTTTAGGTTTTCAGCATGTGTGGCAAACTTAGTACAGAGATGAAGAATCAATCCCCAATCAATTTACTGTCTCTCATCCCGTTAGTCCCCACATCTTTTAGAATGACTCATGAGTAGTATTTTGTGCTAAGCTTGAAAATGAATCTTTAATTCAAGCAGAAGCCAGTAGAGCAGCCTTGCGTGGCAGAGGGAAAAAAAACAGACTTACACGGATTGAGAATAAACACCAATCTAATCTTCTTCTTTATCTAATTTATAAAGAAACTATCATTTCACTTTTTTAAATGGCCCACATAGCACTGCCACCCACCAATCACTCACTTTATGGTAATGAAATAGAGGTTCCTTTCATCTTAGTAAGTTTTCCGAGGAACACTGTCACTCATTAATGAGTTACAAATAATATAACTTCCCAGCCCATGGACCTTATATAAAATAATGTATGTTGTGTATAATTTTTACTCAGGTCTTTCTTTTGTCAATGTAAAGTTACATTTTTACTCAGGTCTTTCTTTTTGTCAATGTTCTGAATGATTTTAATGTATGACACATTTATTTTACTCTTTTTATCTTCTTCTGGTGGTTGATGCCTTGCTTGTAGATCTTTCTGTCACCAACAATGACATATCAATATTTTTTATTTAATATAATAATTTCCACAGCTTTAGCTTTAGATCTTACAATAGTCAATGCACTGGGAGAACTACAGTGTGGAATAACCACCTATGCCTAAATTTTTAGACATCTGTAATTTTTTAAAATAATGACTAATTTTCCAAGATAGCACTGACGAAATATTCTTCCAGAATGTATTTTGTGTGCATAGGGAAACGATATATCTCAACCAAATCATGACAGCATTCATTCTACTCAAAATAAACAATAACTGGCTCCCTATTTAATTTCTAATATAATAAATAATAGTCCAGAAGTCCATTGTAGCCAATAAATATCAGGTTACTACATAACACAGATGAGTTGTAAACACACCTAATAAGCTATCCCATCAGCATATCATAGAGATGCATTAGATGTGTTTGGTGTCTTCATGCTGGGCGTCAGGACGCAGGGCCGCCATCAGGGCATGACAACCATAACGGTTGTCATGGGCCCGGCGGTCCTGGGGGGCCCAGACTGCTCAGGGAGTCCTGGACCCCACATTTTATTTGTGCACATATAGATAGCGATTATCGCTATCTATATGTTCACCTCGGGCCCCGGCTACCTGTAGAATGCAGACGGGGACCAGCCAGCACCATCTTAACTCTCCAGCTGCTCCTGCCCGTAACTCTCGCGAGCTCTGCGGCCGGCAGAGCGTTGTCACGGGTTACCATGGCAATGCTCTGTGCGGCAAATAGCACAGCTCGCGAGACTTACAGGCAGGAGCTGCTGGAGTGTTAAGATGTGCTCGTTGGTCCCCGTCTGCATTGTACAGCGGCTGGCTCCCTCCACTATACCACCGGACCACCAGGGATGCGATCTCCCCCCTCCCTGGCCAGGTAAGAAGCAGGGAAGGGGGAATAAAATGTAAATGCAACCAAAAAAGCTCCCCTCTCACCCCCCACCCCCCTATGCAGCACCCTATTTTACATACAGCCCCCACATTTACACACACTAAAACCACAACACACACACACTGCATACACACACTAAAACCACAGCACACACACACTGCATACACACACTAAAACCACAACACACACACTGCATACACACACTAAAACCACAACACACACACACTGCATACACACACTAAAACCACAGCACACACACTAAAACCACAACACACACACTAAAACCACAACACACACACACTGCATACACACACTAAAACCACAGCACACACACACTGCATACACACACTAAAACCACAGCACACACACACTGCATACACACACTAAAACCACAACACACACACTGCATACACACACACTAAAACCACAACACACACACTGCATACACACACTAAAACCACAACACACACACTGCATACACACACTAAAACCACAACACACACACTGCATACACACACTAAAACCACAGCACACACACACTGCATACACACACTAAAACCACAACACACACACTGCATACACACACTAAAACCACAACACACACACACTGCATACACACACTAAAACCACAACACACACGCTGCATACACACACTAAACCCACAGCACACACACACTGCATACACACACTAAACCCACAACACACACACACTGCATACACACACTAAAACCACAACACACACACTGCATACACACACTAAAACCACAACACAAACACGCACTGCATTCACCATACACACACTAAAACCACAACACAAACACGCACTGCATTCACCATAAACACACTAAAACCACAACACAAACACGCACTGCATTCACCATAAACACACTAAAACCACAACACAAACACGCACTGCATTCAACATACACACACTAAAACCACAACACAAACACACACTGCATTTACCATACACACACACTAAAACCACAACACAAACACACACTGCATTCACCATACACACACACTAAAACCACAACAAAAACACACTGCATTCACCATACACACACTAAAACCACAACACACACACACTGCATTCACCATACACACACTAAAACCACAACACACACACACACTGCATTCACCATACACACACTAAAACCACAACACACACACACACTGCATTCACCATACACACACTAAAACCACAACACACACACACACACACTGCATTCACCATACACACACTAAAACCACAACACAAACACACACTGCATTCACCATACACACACTAAAACCACAACACAAACACACACTGCATTCACCATACACACACTAAAACCACAACACAAACACACACTGCATTCACCATACACACACTAAAACCACAACAAAAACACACTGCATTCACCATACACCCACTAAAACCACAACACAAACACGCACTGCATTCACCATACACACACTAAAACCACAACACAAACACACACTGCATTTACCATACACACACACTAAAACCACAACACACACACACACACTGCATTCACCATACACACACTAAAACCACAACACAAACACTCTGCATTCACCACACAAACACACTCTTTATCTAAAACACACAAAACTACATTCATTATACAAATGTGCAATCTGTATCCATTTTACACACCACACAGGCCATCCTTGTGGGTGGACTCAGAATGGGCCCTCGGGGGCGGGCCCATGGGGCCCACACTTTGAACTGTGTCAGGGGCCCCGAAATTTCTGATGGCAGCCCTGTCAGGACGTGAAACATCCGTCCCGTAGACAATGCAGGACTGCAAAGAACAAACACCTTTAAGGGCTGCCTGAATGACAGTTCCTACATGCGTTCTAACAGCTCAACATAAACCTTGCCTTTTCACAGAAACAAGTGTTTACAAATAAGAGACCGCAGGGACAGGTTCTTTACACCAAAACCGCTACATGAATTTGTCGTGGTTCTGTAGCTTAGAGTGTCCCTTTAATAAAGTTGTACTATGATTTCTGATGGCAGTCATGGTTAGTTATGCTGGATATACATATATAGCACTTATAATTAAGGCATTGATACAGCTAAAACAATGAATGCCATTTCTCCAGTATTATGACATATCATGGATTCTACAAAATATTAACTTATCATTACATCAGCTGGGTCAACATGCAGAAGACATTCTTCATATATTCTGCAATGGCAATGATTGATGAATCTGTTTATTGTGTTATTCATTTCTCTCTAATGTGACCCAGGATATACATATAGGTCAGACAGATATTTTAATGTAACTTGTTTTATGGGAAGTGATAAATAGGGCATGAGATAGGAGGTGACAGTAAGATAAAGTAATGTATTGTAGATATAAGTAAGGACAGCTGTGAATATAAATCATAGTAAATACGTGATGGTAAAAGTTCAGCTGCTACATTGGGTGTATGTAAGCACCTTGAAAAAAAGTAAGCTACTTGAGTAATGAAAAAAATAAAATGACAATCTCATTGTTTTCATGATTCTCGCTGATTGCGCATATGCGATCTACAGATTATTCCTCTGATATGCACTCGAGAGCAAATTACTCCTGGTTATGGTCATGGTTCCTATCGATTTTCCTTGGGTACCAGATCATGATCATATCTCACCCAATGTGCAGACACACAGGTGTGAGTTGAACCATGGGATAAAGATTCCACTATTTCGTGAATACTTCCAGGTTTTCTCCGAAGAGCTCTGTATTTTTCTTTTCCTATGCTTTATATTTGACCCAGGTGGACACATCACTTTCTATCAACTAACTGTTTCTATGATTTTGTTTGTGTTGTGTGGCCACAGATGTCACCATGTTGTGTAAAATGCTGTTTCATGTCATACTATTTCATCTGTGGACACCTGACTGTCTTCCACAGCCAGCAAATCCTTCAGGGAGAAATCTTTGCAATTACGAGAAGAAACACACAAGCCTTGCCGTATTACAAAGTAATATCTAATTAGTAATGGTTAGCTTTATTCCTAGTGACATGGCAGCTAACCTGACAAGATGGGGAAGGCAAATAAAGTGAAAGCTACTTCTTGACTCACAGAACATCAAAGCCAGAGGACACATTCTTGTCAATTTATTTGCTGCCCTTTGTGAAATAGAGTATATTAACAATTCCCTGTAGGACAAGCTGGTACTTAACAAAGCCCTCGGGGTTATTCGGTAAAGGGTCAATTGTCAGGAATTCAAAAAGGAATCAAAGTGAATTTCCAGTTTTAGTCCAACATTTTGCCTAACATTTGGAATCTCTTGCCCATGTTCTATGCAGTCTAATGGACAAATATCCAGCCAGATACAGTAGAGATCATAAACACAAATGCTTCCCAAACAAGCCAGCATTTATTTTTGTCTAGATTGTAGGGGTCCCCTAACTGGGACCCAAATTATACTCATCAGTTAATATGTAAAAAAAAACATTTCCAAGGCTGATGTTCAGCAAGCGTGTTAGGCTTATAGGGAGAAGAGACTATGTTTTAAATCTGCAAAATATACAGCAATGCTCCTTCTACGTTTAGGACTGTAGATCCCCCCTGGTCACATTGAGATTTTTCCTGTTACATTTTATGAATCTGCCCAGTGTATTGTTTGAATTGTTTAAATCTCACAAGCCCTGAACCAATACACTGCAAACCTGCATTATTACAAACCAACAAGACGGAGGGTTTTATGCCAGACCTAGAGTAGGAAAAATGTTTACACATTTTCACCTTCTGAACCTGCAAATTAAAGTGAGCCCCCGAAGACTGTGTTTAATAATGCATTTGTATATTTAGCATAAATATTCATGGTAAAAATATAATTTTATCAGCACACTATCAACAACAGCAGCTGTTTAATCAATTAAGGATATTGTATACACTGCTGCTATATGTTTGTTCAGTCACCATTCTCGTCAGTGCTGCTTTAGATGCCATATATAAATTATAAAGGGGTTATGTCCTTCTGCTTCTAGAGACGCAGTGCTACCGTGATATCAGGATTGTTGCTTCACCTGCTATATTCAGACCAATGAAACCATTTCCTGAGCATCCCTTTAGGATTGGAGGGTGAGATCGAGAAAGACAGGACTTCGGCCAGTCGACACATGGTGAGAGGGTAGGTACGAATACTGAAGGGTAGTTACGAATCCTCGGAATGTAGTTTAGTTCAAAGTCAAAGGCATGGAGGTTCACTAGTGTCAGAGTATAGGAGTCTACAGCACTGATCATATCATTAACTATATCCATGTCCAGTGTGACTGTCTCAAAGTTTCCGTCATGTTCCCAGTGCTCACTAACGTTCTTTAAACCATTATGTAAAAAATATAAGTTCTAATGATTTTGTTGTTCAACTCACACAGCTCCTGAGATTACAATCTATACATATAGGGTTATTCACGAAAGTGAGAATTGTCAGGATTTCAAAGTGAATGTCATATTCACATATGCTCCATCTCTGCTATGCTTCCAGTTTGGATACGTTGCCCTTAAATTTTTAATTCACTTTGAATTTACATTGACATCCTGGCAATTAACAGTTTAGTGAATAACGTTTATAGTCTTTTTATTTGATTTGAACCGACAAAGAATTCCATTCTCTGAAAATTAAAGGGACACTGTAGTCACTAAAAACAACTTTAGCTTAAAGGGAAACTATAGTGCCAGGAAAACAAACTAGTTTTCCAGGCACTATACCTACCCCCTCTGTCAATGCCCCCTCCAGCAGCGCTGAAGGGGTTAATAACCACTTCAGTCACTTACCTGGGTCCAGCGCCGATGTCCCTTGGCGCTGGCTCAGCTCCACCCATGCTCCGCCCTTACCTACGTCCGCCGGTGGGGCAATGGCCGCGCTCGCATTAGGATCTCCCCATAGGAAAGCATTATTCAGTGCTTTCCTATGGGGGGGAAATCTGACGCTGGAGGTCCTCATGCAGAGCGTGAGGACGTCCAGTGTTAGATAATGGACCACAAGTCTGTTTCAATTCCGGAACTCCCTCTAGTGGCTGTCTGGTAGAGTTAACCCTCAGAGGTAATTATTGCAGTTTATAAGAATTGCAATAATTACCACTGCAGGGTTAAGGATGATGGGAGATGGAACCCTGTCCACCTCAATAAAACTGAAGTGGTCTGGGTGTCTATGTCCCTTTAATGAAACAGTATTGGTGTATAGATTATGCACATGCAGTCTCACTGCTCCATTCTCAGTCATTTAGGAATTATATCACTTTCCTTATGCAGCCCTAGTCACCTGGACATTTGAAATTCGATGCTGCAAAGAATCTCAGAATAAAGTTGGTTTAATTCAACTTTTGGCTGAAAGTGCATCCATTAGATCCCACGTGCACAAGGGGCCTATCCTTCCTGAGCTTTAAAGTTGCGAGTGGCACTCTTAGTTTGTGAGTTCTAGTGCAATATAACTATTTTATGGATTTGCAACAATATTGCACTTTTTGTTTTTTCCTGGACTCTCTTACCATGATTATCAAAATTGCAAGTATAATAGTGTGTTATAGTGCCTTTGAGTATCACAATACCACTGATCATTGTTTTTATGCAAACCTATTTGCACTACTACTTGGGCACATATCTGCTAAAGCGTGATCACTAGAAGTCACTTTTATTGATTTTATAGATTTTGCATCAGATATACTACAAATGTATTGGCAGACATTTAACGTATTACTATTTGACATTTTTCTGAATCTTATTACCAGGATTTTGCTTTGGTTGTTGCAACTGTTGCAATCTTATTTATAGATGTATTCTTGTATTTTAGCAGAATTTACTCTGCACCATCTTGTTCATACATTCATATATTATTATGGAAATCTCCATAAAGATACTAAGAGGTCTTTACTCAGCATTTTATGGAAGGCTGTCGAAAATAAAAAATAAAAAATATAGGGCAGCTACATAAAATAAAAGTAACACCTCTCCTTATATCTCTTATATTCAGAGACAAACTAACAATTCCTTTTGCTGCTTTTAGCTAAAAGGCAAAAACACTAATGAGACAGAAAGGGGTATTCTTATGAACTCCTGCAAACAAATAAATCCTTAAAAAAGCACACATGGTTGAGTTACATGTCACAGGTTTATACTATATATGGCTTTTTATCTCTTACGGTATTTCTTTTTGTGGATACCATAAAGATTTAACTAGCCTATGAATGTATATGTATATAGTATTATTATTATTATTATTATTATTATTATTATTATTATTATTATTATTATTGGTATTGGTATTTATATAGCGCCAACTTATTCTGCAGCGGTTTACAATACAATATTATGAACGGGAAAATTTAAAGGTGATTCTATTGTTTGGGAATCTTTTCAAAGACTCTTTGATTTCCTTTAACCCCTTAAGGACCAAACTTCTGGAATGAAATTAATAAAAGGGGTTAAAGGATAAAATAAATGTATGATTTAAAAGAGAATAGAAAATTAATAATAGCGTGTATAACTCCCATCACCAGTATTCCAGGTTTTCTAGAGCATGATGGTCAGAGACACTTGCGCGCAAATGAAGTCTACTCCTGCCAGTGTTTCATGGCGTAGAAAGCATATAGTGAGAGAATTCCTAGATCCATGTATGGATATTTTCTGAAACACATTCAAAAATATATATATTGTTTCTTTTTTTTTCTAGTTTCACTCTAGGGAAATAACAATAGTGTATAGTTTAATAGAATAAAATAAATGTTAGTGTTAGTGTGGGAAGTGGAAACATGCTCAGTGGAAGGCCTTGGAAGTAACACATATCCTTTTTCAGAATGGCAGGAAGCAAGTCCCTGGGGCAATCAGGCAGCTCAATCCATGGCGGAGATTGTGCGTAGGGGTCATATTGATAAAGCTCTGAAGTACGCTGTAAATTATGCTTTTATTTTCTGTATAAAGGCTTCATTGGAGCAAACAAACCAAATAAGTATGTTTCTCTGTAAAACACGTGCTGTTCATAAACTGTCCAGTGCTAGTCTCATAATTAAACTGTCCAAACTTGCCACAGTGTGGAACATGAAGACATAATCATGGCAGGGCTACTGTGACGCTATATATCGAGATTTTACATGTTTGGAGCGGAATAATTGTCTAGGCTGTCTCTATTATTGTTAAGAGTAGCAGCAATCCGCCACAGATAGGAAAAACAAGACGGGTGGTTGGATATGTTTGTATGCCAACTATGAGTTAAAGTCACAGGCATGTGTAGTGTGACAAGGAAAAGGTGGAAGCTTTATAGTAGATATCTGCTTGGGGCAAGCAAAGGGAACTCAATTATTGGTTGGGATATGTTATTAACCACCTAATGTAAATATTAATGAGGAAGAACAGCTTTTAGAGAAAATTGGGAAAGCTGCAAATCTGGGTAACACATTAATTATTGGAGATTTTAATTACCTGGACATAAATTGGAATAGAGTGACTAGTACTTCAGCAAGGGGAATCAGGTTTTTGAACGTGTTAAATGACACCTTCATGTCACAACTGGCACAAGCACCAATTAGAAATTATGCTTGTCTGGATCTCGTTATAACAAACAATGTTGATCTTTTGACCAAAATTCAAGTAGGGGATTGGGAAATGGTGATCTCAATATGGTAATTTTTTAAAATAACCTTAAAAAAGCAAAAGCGTGTGGGGTATGCTAAAACGTATAATTTTTAAAAAGCCAATTTCAATAAGATTAGGGCAGCTCTACAACATATCGACTGACATAAATTCCTTAGTGAAAAAAGCACTGAGGAGAAATTGAAACTCTTCAAACAAATATTAGAAAGGTACATTTCTCAGCAGGGGCGGACTGACCGGTCGGGCACTTCGGACATGGTCCGAGGGCCCGGCCGGGAGGGGGGCCGCCATCAAGGGGCCCGGCCGCCCCTTTAAATGCTGCAGCCGCCTGAGCGCTCTCTTAAGAGCCTCAGGCGGCTGCAGCTTCTCACCTCCCCTGTAGCGCGGAACAGGAGTTTCTGTTTCCTGTACCCGGCCGGAATGACAGGAAGGTGCACACTCAGTGTGTACCTTCCTATCACTCCGGCCGGGCAGCCCGGACCGGAGTGCAGCTCGGCCATGCTACAGGGGAGGGGGGTAAGAGCAAATGGGGGGGAGGGGGGGTAAGAGCAAAGGGGGGGTAAGAGCAAAGGGGGGGAGGGGGGTAAGAGCAAAAGGGGAGGGGGTAAGAGCTAAGGGGGGTAAGAGCAAAGGGGGGGTAAGAACAAAGAGGGAGGGAGGGGGGAGTGGTAAGAACAAAGAGGGAGGGAGGGGGAGTGGTAAGAACAGGGAGGGAGGGGGTTGGTAAGAACAAAGAGGGGGGTTGGTAAGAACAAAGAGGGGGGTGGTAAGAACAAAGAGGGAGGGGGGGTGGTAAGAACAAAGAGGGAGGGAGGGGGGTGGTAAGAACAAAGAGGGAGGGAGGGGGGTGGTAAGAACAAAGAGGGAGGGAGGGGGGTGGTAAGAACAAAGAGGGAGGGGGGTGGTAAGAACAAAGAGGGAGGGGGTAAGAACAAAGAGGCATGGGGGGTAAGAACAAAGAGGCATGGGGGTAAGAACAAAGAGGCATGGGGGGTAAGAACAAAGAGGGGGGTAAGAACAATGTGGGAGGGGGTAAGAACAGAGGGCTGGAGGGTAAGAAGAAGGAGGGGGTAAGAAGAAAGAGGAGGGGTAAGAAGAGAAAGGGAGGGGGGGTAAGAAGAAAAAGGGAGGGGGGTAAGAAGAAAGAGGGAGGGGGTAAGAAGAAAGAGGGAGGGGGTAAGAAGAAAGAGGGAGGGGGTAAGAAGAAAGAGGGAGGGGGTAAGAAGAAAGAGGGAGTGGGTAAGAAGAAAGAGGGAGGGGGTAAGAAGAAAGAGGGGGGGTAAGAAGAAAGAGGAGGGGTAAGAAGAAAAAGGGAGGGGGGTAAGAAGAAAGAGGGAGGGGGGTAAGAAGAAAGAGGGAGGGGGGGTAAGAAGAAAGAGGGAGGGGGTAAGAAGAAAGAGGGAGGGGGGGTAAGAAGAAAGAGGGAGGGGGGGTAAGAAGAAAGAGGGAGGGGGGTAAGAAGAGAAAGGGAGGGGGTAAGAAGAGAAAGGGAGGGGGTAAGAAGAGAGAGGGAGGGGGGTAAGAAGAGAGAGGGAGGGGGAGAGTAAGATGGGGGTATGAAGAGGGGGAGGGGGGAGTAAGAGGAGGGCAATTGCCGCCTCCCCTGTCCGCAGGCACCGTGCGGGCAGGGGAGGGAGGAAGAGAGGACCCGGGAGCTCAGCCTTCAGCTCCTCTGGGTCCTTCTTGCGCGAGCACAGATCGTTGCCGCGGTTACCACGGCAACATTACGGCTCTTGCGAGAGTAAACTCTAGCCCTGGAGCTACGGGCTAGAGTTCACTCTCAACACTGTGACCACCAGGGATTTCGGGTGGTCGCAGTGGTGAGAGTGAACTCTAGCCCCATAAACACACTGCCCCCACACACCATACACATTCACACACTGCCCCCATACACCCACACACCATACACATTTACACACATTGCCTCACACACACACATACACTGCCCACCCATACACACACAGCCCCCCATACTAACATTGCCACACACATACACAGCCCCCTCATACACACATTGCCCCACACAGCCTACACATTCACACACTACACCCCCTCACACACACTGAACCTTTCACACACACACTGCACCCCTTACACATTGCACCACTGCTCCTATACCCTACTACAGCCTCATATTATTATTATTATTTTATTATTATTTTATTATTTATATAGCGCCAACAAATTCCGTAGCGCTGTATCCCAGCAGACCTCAGGTAAGTTGTCAAACTGTTCTTAAACGGTTTGACTACTTACTCTGAAAGGGGGGCCCGGCCCTCCTGGCACCATAACGACTACACAGAGCAGTAGTGGTTATTGTGCATGGATTATTTCTTTAAATAATCTACAAGTGCCCCAGTAGCCAGCAAGCCAGCCAGCCCACAGGCCGGCCAGCCAGCCCACAGGCCACCAGTTAGGCTTACAGCCAGCAAGCCCACAGCCTGCCAACCACAGCCAGCAAGCCACAGCCTGCCAGCCAGCAAGCCAACAGCCTGCCAGCCGCAGCCAGCAAGCTGCCAGCCGCAGCCAGCAAGCCCACAGCCTGCCAGCCGCAGCCAGCAAGCCCACAGCCTGCCGGCAGTAGCCAGCAAGCCCACAGCCTGCCAGCAAGCCCACAGCCTGCCAGCTGCAGCCAGTAAGCCCACAGCCTTCCAGCAAGCCCACAGACTGCCACCCAGCAACAGTAATTAAGGTAAGAGGAGCCAACTTGGCCTAGGTATCAGCGAGCTATGTTGTGTTGCTATATTGTGAATAGGAACCAGAGTGTTGGAGAGACCCCCCTCCAGGCCCCATTAGACTCCATTGTAGTCTCTAATGGGACCTGGAGGAAACACACTCTCTAAAGGACACTGAGATAGCCTCTGCTAGAATGCTCCCCCCCCCCTCCATGGCCCATTAGCCCTCAATTGTAGTCTCTACTGGGGCCTGGAGGCGACTGTTTCCAGCAGGGACACTGAGATGGCCTCTGTTAGAAAGACCCCCTTCCAAGCCTATTAGACTCCATTGTAGTCTCTAATAGGGCCTGGAGGGGATTCTTTCTAAAACACTCTCTAAAGGACACTGGAGATAGCCTCTGCTAGAAAGACCCCCCTCCATGGCCCATTAGCCCTCAATTGTAGTCTCTACTGGGGCCTCGAAGGGATTATTGCACTTTTGTTCCTTGTGTCTAAAGATTGTGTAGGGTGTGGCTGGAGGCGGTGCATGGAGGCGGGGCATGGGTGGCGCTTGCTGCGGAGTATGGGTGGGGCCTGTTTGGGGGCCCTTGATTTATTTTGTCCGGGGGCCCTGAGAAATTGAAAGCCAAAAAAAAAAAAAAAACAACCCCCATTTTTTTTTTTCAAGTACATCAATTCTAAAAAAACAAAAAATTACAGTGTAGGTACACTGGAAACAGGGATGGGTTTGTTAGTTAATGAAGACCAGGAATAGGCAGAAAATTTAAATAACTATTTTTCTTCAGAATATATTAATGAGGATCCAGTGGCAAGAGATATGCAAATGATTGCTGAAAAAAATTTGCAGATAACTTGTGATTGGATGACTCGAGACAAGGTGATACAGCAGTTAAAGAAAATGAATGTAAATAAAGCTCCGGGGCCTGACGGTATTCACCCATGGGCAGGGACGTTTTAGCCGAAGGCAAACAAGGCATTTGCCTTGGGCGGCATTTTCCAGGGGGCGGCCTAGGGCAGCACAAAACCAGGATACACCACTGCCCATGGGTATTTAGGGAGCTAAGTGAGGAAATAAGTGAACCTCTGTATTTAATCTTTCAAGATTCTTTTGGTTCAGGTATTGTACTGGAGGATTGGAGGAAGGCAGATGTCGTTCCTATATTTAAAAAGGGTTTGTAAGTGAAGATTTCCTGCATCGGGAATTTTCCTTTATGTCATGCCATGGACTTCTAATCAATTTGGAACTCTCTGTAACCAGCTGGTGAGGAGCACCAATAAACAACACAAGACAATGTACGGTTCAAGGTGACTTCTTAAATTGAATAGGCTGTGTAACAGGTTATGTTCAAGAGGAAACAGGGGTTGTCTTAAAAACATTATCCAATAATTTATTTATTTATAAAATATTTTACCAGGAAAGATACATTGAGATTTCTCTCATTTTCAAGTATGTCAACATCATTCATCAATCTTATCTCAACATATCTCATCCTATAGCTAGCTTGCAGGTGTAATAGGGGAGTACTCATTATAGTTTCAGTTTAACTACACAGCTGAAATAAAAAGTTACTACGGATTCATAAAATAGATATGTTACTGCGCAGTTAGAAGACAGAAATAGAAAACAGGAAATAAAACCAACAATCTGACAGGAAAGTTTATAGCTCTGTCTAGGGGTATATTCACTAAGCATTGTATATAGACAAAGTGTATTGTTCCCAATAGCTGACATGCTCCAAGATAGCCAATTTGAAACAGACTGGACATCTGGCCATCTGTAGCTTGAGCCTTGGGTCACTAAGCATTATATATACGCAAAGTGTATTATTCCCAACAGGGTTCAAATTCCTTGCCTGGAAATTATAGACCTGTCAGCTTAACTTCTGTGACTGGGAAAATATTTGAGGGCTATTAAGGGATAATATTCAGAATTTCATTGGGAAGAACTTATGTTATTAGCAATAATCAGCATGGTTTTATGAAACATAGGTCATGTCAAACTAACCTAATTGCATTCTTCAAAGAAGTAAGTAGAAGTACAGCTCAGGGTGTTGCAGTGGATGTGATCTACTTGGATTTTGCCAAGGCATTTGATACGGTTCCTCACAATAGGTTAGTCTTCAAACTAAAAGAAATTGGTCTTAATGAATATTCTTGGGTAGAACATTGGCTTAAGGATAGAGTGCAACGAGTTGTCATTAATGGTAAATTTTCAAGCTGGACAAAAGTGGAAATTGGTGTCCCTCAGGGTTCTGTTTTGGGACCGCTTCTATTTAACATATTTTTAAATAATCTTGAAATAGACATTAAAAGCCATGTTTTAGTGTTTGCAGATGAAACAAAACTTTGTAAAGTAATAAAATGTGAGCAGGATATTGCTCTGCTGCAGAGGGATTTAGATAGATTGGGGGACTGGGCACTAAAATAGCAGATGAAATGTAATGCAGAGAAATGCAAAGTTATGAACTTCAGGGTCAAGAATGCACAAGCAACTTACACCCTAAATGGTAGTGAATTAGGGATAGCCACACACGAGAAGGATCTGGGAATTGTTAGAGACAACAAATTAGGCAGCAATATGCAATGTCAATCTGGAGTTGCTAAGGCCAGTAAGGTTTTGTCATGTATAAATAGGCGCATACATTTTCGGGATGAAAATATAATTTTGCCTCTTTATAAAGCGCTGGTAAGACCATACCTTGAATATGCTGTGCAATTTTGGGCACCTGTTCTAAAGAAGAATATCATGGCATTAGAAAAAGTGCAGAGACGAGCTACAAAATTGAGAAAAGGAATGGAGCATTTTAGTTATGAAGAAAGGTTAACAAATGTAAAAGGCTTTAGTTTGGAAAAACTGCGCCTCAGAGGGGATATGATAACATTATACAAATATATTTGGGGCCAGTACAAACCATTATCTGGAAAAAAAAAAATACATAAACAGGGCTATACACAGGACACAAGGTCACACATTTAGGCTGGAAGAATAGCTGCTTGATCCAAGGAGATATATGACTTCCATTTTGGGGTTAAGAAGGAATTTTTTCCGAGTGTTTGTTGCAAAATTGGAAGTGCTTCAGACTGGGTTTTTTTTGCCTTCTTTTGGATCAACAGTAAAAACATATGTGAGAAAGGCTGAAATTGATGGACGCAAGTCTCTTTTCAGATATGTAACAATGTAAATATTTACTTATAATTGAATATAAACTATATAGATTACATAGTTACATAGTTAGATAGCTGAAAAAAGACTTGCGTCCATCAAGTTCAGCCTTCCTCACACCTGTTTTTTGCTGTTGATCCAAAAGGCAAAAAAAAACAAAAAACAAAAAAAAACCCAGTTTGAAGCACAATTTTGCAACAAGCTAGGACAAAAAATTCCTTCTTGACCCCAGAATGGCAGTCAGATTTATCCTTGAATCAAGCAGTTATTACCCTACATTGAAAGATTATATCCTTGAATATTCTGTCTTTGCAAGTATGCATCTAGTAGCTGTTTGAACATCTGTATGGACTCTGATAAAACCACTTCTTCAGGCAGAGAATTCCACATCCTGATTGTTCTTACAGTAAAAAAACCTTTCCTTTGCCTTAGACGAAATCTTCTTTCTTCCAGTCTAAACGCATGGCCTCGTGTCCTATGTAAAGTCCGGTTTGTGAATAGATTTCCACACAATGGTTTGTATTGGCCCCGAATATATTTGTATAATGTTATCATATCCCCTCTCAGGCGACGTTTTTCTAAACTAAATAGGTTTAAATTTGTTAACCTTTCTTCATAGCTGATATGTTCCATTCCTTTTATTAATTTTGTAGCCCGCCTCTGCACTTTTTCTAGTGCCATGATATCCTTCTTTAGAACAGGTGCCCAAAATTGCACAGCATATTCAATATGTGGTCTTACCAGTGATTTATAGAGAGGCAAAATGATATTCTCGTCCCGAGAATGAATGCCCTTTTTCATGCATGACAATACCTTACTGGCCTTGGCCACTGCTGATTGACATTGCACATTGTTGCATAGTTTGTTGTCTATAACAATTCCCAAGTCCTTTTCGTGTGTTGTTATCCCTAATTCACTTCCATTAAGGGTATACGTTGCTTGTGTATTCTTTACGCCGAAGTGCATAACTTTGCATTTTTCAACATTAAATTTAATCTGCCATTTGAGTGCCCAGTCCTCCAGTCTATCTAAATCCTTCTGCAGCAAAGTAATATCTTGCTCACATTGTATTATTTTACAAAGTTTTGTGTCATCTGCAAACACTGAAACATGACTTTCAATGCTGTCTTCAAGATCATTTATAAAAATGTTAAATAGAAGGGGTCCCAGAACAGACCCCTGAGGGACACCACTTGCCACCTCTGTCCAGCTTGAAAATTTACCATTAACGACAACTCTTTGTATTCTGTTTTTAAGCCAATGTTCTACCCAAGAACAAGCATTTTCATCGAGACCGATTTCCTTGAGTTTGAACACTAATCTTTTGTGTGGAACTGTATCAAATGCCTTGGCAAAATCCAAATAGATCACATTGACTGCAACACCCTGATCTATACTTCTACTTACTTCTTCGTAGAACGCAATCAAGTTAGTTTGACATGACCTGTGCTTCATAAAACCGTGCTGATTTTTGCTGATAACCATATTCTTCTCAAGGAATTCTTGAATATTATCCCTTAATAACCTTTCAAATATTTTACCAGCCACAGAAGTTAAGCTCACAGGTCTATAATTTCCAGGCAAGGATTTTGAACCCTTTTTGAATATAGGAACCACATCTGCCTTCCTCCAATCCTCCGGAACACTTCCTGAAAGAAAAGAATCTTGAAAGATTAAAAACAGAGGTTCACTTATTTCTACACTTAGTTCCTTAAGTACACGTGGATGGATACCGTCAGGCCCTGGAGCTTTGTTTATATTAACTTTCTTTAGTTGCTGCAGCACATTGTCTTGAGTTAACCAATTACAATTATTCTGCAAGTTTTTAGTAGCAATCATTTGCACATCTATTGCCATGGGTTCTTCTTTAATATATACGGAGGAGAAATAGTTATTTAGAATTCCTGCCTTTTCTTGGTCTTCATTAACTAACACCCCCGTTTCAGTTTTAAGTGTACCTATACTTTCATTTTTGGGTTTTTTGGAATTTATGTACTTAAAAAATGCTTTGGGGTTGGTTTTGCTCTCTTTAGCTATCATTTTTTCATTTTGAAGTTTAGCAAGTTTAATTGCCTTTTTGCACGCATTATTTGCTTTCTTATATCTTTTATAAGATGCATCTGATTTGTCTGATTTAAATGCTTTAAATGCCCTTTTCTTATTTTTAATCTCTTGTTTTACTTCTCTACTAAGCCACATTGGTTTTAATTTGTTTCTTTTATACTTATTTCCCAATGGTACATACTGAGAAATGTACCTTTCTAATATTTGTTGGAAGATGATCCATTTATCCTCAGTGTTCTTTTCACTAAAGAGTTTATGCCAGTCAATATATTGTAAAGCTTCCCTTATCTTATTGAAATTGGCCTTTTTAAAATTATATGTTTTAGTATACCCCATGTGCTTTTGTTTTTTTGAGTTTATTTCAAAGGACACTATATTGTGATCACTATTTCCCAAGTGCTCACCTACTTGAATGTTGGTCAAAAGATCAACGTTGTTTGTTAAAACCAGGTCCAGACAAGCGTCCATTCTAGTTGGTGCTTGTACAAGTTGTGACATGAAGTTGTCATTTAACAAGTTTAAAAACCTAATTCCCTTTGCTGAGCTACTAGTCCCTATGTCCCAATTTATGTCTGGGTAATTAAAATCTCCAATAATTAAAGTGTTACCAAGATTTGCAGCTTTCTCAATTTGCTCAAACAGCTGTTGTTCCTCGTCAATATTAACATTAGGTGGTTTATAACATATCCCAACCAATAGTTGGTTTCCCTTCTTTTCCCCCAAGCAGATATTTACCCATAAAGCTTCCACATTTTCCTCATCGCATTCAATTTGCTTAAGATTTGGCTTTAAATCATGGTTGACATACAAACATACCCCACCACCCTTCTTGTTTTTCCTATCCTTCCTAAATAATGTGTACCCATTTAAGTTAACTGCCCAGTCATGTGTCTCATCCCACCATGTTTAAGTTATGCCTATTATATCATATTGTTTAGTGTATGCTAATGCCTCTAGTTCCCCCATTTTGTTATTTAGGCTCCTTGCATTAGTAAGCATACATTTAATATCATGCGTCTCTTGTTTATTTTGTGAATTACCAACATTACATAGCTTCTCTGTTCTGAGCTTGCCCCTCCCCCCGTCTCCACCCTCCTTATACTGTTCTAAAGCCCATCTCCTTTCTGTCCTATCTCCATTTTGTAGATTGCTATGACCCTCCCCCCCTACTACTAGTTTAAAATCTCCTCCAACCTTCTAGCCATCCTATCCCCCAGCACTGCAGACCCCCTTCCGTTTAGGTGCAATCCATCACTACTATATAGGTTGTACCCAATCGCAAAGTCGGCCCAGTGCTCTAAAAACCCAAAACCCTCCTTCCTGCACCAAGACTTCAGCCACGCATTAACCTCTCTAATCTCCCGCTGCCTTTCCACTGTAGCACGTGGCACAGGTAATATCTCAGAGAATACCACCTTGGAGGTCCTTTTCTTGAGTTTGCTACCTAATTCCCTGAAATCATTCTTTAGGACCTTCCATCTTCCTCTTACTTTGTCATTGGTACCAACATGGACCATGACCGCTGGGTCATCCCCAGCCCCTCCCAATAATCCATCCACTCTGTCAGCAACATGCCGGACCCGAGCACCCGGGAGACAGCAAACTGTCCGGTTGAGCCGATCAGAGTGGCAGATTGCCCTATCTGCTCTCCTAATGATAGAGTCCCCTACCACCACAACCTGTCTTGCCTTCCTTACATTTTGATCCCCACCCGTACTAGAGGGGCTGTCACCTCGGCTGTTAGAAGTAACAGCTTCCTCTAATACAGCTACTCCTGAGCTGATGCTCCCAACATCTTCCCTCAAACGGGCAAATCTGCTAGGTTGCACCAAATCAGGACTAGCTAGCCCTTTCCTCTTCCCTCCCCCCCTGCTTCCTCGCCCAACTGTCACCCAGCTACATGCCTGTTCCCCATCTGTCATATCTCCTCCCTCTCCACTACCTGTCCCCACTAAACTCTGCTCAGTCAGCAGCAGACTCCTCTCAAGATTGTCGATCTCCCTCAAAGTTGCGATTTGCTTCTCAAGATCTCCAATCTGAGCTTCCAGAGAAGCCACTCGCACACAACCATCACAGAGGTATGGACCATGGACGGGTACATCCAGGCATCCATACATGCAACAAGATGTGCATTGAGTTAAACTAACAATCTTGCTAACACTCATTTCCCCAGAAATTAAAATATGCTAAGAGTGTTGTTTGCTGTGCAATGTACACAAGCGATATGTTTTATTTTCAAACAGTAGCATTTTTTCTTTACGTTTGGAATTTTCTCACTGCCAACTGCTGAACTTGAAAGCCATGAACAAATTTATTGCCAGATGCATATATACACACACTATAAAAACTTGTAAAACCAGGGTATCATTGCTCAGTTATTATGTAGATAAAATGTGCTCCTGTTTACCATATTGTATCCTGGCTTTCTTACTTTTTCTTGTTGATTGGCCTTCCTGGTGCCACACTTTGGACACACTCCCTGCAAATAATTGTATTATAGTTCAAAGTATTTGAGTTTCTGTGTGCTTGTACAGGTGTATATTCCTGTTCCGGGGCACTATTGCGCCTGAGGACCTACTCTATAAAGTCTGGAACCTATCAACTGGCACCCTTCCACTCCAGTATGATATTGCATTATCTGCTTTTATTAATGTCTGGAAGTATCTGAAGTTTAAGTTGCATACGTTTGATTTATCCTTATGAACATAATTAACTCTACAAGGTACACTAACACAATAATATATTCAGTTTAATATGCACATGTAGCATCAAACAGGGCATACAAGAGACATTCCTTAGAACGTACCTGTCATGATAATTACAGCTTAATCTTAAATTATAGAGAATCAAATTTCATCTATACATTGTGCTAGCAGAACTGTCAAAAATTAAAGGTTAAAAACAGCCATTTGCCCCTTTCCTCTCAGGCAGTTAAGTCTGTGCTGATAGGCACATAGATAGAAACATAGAAACATAGAATGTGACGGCAGATAAGAACCATTCGGCCCATCTAGTCTGCCCAATTTTCTAAATACTTTCATTAGTCTCTGGCCTTATCTTATAGTTAGGATAGCCTTATGCCTATCCCACGCATGCTTAAACTCCTTTACTGTGTTAACCTCTGCCACTTCAGCTGGAAGGCTATTCCATGCATCCACTACCTTCTCAGTAAAGTAATACTTCCTGGTATTATTTTTAAACCTTTGTCCCTCTAATTTAAGACTATGTCCTCTTGTTGTGGTAGTTTTTCTTCTTTTAAATATAGTCTCCTCCTTTACTGTGTTGATTCCCTTTATGTATTTAAATGTTTCTATCATACCCCCCCCCCCCCCCGTCTCGTCTTTCCTCCAAGCTATACATGTTAAGATCCTTTAAACTTTCCTTGTAAGTTTAATCCATGAACCAGTTTAGTAGCCCTTCTCT
Source organism: Pelobates fuscus (assembly GCF_036172605.1). Lineage (NCBI taxonomy): Eukaryota > Metazoa > Chordata > Amphibia > Anura > Pelobatidae > Pelobates > Pelobates fuscus. Next base: position 247,071,634 of record NC_086319.1, on the reverse strand, counting down.
GAACTCTCTCTAAGGTATCAATATCCTTCTGAAGATACGGTCTCCAGTACTGCGTACAATACTCCAAGTGAGGTCTCACCAGTGTTCTGTACAATGGCATGAGCACTTGCCTCTTTCTACTGCTAATACCTCTCCCTATACAACCAAGCATTCTGCTAGCATTTTCTGCTGCTCTGTTACATTGTCTGCCTACCTGTTACATATCTTAGTATCATCAGCAAAAAGACATACCTTACCATCAAGACCTTCTGCAATATCACTAATAAAAATATTAAAGAGAATAGGTCCAAGTACAGATCCCTGAGGTACCCCACTGGTGACAAGCCCAAGCTTCGAATATATTCCACTGACTACAACCCTCTGTTGCCTGTCACTCAGCCACTGCCTCACCCATTCAACAATATTGGAATCCAAACTTAAAGATTGCAGTTTATTGATAAGCCTTCTATGTGCAACAGTGTCAAAAGCCTTACTGAAATCTAGGTAAGCAATGTCTACTGCACCACCCTGATCTATAATTTTAGTTACCCAATCAAAAAAATCAATAAGATTAGTTTGGCATGATCTCCCTGAAGTAAACCCATGTTGTCTCTGATCTTGAAATCCATGTGTTTTTAGATGTTCAACAATCCTATCCTTTAACATGGTTTCCATCACTTTCCCCACTACTGAAGTAAGGCTTACTGGCCTATAGTTGCCCAACTCCTCCCTATTACCTTTCTTGTGAATGGGCACAAACTAAGGAACTAAGGCTAGTGGTGTTGTGGAGAGAGGCACTGAGGCTAGTGGTGTTGTGGAGAGAGGCACTGGGGCTAGTGGTGTTGTGGAGAGAGGAACTGAGGCTAGTGGTGTTGTGGAGACTATGGTGAGGCCTAATAGAAAGCTGTTGTTGTTGGGGGATTCCATCATAAGAGGTGTGGAGATGGACAATGGTGGTCTTGTGAGGTGTCTTCGTGGAGCTACTGCTCACAGAGACAGGAGACGTATCTGTAATATTGTTAAGCGAGCAAAGCAGGAAGGGGAATTGGATGTACTTGTCCATCTAGGGACAAATGACTTGGCTTGCAATGAGGTTTCAGAGGTTAAGGAAGTTTTTAGTGTTTTTGCCAATGATATAAGGCAGGTTGCTTCCACACTGTCATTCTCTGAAGTTCTGCCTGTGCATAACACTCAGAAGGACAGGCGGATGCGTATTAGGGACTTTAACTTGTGGCTTGGTGAATGGTGTCGGGAGCAAGGATTTGGGTTTATTTGTCATGGTAGCTCTGTTTGGAATGGAAATAAACTGTACAAAAAAGGTGGTTTGCATCTTTCTCAAAAGGGAACAAATGTTCTCAGTGAGCAGTTCAGAGGTTTTGCTAGGATGTATTTAAACTAGGAGGGGGGGGGGCAAAAGGGTGATAAAACATCAATCCAATTGTCCCCCAAAACAAGGACAGAAGGTGCCTGTAGCAAGTAGGTTAAAAAATGATAAGCTTAGAGTCATGTCTACAAACGCTCGCAGTTTAGGGAATAAGATCCATGAACTTGTGGCAATAATGGCAACTGATAGTGTAGATTTAGTCGCTGTTACTGAGACATGGTATAATGAGAAAAATGACTGGGTCATAGCAATACCAGGATACTCTTTATATAGAAAAGACAGGGAAGGCAGGAAAGGGAGAGGGGTGGCCCTGTATGGGAAGGATAGCATAACATCTAGCCTAATAAAAGTTAGTGAGGTGAACATAGTCAGTTTGGGTTACGTTAGAATTTGGTAATCACACAGTAATTTGTGTAGGTGTGATTTATAGGCCCCCAGGACAAATTGAAGAGTTAGATAATCTACTAGTTGAGGCAATAGCTAAAATGACAATGACGGGGGAAGTTATCATCATGGGTGACTTTAATCTTCCTGATGTGAATTGGAAAACAAAAATAGCTGCTTGTGCCAGGAGTACACATATTCTAAACTCCCTACTGGGATTGTCTCTAAAACAAGTCATTGAGGAGCCAACTCGTAAAGCGGCCATACTAGATTTAGTGTTAACAAATGGAGATTGGGTATCCGATATTACTGTAGGTGAAAGTTTAGGATCCAGTGATCATCAGTCAGTGTGGTTTAATATAAGAACAGTGACTGAGTCACAACACACAAAAACAAAAGTTTTAGACTTTAGAAAAACAGACTTTTCTAAAATTAGAATATGTGTAAAGGAGTCATTATCAGACTGGAGCAATTTAAATGGCGTCCAAGAGAAATGGGATTATTTAAAAGTTGCACTACTGAAGGCAACAGAAAATTGCATTAGGCTTGTCAGTAAAAGCAAAAAATTCAAGAAACCACTGTGGTACTCTGCAGATGTGGCCAAAATAGTAAAAAACAAAAAGTTAGCATTCAGTAATTATAAAAAAAACCAGAGTGAGGAAGACAGAATGATCTATAAGATTAGGCAGAAAGAGGCTAAGCAAGTTATAAGAGCTTCCAAATCACACACAGAAGAGAAAATAGCACAGTCAGTAAAAAAGGGGGACAAAGCTTTTTTTAGATACATAAATGAGAAAAGAAAAGTAAAACAAGGATTAGTTAGATTAAAAACAAAAGAAGGAAGGTATGTAGAAGAGGATAAAGGTCTAGCTGACTGCCTCAATGAATATTTTTGTTCGGTATTTACAGATGAAAATGAAGGAGAGGGACCTCAGTTAAGAAAAAGGATAAATTAGTTATTTATTACACGTGAGTTTACAGAGGAAGAGGTTCTATTTCAACTGTCAAAAGTAAAGACAAATAAGTCAATGGGACCTGATGGAATACACCCAAAGCTATTAAAAAAGCTTAGTGGTGTACTAGCAAAACCATTAACAGATTTATCTAACCAATCATTGTTAACAGGATTAGTCCCAGAAGATTGGAAGTTGGCGAATGTTGTGACCATTCACAAGAAAGGTAATAGGGAGGAGTCGGGCCACTGCATTCCTTATAGACTGTAACGGGACAAGTTGGGAACATGTAAGACCACTGAGAAGCAGATTCAGTAGTAAAAGTGAGAGAGGATAGCTACATGGACCAACACCTTAGCCGCATCTGGCATTAAATAGAAGTGGATGCATATAATGTGTTTGAGATGGAAGTGGCAGGATTTGGTGATCTACTGCACATGAGGCGTGAAGGAGAGGTTGGAGTCAAATAGAACATATCAGCAACCTGTGAGGTAGAGCTGATGGTTGTGCCATTGACTTGGAGGGAGATAGACATGCAAGTAACAACACTTGAGGGAGGAAAGACTAGAAGTTCTGTTTGGGAAGGATCAGTTTAAGGCAGTGAGCAACCATCCAGTTAGAAATAGCAGAGAGTCAGTCAGAGATGTGAGTCAAGAGGGACAGAGTAAGAGATGGGGGGAGGACAGATAGATTTTTATGTAATCCACATACAAAAGATTTTGGAAGCCAAAGGAGCTGATGAGTTTAACAAGGGAGGCAGCAAAGATCGAGAACAGTTGGGGACCAAGGACAGAACCTGTGAAACATCAACAGAGAGGGGAAGAGACAGAGCCAGATAAAGAAACAGTGAAAGAGCACAGGAAGAGGTAGGAGAAACACCAGGAGAGAGCAGTATCTCGTAGACTGAGATTACAGAGGATAAGAAGAAGCTGCTGATGATCTACAGTGTCAAAAGCGCCAGAATGATCAAGGAGAATGATGGTAGAATAGTGAGCACATCATTTGCAGTGATTAAATCATTGGATACTTTGGTCAGAGCTGGTTTGACAGAGTGATGTGGGTCAAGCAGAAAGTTGGATTTGAGGAAGCCAGTCAATCTCGCGTACACATTTCTCTCAAAGATCTTGGAAGCATACGAGAGTAGTGAGATTAAGGTGGTAGTTGGTTGGGGAGTTAGGGACAAGGTTGGGCTTTTTCAGAATCAGGTTACAGTTGCATGTGTGAAGTAAGCTGCAAAGGTTCTGGCGGTTAAGTTGGTAGGAGGAGGATAAGCAACATGGCTTAGAAGACTTAAAAGTGTGAAAAAGGAGTTTGGGTTTGCAAGAGTGTGTATGTAATGTTAAAAAAGGTAATATTTAGAAAAACATTACCTACTATAACAAATACACTGTAAAGCAGGGTTACAGTGTGCTAAATATTTGATTGCTGGTTCAAAATATAATATATGCTGTGGCAGTATGAATAATGTCAATGAAGCAAATAATGAGACAGACTAACAAAAGCATTATGTCATGGTTATATATCACATATTTTAATTACTCCAAAATTGAGGATACTTTTTAATAGAACAAAATAATGTGGATTCATTTATTTTAAAGCCGAAAGATTTTGTACTAAAATGCTGAATGTGTCACTCTACAGGAAGTCCCTGTGATGCTTTTAGGATCCCTTGAGACCTGCAGACAATCTGCATTATTTTCAAGGTCTCATGTCTTCTGTCCAACGATCATTAGCTTTCAAGGATTAAAACACTTGCTTTATCTTGTCCTAAATTATTAATTGTTAAAAATGTTTGCATTAATCTACTCTTTACCCTCCCTGGAGGTGTTCTAACTAAAATTTCTGGTATATTATTCATTGCCAGTAGTTTGCTGCCTAAAACCTAACATTAAGAGAACAGATGCCAAGGTCAACCAGTTACACCAAAGCTCTGATGTCAACATGCTCTGCACTGTATCTGTGATATATACCGCATGTGCTCTTTTTTTGTGCTTCCCCAGACTTTAAATTCAGTTGTGTATCTGGACATTTGGGCTGTATGATTCTAAGTAGAAAAGCCATTGACTAAATGAATATCTGCCATCTTACAAACAGATCTAGATTTCCTAAACTTTGAAGAAAACATAAGATTACATCATCATTTTTATAGTTATGGAATTTCCTAAAACAAATAGAAATATTAGAAAATCAGATCAATTCAATTATTGTCCTATGAGATGTTTCATTAGAACGTATTTACCACTGAACAATTCCTTATACGTCTTTGTCCATGTATTTGATTCCCATCACAAACAGAGCTGATAAGGTGCAGAGTAATTATTAGAAAAGCTAAATGACAAAGAGGTGTCAGAATGCTACTGGGATAAAACTTGTGAGGTATAAACACAAATGTGAATAAGGAAACTTACCTTGATCCAGATGCAAAGATGTAAGGAATAACAGGAAGAAATAATTAAACACTTAAATGGTTACCCATTTGCCAGAGGTGTGGGAATATTCCCAGACAAGTGGCAAGAGAAGTGAGACTTACATGTCAGAGCACTCTGGTTGGTTGGTTGCTCTAATGAGAAGTTCTAATGAGAAGTCAAAGTGTAGGAAAGCCTCAATAAAGGTTTTTCCCGCCTTGAAGCTCATTCTGCACAGATAATTTGTGATCATGCATCCTGCAAGCTGCATTTAGTCCCACATTTTTGTAAAACCAGAACTTATTTCGAATACTATATTTTGTGCATTGTTTGGATGACAACAGCTCTGATTTTATTGTGGACACCGAATTGTCAATTGTTACAGATTTGCTCGTATTGACCAAATTGTGGCAGATTTTGCTTCAGAAAATATCACAATTGCCATTCTGGTCTTTATTATCCATTTTCATAAAATATTGTCCATTCGAACAAAATCATGTGTTTAGTAAATAACCCTTATTATTCATATACATAGTGCACTCATGAGCACAATGGACCAGAACAATTACACATTACATTACGTATTCCTGGATCATAAGATCATCTAAGGAAGAGGTAGAGATTTGCGATGTCTCAAGTGCATTGAGTCACCACAATTTCTAAGGTAATAAAATGACCAAGTACATAATGTCTAGTTCTGAGTGTTGTTCTTTTGCATAGAGAACACAGTAGTGCAATCAGAGTTGGCATTGCATACCTCATTTAATAGAGAGAAAACATAAGCATTATTTAAAGGATCATGACCACGTCTGCCTGTGCAAGCGGTCTCAATATGCAGTGTTTCAGCTTGAAATGCTACCTATACAAAGAAATTACTAAATTTGTGTCAGACTGTAGCCCAGCCTCTGGCACACGTGACTTAGTCAATCTGGAACTATGCTAGCCATAATTTTCCAGTGTAGGGGCAGTACTCCTCTCTCATAAGGATATATTTCCTTGAGCAAAAATAATAGTAGTATAAACGTGGTGCTCCAGACCCTGGGATTGGCCTTCACCCCCCATAACAGTTTTCAAACGAAAGAAGATTCAGGCACTTTTAAAGATAGACAGTCATTTAACGCAACATCTAACACGATTTCACATGGCAACATTTTGGTCACAAACCATGACATTTATCAAGCAAAGATAAAGATTACGGATTAGGAATGAAACATTGCCTTGTGAAGCTTTGTGAAATGCTACATTAAACAACTGTCTATCGTTAAAAGTGCTTGGACCCTTTTTTGTTTGAATACTGGAGCTCTGTTCTGAGCTGACTAATGTCACTTTTGTGAAATAAAAGTGTTAATCATCAGCATAATTTGATTTCTGACATGCTATTTGATTATAAAAATTGAATGCAAAGGTATTGTCCTTGCAGGCTTCCTTTGGAGACGTGTTAATTTGGAGATAAACACTTTTTATGTGAGTAAGCCCACCTCCCTGGGTTGTCAGTCAGCCAGACAACCAGAATAATCTTCCTGTCTTACAATATTAGCTTTGTGCAACTTGTGTCTGGCATCTGCCCAAACAACATACCTCTCAACATATGGAAGTTAGGAAAGGTAGGCAGGGTCCTGAGGGTAGGATTCACATATAAAGAGCGGTCTTGTCCAAAAATTAGGTGTGTCAGCCTGAAAAACAGGACCAGGGAGCGCTGCCAAAGCATTCCCTGCATGGTCCTAGGGCTCGCTGCACAGCTCAAGCACATTTGATGTTCCGCATCTGGAAACAAATAGACACAGTTATATAGGCACAGAGGTGGCTCTTTAATTAGGCGATTTAGGCGGCTGCCTAAGGCCTCACGCTGTCTAGGGCCTTGTGGCCGCCTAAATCGCCTTAGGGCAGACTGAACTGTCGGGTTCTTGGTCTGTGACTGAGGACCTGACATAGGAGGAGGCCCAGCGACTTGTCCATTATGCTGCCAAGTGCAAGGCCCCTCCGCTCCCCTCCGGGTCAGAGCTGCAGACTGAAGTGACTTGCAATCTCAGCCAATCAGAGCATTGCTGCGGGTTACCACACCAATGCTCTGACTGGAGATCGCGATACATTTACCACGTGGTCTGCAGATCTGCACTCGGCGGAACTGCAGACCGGAGAACCAGCCCACAGACCACCAGGGACACAGCGAGCCCACCAGACCACCATGGAATTGGATAACAACAAGAAAATGTACATTTCAAAACCCTCTCACTCTTTCACCCCCCTCTCACTGTCACCCCCTTCTCACTCTGTCATCACCCCATCTCACTCTGTCACCCCCATCTCACTGTGTCACCCTCCCACTCTCACTCTGTCACCCCCTCTTACTCTGTCACCACCCTTTCACACTGTCACCCACCACTCACACTATGTCACCTCCTCTCACACTATGTCTCCCCTCTTACTCTGTAACCCTCTCTTTCACACTGTCACCCCCTTTCCATATGTCATCCCCCTGACTGTCACTCCCCTCTCACACTCTGTCACCCCCCCTTACTCTGTCTCCCCTCTCACACTCTGTCACACCTTCTCATACTCTGTCACCCTTCTTCTCACTGTCACTCCCCTTTCACACTAATGTCAACACCCATCTCACACTTTGTCACCCCCTCTCACACTATGTCACCCCCTCTTACTCTGTCACCCTCCCTCTCACACTATGTCACCCCCTTTCACTCTGTCACCCACCTAACACACTAATGTCACCCCCTTTTCACAATATGTCACACCCCCCTCACACTATGTCACCCCATCTCACACTATGTCCTCCCTCTTACTCTGTAACCCTCCTTCTCCCTCCCTTTCAATCTGTCATCCCCACTCACTGTCACACCCCCCTCACACTCTGTCACCCCCTCTCACTCTGTCACCTCTTCTCACTCTGCCACCCCCTCACTCTGCCACCCCCTCACTCTGTCACGCCCTCACTATGTCACCCCCTCACACTCTGTCACCCCCTTCCATACACATTTACACATTGTCATCACCCTCCACACTCTAGCACCCACCGCCATAAACATTGTCACCCCCTCCACACTATGTCATGCCCTCTCACACTATGTCCACCCTCTTACCCTGTAACCCTCCCTCTCACACTATGTCAACCCCCTTTCAATCTGTCATCCCCCTCTCACTCTGTCACCCCCTCACACACTCTGTCACCCTTCCTCTCACTATGTCACCCTTCCTCTCACACGATGTCAGCCCACCCTCTCACTCTGGCATCAACCCTCTCACTCTGGCACCCCACCCTCCATAACGCTGTCACCTCTCTCTGAATCCACTGACACCACTCTCCACACAAACTGGCACCCCCCCTTCATACACATTTACACATTGTCATCACCCTCCACACTCTAGCACCTCCCTCCATACACACTGTCACCCCTCCATACACTTTGACACCCCCTTCCATACACATTCACACATTGTCACCCCCTCCACACACTGGTACCACTATCCAAACACACTGGCTCCCCCTATCATATACTCTGGCACCCCCCTCCATACACACTGTCACCTCTCTCCGCACACACTGTCACCCCCCTCCATACACACTTTCACCCCCCTCCATAGACATTTACACACTGTCACCCCTCCACATACTGGCAACCCCTCCATAAACTCTGTTACCCCCCCCCCCTCCACACACAAACTGACACCCCCAGACACTTCCACCACCCACACACACACGGTCACCTTCCCACACTTATATTAACTCCTCGTGATTCAGTCACACTTACCCCCTCCAATCATGCAGCACTTACCTTATAACATGAATCCTGTCACACTCACCTTTTCTCGCACTGTCACATTCACCTCCCCACCCTATCACACTCTTACTCCCTTCACACTGTCACAATCACCCTGTCACATAAAGCCCTCCAATCCTGTTACACTCATCTCCCTCGCCATGCCATACTCACGCTGTCAAATAAACCCCTCCAATCCTGTCACACCCACCTCCCTATGTCCTGTCACACTCCCTCCTCCAACCGTGCCACATTCATCCCCAGCTCTGTCACCCCCCCAACCCTTCCACACTCACCCTGTCTCAATAACGCCACTAATCCTGTCACACATGCCCTCTCAATTAACCCCCTTTAATCCTGTCACATTCACCTCCCCTTGCCCTGTCACCCTCACTCCTCTAACCATGCCACATTCACCCCACCTCTTTGATACTCACGCCCCAATCATGCCACATTCACCCCAACCCTCTGATACTCACGCACCAACCATGCTACATTCAGCCCACCTCCGTGATACTCACGCCCCAAGTGTGCCACATTCACCCCAATCCTGTGGTATTCATGCCTCAAGCATGCCACATTCACCGTATCACATTAACACCCTAATCATGTTATATGTACCTTTTCTCACCCTGCAAGACTCTCTCCGCAAACCACGTCACACTCACCCTCCCTCATTCTGTCACACTCACGCCCTAACCCTGCCTTATTCACCCCCTTGCTCTATCACACTCACACTGCCACAGTTACCCCTTTGCTCACCATGTCACCCCCTGAAGACAATCATTATACATACAGTCACAAAACATAGCTGCGCCATGAACTCAGTGCCCAAAGGCCACAGGCAGCACATCTCCCCCTGACACAAAACAATGCAAGCAGCTGCCCCATACACAAATGGTCCCAGATACAAACATACACATGCTCAGAGAAACATACATACATAAATAGGGATACTCACTATAAGACAAACACTCTGAGGAACACACACAGGTAGAAAATGCAAGACACACTTAGACATACACACAGCCAGATAAATACACATTGTGACTGATTTTTTAACAAGCCCAACCAAAATTAAAATTTCTGTTTCCAATAACCCCTCCACACAAGCACTTATGTATACACAACTGCCAAGCTATGCAACCATACCTTGCAATAGTGTATAAACAATTAGAAATAATTGCAAATTTCAATTTGTTTATTGCAGATTATGCCAGAACTACAGTCAGAGAGCTCACATTGCAGAGGCACAGTGAGCCCCAACAATGCAAGCCTCTGAGTGATGTATACAGAGATTAGCTCTCTATATTCAATGCTGCAAGACCGCGCCCTTCAATATATCTACTGCTTCTTATACACACACACACAAGTCAACCGCTATTTTTTTCCCCACTAATGGTGCTAGTGGGGGCCTCATGTTTGAGTTTCGCCTAAGACCCCCCCAAGTCTAGAGCCGCCACTGTATAGGCACACAGTCATAAAGACACTTTGGCAGAAATACAGACAGGCACAGCCTCACAGTCATACAGACAGAGACATACTGTTAGACATACTGGCCAAAAAAAAAACCATTCAGGCACAAGAACATATTCATACAGCTACAACACCATACAGACAGACAATGACATACAGTTGTGAAAATATGCAGTCATACAGGAACACAATCAGACATACACACAGTCATATAGGTACAATTATACAGGTAAACAGCCATACAGACACAAACATACTGGCAAAAGAACATACAGGCTCACAGTCAGACAGATGCAGGAATAGAAAAATACTACCAAAGTATTTTATACACTCACAAATACATAGTAAGCCCACCCTATGTGCAATCGCGTCCCCTGATAAGACGTAGAACTTGTGTGGAAGCATGCTGGCTCTCTCTTGGAGGTCCACTATTTCTTGTGGAGTCCTAATAAGAATTGTATTCCACAAAAACAATTCATCATTTAATAGACACTTTAAAATGAAAAAAACTTGAACTAATACAACCCAAAAGTTAATTTTTTTTTATACTAATTCCTAATTCTCAATAATAACCGCCGTCTCTATGAAAGATTTTGGACTACAGATTGTCGTCAGTATTTTGCTCTATGAATTATTTGATTGGACAATGCCCAGCAGTAACAAGAAAGTAAGTGATTGTCAAAACAGGGATGGTTCTTCAATAGTTGAAGGGACCAGTTCTGCAGCTAATGGAAGGTAAGTTTTTTTTAATGCAAAATATTAAGGAAATATTTGTCCTGATACACACATTTTGCATCAATTAATTATATGCAATAAAAATATATACATTTCTGGACATAGAGTTTAAGTAATTTATTATCTATGCTCTTGGCATTTTTCAGTCAAGTATTCTTGTTTTCTGAAAATAATTCATAATAGGCTTCTGTCAGACATAAAATGACTTAGTAAGGATGTGCTTCTATGTTACATTGATTTACTTCTTGGCTTATTCATTATACTAGAGGGTAAATGTGGTTAAAATGAGTTTAAACCAACAGTATTTGTAAAACTGAGATGTTAGACTTACTACACTCTGTGCAACCAGCATTCTCCAGAGATATATTCTTCCTGCCTTGCACTTTGACATGCCAGGGTTTAAAAGATGTATGTGCCATGCATAATACATAGCTTTATTGATATCCCAATCCTAACATTGATACAAAGGTCTACCACATTAACATTGCAACAATACACAATGCACCTGATGTGTTGTACTTCATATTTCCTACATGTGCTGATATTTTAAGACATGGACTACCATGTAATCACATTTACTTTCCAACATTTAGCTGTTTATTCAAAAAGTTTCAAACTCTAAAATAAAAACATGTAATTATTTTAGATAATAATAAAAGGTGCCTAATCTCAACATGTACATCATGCATACTTTATATATTGCCCTTTCACATAGGCTGCTCTAGAGTTTGTGAGGCCTTAGACATAAGAACATAAGGCCCCCACTGACATAGATAACAAAAACAAAAATTAAAGAGATAATAAAATTAATTTGCCATGGTCCCTGGTGTCTAGTGGTGAGAACTCCTTCCTACTTCCCCTTCTGCACTCCGCACCCTCTGCCTCAATGCTCAGTCCATCCTGCAGAGCTGCCTTCATAACACTTATAGCCCCTACAAACACAGTCACTGAGCCCCCACCAATCCTCACATACTCACACACATGCTTCCAGACACATAGATACACAATCACACACACATATACATTCCAGGCACACTCATGTATACAACTGCCAGACAGACATACATTCACTCACTCAGTTGTTCTCAATCCCAAACACACTGACAAGCATACACACACCCACTGCCAGGGGTGTAATGGGCACTTTCGTTTTCCGGAATAGCCTCCTCTGAGCACTAGAAAGAATAGATCGAACACAACTTCCTACCAGTGTGACTGTGCATGTGGAGAGACTGTACCTTGTAAGGGGTCCATGCCATCAATGGATTCTGCAAGGTGGTATGATGCCAAACCAGACCAAGTACTATTACAGAACCTCTTTCAGGCCCCAAAGCATGGCTGACCCCCTTAACAGATTAGGGGGGGTTCTCGCATGAACATCGACGAATGCTCCCCCTGGCTGTTAGTGTATGAATGTTCCCCCTGTTTGGTAGTTCATGCCTTCCCGAACGCTGTTCTCATAACTGTTGGAAGTTGGATGGGCAGCGGTACCAGTTTACTGGGTGTTCGCAGGATCGAAAAATAGTTCCACGCCATCACTGACTATTTACCGCGTTTGGGAGACAAAATGACCACCACACAGGGGAAGCACTTTTCTTAATAAGCAATTTGTGGTTAACTGCCAGGGGTGGTCGGTTGTTAAAAGGTGCGAACAAGGGGACCACACAGATGGGGGTTCGGTAAGCGAACAAGGGTGTATGGACAGCCGAACAACAGGGAATAAAAGTGTATTAAGAGCGTCCATTCTGCTACAGGGCTGTATCTATACATTGTGCTAGAAGTTTTTCTAGCAAATGTATAGATTAGGGGGAAAAAACCAATTAAAAAATACTTTTTTCTCTGAGCTGTGATTCAATGCCTCGGCATACACTGACAAGGGAGAGCAAAAAAGACCTCTGCTCTCCTCCCATAACTTTCTAGCCTAGTTTTTATGGAAACTCCCTAGAACTGACGTTGGAATGGGAGAAAAGTCAGCAAACATTTATATTTAGCATTGAATACACTATGTATTTTTGTGATACAAAGCCGGACAGGGACAAAAATTCGGCCTGGGCATTTAAAGGAAGAGCAGTCCTATACAGGTGCGGGCGGGGCTAGAGAGGGGTGTGTTGTGTCATCAGTAATGACATGCACACTTCCTAAAGTGGGTATGTTACTGTGATGCCACTCCAGGGCAACTCATACTGAGAGCCATGTTTGCTTGTGACATGTCTCTGGAAAATCACAGGACAAAAGAGGAACAGGCCTTGGACAGGGAGTTGAATGGGTGTGTATAGGGAGGCCACTTCTGAATTTGTATGCATTTGGAGGTTGCTTATGAGGTCAGTACATAATGACATGCCCTAATCGAGGCAAGACTTTGAAGATGCTGAAAGTAGACATTTCACAATTTACAGACAGCAGGTTAAAATATAATGTTATTTTGCAAAAACCCATTTATCAATTCTGTACATGAAGCAATGCCTTACTATTTATGTTAACTCTTATCAAAAATGTATAATGAAGCATATGTTATTTAAAGAAATGCAAATTCATTTCATTGCCAAATGCATCAAGGCTGTATTAGTGAAATAGGAGAGGTGATATCTAGATAAACATTGCTTCATCACTTATATTATAAGTCTGGCGTGTTTATCTAAGAATAAGGAAAAAAAACAAAAAACGTCACATAAGGATCATCGAAGTTGTTTATATTTACAGTTTGATATATTTCATAGCAGACGTTGTACATTGTGTTGCTCAGCTGAAGGTTGGACTTTTGAATTTGCACGTGTGGGATTGTGTGGACGTTTCATTGTAACTGTCGTAGCTTGTGCTAATTTGGACTCCTAATCCGTGTAGGCAGCAGAGAGAAACTGGACCACAAATTGATTTTCCTGGGACTTCAATGGAGACAAAAAAAAAAACCTTCAATGACTAAAACTATTAATATACAGAAGATGTTCAGCTGGGAATAAGACAACTAGAATGCAGTCTGATATAGCTTACTGATGGCATAGACAACAAAGAAATACCCTGCAGTCATTCATTCTTTCGCTAATATTTTATATAGTGGATTTTTATTATGTTCAGGCAAAGTATTCCCATATTCACTACTGGTTTGTAAATGGGAGAGTTGATGTAGCATAGAAAAAAAGATCCTAGGTATATATACTAGTAAAAAAACGGATTGATGTGTCAATTTTAATACATCAGACAAAACACAAAGCTATCCTACTGTAAGTGATGTAAGACCAAAGAAAACTGTTTGGTGCAGTCACAAGCAGCAATCAAAAAGGTTTTTAAATTGAAAACCACAATGCAAAATATAGGCTGAATTTAGAAATGATGATAATATAGTAAGGTTGAAGAAATTTTCCAAATCAGCTTTTTTGTATCTACATTTTTGTATTCGATTCCAATTCACTACATAGCATTTAGTAAATAATCGTCAAATTCTGGGCTCAACTTTAGAAAGAAGGAAAAAAAAACAGTAGGTTATTCACTAAAAGCGTACTGTTGAGAACAAGGAATGTAGTACAACAAAGATCAGGAAAGTTAGAAATAAAGTTTTTTTTTTTTTTTTAAAGGCATCACACTTTTGATACAATTATGCTTTTCATTGCCTCTCTAATGTCTACATCCAGAAAGGTATTCCAATTATTCCAATTGTGTGTCACAATTAATTTTTTTAGACAATTAAAGCTCAACATATGTACTTCAGAGATTGTGAAGTGCTCTACTCCTCAAATGCTGTTCAGACAGCTAACGCAAACATTGTGGGTCAAGAAGATAAGTGTCCAGATTCAACACAAAGATGTAAATGGCTCCCATTATATATTAAATGTTACCATGTAAACAGTTAGCCTGTTCAAATCATTAATTGTTACAGAAATTGAATGCTCACAGAATCGTCTTTGCTGAACCCATTAAAGGAACTGGGAGGTAACAACTAATGAAATTAAAACATGCTGCTTTTTGTGCACATTTACCTATTTAAATGTCACATTAAATTAACCTACCCTCAATTTATTTTTGTCTATTTGAGTTTCATAGGTTCATGACAGAAATACAAGTATGCTCTGGATGGGAACCAATTTATTTAGAATGGAGCTGTCTAATGTATTGATTTCCAGCTGTTGCTGATTTCCAACTCCCATACTGCAGAGCTAACTTTTGGGTATTCGTTCAGTATTAGGAGAATTGTAATTAAAGTGGCACTGTTCTTTTTTTAAGACCTCTCCCAACTACATTACTTTTTTTTTTATTTTTATTCTTTATTTTATTTGTGCAAATAAGTAACAGGCAAATTTGTTCTGCCACAATAGCTGAAGCAAACCAGATGATATACAGAAAGAAATAACACTATGGCATGAAAGGCATTGCACATTTTTAGAGTTAAGTGACAAGAGAAACATATAATATAGCTTGACGTCACAATATGCACGGTTGTTGCTTGGATCCGTTAGTGATTATACATGTATGGCAGACAGCGTTAAATTACACAGCTTTGCTAGCGACTTTGTTGTCGTCTCTTATTGTAAGTGAAGGCACTGTATGGGATATTATGCGAATGTAGAGATAATACAATTTTTAACAGTTAACACCAGGGCCAGATTAACATAGGGGCTGATGGAGCTGCAGCTCCAGGCCCAGGCCCACGGAATAGGCCCATTTAAAAAAATATATATATCTTTTTTTTTTTTTACACACACTACTCTTTGCAGTAATACCGGCAATACAAATGCAGGTATTTTTCTCAGAATAAATGGAGATTACTCTGCAATACCAGCACCGGCCAGTAGGGGTCACTGTGTGTGGAGAGGGGCAGGGATAGGAAGTTACAGCATACCCCTGCCTCTCTCTACTACTTACTGATCCGTGAGGGAGCAGCAACACAGCAGAGTCCAGACAGCAGCTCTACAGCTCAGGTAAGAGAGGGATGGGGGGAAAGGCAGCAGGGACACATGGGGACACTAATACACTATGGGACACTGAGACACTAGGGGACATATATGGACACTGAGACACTAGGGGACACAGACACTAGGGGACAAATGGGGACACAGACACTAGGGGACACTGACACTAGGACACATGGGGACACAGACACTGGGAGACCTGGAAACACTGAGACACTTGGGGACACTGGAAAACATGGGGACACTGGGGCACTAGGGGACACATGGGGATGCTGTGAAACATAGGGACATTGGGAGACACTGAGACATTGGGACACGGAGACACTATGTCCCCATATCTCCCAGTGTCCCCATGTCCCCCATCCAGTGTCCCATGTCTCTCAGTGTGCCTAGTGTCCCCATGTGTCCCAGTGTCCCTTTATGTCCCAGTGTCCCCATGTCTATGTCCACAACTGTCCCCATGTCTCCCAGTGTCCCCAAGTGTCTGTCTCCCAGCCAGTGTCCCCCTAGTCTCCCAGTGTCCCATAGTCTCCCAGTGTCCCTATGTCACTTTGTCCCTAGTGTCTTAGTGTCCCTAAATCTTTCAGTGTCCCCATGTCTCCCAGTGTCTGTGTTCCTAGTGTCTCAGTGTGGCTAGTGTCCCAATATGTCCCAGTGTCCCCAGTGTCCCCATGTCTCCCAGTGTCCCCAGTGTCCCCTAGTCTCCCTGTGTCCCCTAGTCACTCAGTGTCTGTGTTCCCGTGTCTTAGTGTCCCCAAATGTTTCAGTGTCCCCATGTCTCCCAGTGTCTGTGCCCTAGTGTCTCAGTGTCCCCATTTCTCCCAGTTTCCCTAAATGTTTCAGTGTCCCCATGTCTCTGTGTCCCCGGGTCTCTCAGTGTCCCCATGTCTCTCAGTGTCCCCAGTATCCTAGTGACATGGGTACACACTGAGACATTGGGACACTGGGAGAAATGGAGACACTGAGAGACTAGGGGACTGGGCGACATGGGGAGACTGACACTGTTATACATAGGGACACTGAGACACTGGGTGACATGCGAGACTGAGACACTGGGAGCAATCCATCTATACAGCAGAATCAAACTGTGAGTAGTTTGTTGGTGATTTTACAGAATTTTCTCTGATGTCACTCCTTGTGATTAAATACATGATTAAGACTTGTATTTTTTTCCAAGAAAGGTGGCAACCCTAACTACTCTAAACATACTCTTGCTTAAAGGAGCACTATAGGGTCAGGAACACAATCATGTATTTCTGACCCTATTATGTTAAAACCACCACGTTGGCCCCTTCTTGCCTCCCTAAGTATAGTGAAATATAACTTGTATTCAAGTCTGCAGCTGCTGGCTCTGCCTCTGAACTGACTGTCTGCTGACATCATCAGAAGTGGTGGTCTGAGCAAATTACAATACTTCCCCATAGGATTGGCTGAGCCTGTCAACTAGGTAGACAGGGGCAGAGCCAGCACAATTCCAATCAGCATCTCCTCATAAAGATAAATTGAATCAATGCATCTGTATGAGGAAAGTTCAGTGTCTGCATGCAGAGGGTGGAGACACTGAATGGCAGTGCTGCACACTAGGCAGTACTGCCCCAGGAAGCACCTCTAGCAGCCATCTAAGGAGTGGCCAGTGGAGTTATTTTCTCTGAAAATACAGTGTTTACTGCAAAAGGCCTGAATGGAATGATTCTACTTACCAGAACAAATACAATAAGCTGTAGTTGTTATGGTGATTATAGTGTTCCTTTAAGTTTGAAAGCTTAAGAGGGATGTATGGGAACAAAACTTGTGTGGACTGGCTGACAATAAAATTAGATTAGGAAATGCAGATGTTGGTCTCTCTAACACTGTGGCATGTCCCCTTTCTTCTACACTCACTACATACACCTTTTCTCTGTCTCAGACTATATACCAGGGACTTCTGCCTGCTAATAAGACAATAATGAGAAAAGTGGACATGTGAGTGCTAGGGGACAGTCCTTAGAAAGCATGGAGTGAGCGCAACATTAGACGCATTTATGTCAAGCTTAGGGTGCTGCCTGCATAGTATGCCCTTAGTTGGACAGCCTGCAGGATTGGCGGGCAGCCTGACATGCATTCATGCCAGGCTGTCCTTCAAATTCTTTGGACAGACATGCCCCCTTTTTGGGCATGTTCTCCCCTTTTGGCAGGTCTGGTCACGTGATTCGCACCATTGGCCCACCTTTTACCCTGCCCATTGACTTCCTGCTTCACTGGACACTGCTGTTAGGGGGTATGGATTTACTTGAAAAATGAAAGCAAAAATTAGATAGATATTAGCATAGAGTATGTGTATTCTTATAGCTACATCCTATGAGTTTCCCTCCAGCACCATCTCTACCAGATACATGACGCTTGGGAGGTATGACTGTTTAGTGTTTTTGGTCAATAAGATTCTGTAATTAGGCCCATCATAATTGTCAGCACCAGGCCCACTGGGCTCTTAATCCGGCCCTGGTTAACACTATATGTGCGCTATAAGTGTAGCTGTCAACATGGCAGCTCTCAAGTTTGAATGTCGCTAAACAAGCCACTTATATATAAAAGGTGTGATGAGATGTCCCGGTTATAATCTGCGAGCTATGCATTAAATAACAAATGGTTATAGCATAAAAAACTGTATGTTAGCAGGCTGATTAAACATTAGGTTCAGTTCAAATTAACAATCTAACTGAGGAAACAGGCTAGGGTCAATTGTTACATTAGATTAGTTAATGTGGTTAATTCAAGCTTTAAAACATATATACTGTTATAGCTTTGATACCGCTGGGTTAGCAGTCCGGAGTCAGAGTCCCTGTCCGGTGACTGATCTCGGCCTGCAGCCATCTCCCAGAGTTATGAGGCTAGCCAATTCCCTGGTTGGGCACCTGTTCAACATACGTGCAATGTCCCCTGCAGCAATCCATGCTGTTGGTTGAGAGCGAGGTACTCCCCAGGCCCCAGGCCTCTTCCAGAGCCTGCACCTTGTTGCCACCAACTTGGGTCTTCTTGGAGTCCAAGTTGTTCCATTCCGGGAAGTCACAGGGAGCTGTACCATGTTGGCTTCGGCTCGTTGTTCTCTCCTGCATGCGCGGTCTGTGCTTTGGGGGTATTCCCCGGGTGACTCTAGGCCCAGGAAGGCATAATGTAGTGTGGTGTGTCATATGTGCGGTCGGGATGCCTTTGGGGGGTCTCTCTTGCCTCTTCTCTTTTAGCGTTTGCTTTCTCGCCCGTGGCGGCGCTGCAGGAGGCACTCGGTTCATCAGCTCCTATAGGTTGGCCCATAGTTTTCCAAAGGCTGCATCCAGTCGTGATTCAAAGTGATCTAGCGCTACAGTAAGGTCGGCCGGATTTTGCTCCCACGTTGGAGACATAGGCGCATCCGCCATCTTAGGTGTCTCTGCATAGTATTTCTTTTGTCGTGTAGGCGGTTCACAGCGATCCGGGGGGACCTTGGCATGCGGCCCAGCGGGGACCGGGATGACTCCCACCGGCCCAGAGGGGGGGAAAGCGAGACCTACGCTGCCTGCGAGTCGAGTAGTGGACAGGAGACCGGCCGCGTCTCCCGCCCGGTGTCTATTAGTAGGCCGCAAGGCGCCCTCTTCACCACGGGTGTGTTTCGCCATCGGGTTTTCACACCAATGCTGCCTGTTTGCTTCTGAGTCAAGGTAGATCCTTGCTGGGTGGTGTTGTGGTGTAGATTGCCTTTTTTTTGCATATATATGCTTTAGGGTTGAGGAGCTCCCTCACCCTGCGTCCTGTTGAGGCAGCAGCCAGGCCCCGCCCCCCCAACTACATTACTTTTTAGTGTGCCCCTAATCAGTCTAAAATTCCCCTGACTGCTGATTTCTCTTTTTTTTTGTTTGTTTGTTTCTTTCTTTCAAGTCCGGTGTTAGGGACCCGGAACCAGACAGAGACAGAACGTAGATGCAAAACACCTTTATTAATAAATAGCAACAAATAGCAACAGATGAAATAAATTAAAAGCAAAGTCCAGGAGGCAAGCAGAGGTCAAGTACCAAAGCAGGTAGTCAGACGAGCCGGAATCAGGAGAATGGAGAGCAGCGGAGTCAGGAACAAGGCCAGACTTCAGGAACCAGGAATACACAGGAAACAGGAAAACAAGCAAGGCAAGGAGGTACTGGAACGTGCTGCTTATATAGGCTGCACTGATTAGCATAAGGGCTGGCTATTAACAACCAGGTGAGTAACCGTGAAAACGGTAATGAGGGAGCTGATCATTAAAAATCAACTGAATAGCAAAGACACCCTGACAGTACCTCCCCCTAAACGACTCCCCCCTTCCCCCACGGGTGGATCCAGGTTTCATGTGAAAGCAGGCATGAAAGGAATGAAGGAGGGATGGGGCATGGAAATCGGAGGCTGGAACCCAGGAGCGTTCCTCTGGACCATACCCTCTCCATTGCACCAAGTATTGGATCTGTCCTCTGAACACTTGTGAATCAACGATGCTGAGTATTTCATATTCTTCATGGTTATCAACTAGAACAGGGTGTGGACGTGGCACCAAGGTGGTGAAGCAATTACACACCAAGGGTTTCAAGAGGGAAACATGAAATACGTTAGAGATGCGCATGCTTGGAGGACGGTCAAGTACATAGGCTACAGGATTGGCCCAACAAAGCAGGGTGCCAGTTTTTGTGAAGAAATACAGGTTCGTAGGTTGCGGGAAGACAGCCAGACCCTCTCTCCGACCTGATAGGTAGGCAGGTAGGCGTCTGTGGTTGGCCTGGAGTTTGTAGTTCTGCATTGCGCATCGCAAGGAGTTCTGAAACTGCACTCAAGTGGAACAGAGTTCCCGGAGATGTTCCTCCAATGCCGGTATCCTTTGTGGCATGAACATATCAGGCAACATGGACGGTTAAAACCCATAGTCGCCAAGAATGGGGATAGCCGGGAAGAAGCATTAAGAGCAACATTGTGGGCAAACTCTGCCCAGGGTAGCAGATCAGACCAATTGTTCTGGTGGTTAGAAATATAGCAACACAGAAAATGTTCCAAGGCTTGGTTAGCTCGTTCTGCGGCACCATTGGATTGTGGGTGGTAGCCCAAGGAGAAGGAAAGCTGAATTCCCATTTGTGTACAAAAAGCTCTCCAAAATCTGGACACAAACTGGCTACCCCAAAGTGCAAAGGCACTGTCTATAAACAAGCCTGCAGCCCAAGAATCGAGTAATGCCTGGATATTAACGGATGACTCAGGCCAAGAGAGGACAATAGGAACCAAGGTTTTGTCTTTATTGATCTCTCGGGTTGAAGAAAGGCCACCCAAGGTCTGTCCCTAACAGCATGCATTTTCCTGGATGAATCGGGCAAGACTTTAACAAGTGACCCTGATGTCCGCAGTATAGGCACAGGCCTTCCCTCCTCTTAAAAACCCTCTCTCGACACAGAGGTATGAGAAGTCTAACAACCTCAGCTCTACACCACCAGAGGACTCAGGACCAGGAGGCATGGGAGGTGAGGGAGGCTTGGGTGGGGAAGAAAAGCTTGGTGCCAAATATACAGGAGGCCTCCGCAGGCGCTCCCTGAATGAGGTTCTCTCTCGGAGTCTGATATCAATGAGGGATGTTCAAGATCTTTAGATACTTCTCTGGCTGCAAGCTCATCCTTTATAGCATCGGAGAGCCCATGTGAAAAGGCAGCCACGAGAGTCTCATTGTTCCAGCCACCTTTTGCTTCCAGAGGTGGAGTGAGCTGCAATATCAAATACCCTTTTAAAGGATGCCACAAATTCAGGGTTGTAATTGTAATTGATGGGTCTCTCTGCTTCTCAGAGAGGATTTGTTCAAGCGAGCGCTTTCTTAGAAAGCAAAGAAATCACAAACCCAACTTTGCTTCTGTCTGTAGGAAATGCCTTGGGATCCATTTCAAGGTATCCTCTAACCTGGTTTAAAAGTCCTCTGCACTGAGCTGGATTGCCCCCCAAAATGCTGAGGGAGCGGGACAGGTCCAGTCCTTCCTCTAGCCGCAACAGGTTCAGAGGCTACAACAGGTGTTAGAACAGAAAGTAAGGCAGAGGCGGCCGCAATCGCAGGCTGACCAGGTGCTGGATCCAGATGTGCAGCACGAATCAGGAGGATCTGCAGTGCATGCGCACACTGGTCCAAATGGTAGTTTTGCTGGTCCAAGCGAGTAAATAGGTTAGGTATAGGTGGATTGCCTGCACCATCTGTATTTATGGCCCTTGCCTAATGTTAGGGAGGAGTGGCCAGACAGAGGCAGAACGTGGATGCAAAACACCTTTATTAATAAATAGCCGGGAAGAAGCATTAAAGCTGCATTAAACCAGGTAGTCAGACGAGCCAAAATCAGAAGAATGGAACGCAGTGGAGTCAGGAATAAGGCCAGAAGTCAGGAATCAGGAATACACAGGAAACACAGGAAGCAGGAAGTCTTCTGGGAAACACTAAACCACACAAGGGGAAGGAGGTACTGGAACTTGCTGCTTAAATAGGCTGCACTGATTAGCATAAGGGATGGCTACTAACAACCAGGTGAGTAACTGTGGAAATGGTAATGAGGGAGCTGATCATTAAAAATCAGCTGAATAGAGAGGAAGGGTTGCTGTTTAAAACAGCAGAGACACCTTGACATCTGGATCTTTTTCATTAGCGCTGCCATTTCCTTAGTCCTGGCAATGATGATCACTGGGTCATCCTCTCTACCCACACTTCCTCCGTGTGGTCAAATTCCTGCTTATGCCCAGTAAACCAAATAGAGAAGACAATAGTATTGGGTATGTGCAGTGCACGGAAAGAGGGACTGAAGATCTTGCAGGGATACGTAGGAAGGTCTGCATAGAAAGGTGAGTATTCTGGGCGAAATTTAATTGACAAAGGAAGTGGAGGTTACTTAAGCTCCACCCAGTGTTAATAAAAAGTCTGACGTTGGGAAGGAAAATACATAAGACAAAGTAGTCCCTACATTGTCTTATTTTTTTAAATCTAGAAATGAGATGAGCAGCTTAGTAAAAAGGTAGAGAAGAGGAAACAATTTGAGAAATGTAAGTAAATAGGATGATAGTTCTGCTTTAAGGAACAGAAGCAGGGCTTCTTACTGAGCTGCCCTCATTTAAAAACAGAGATATATGGAGTTTTGTTTATACAATTGCTACAATATACACAAAATTGTATCCAAGTGCACTATTAAAACAACACCAACAATCATTAACACTATAAATATTATTTGGGTTAAAGATAAGAACGCTTTTATGGTGGAGTCCAACAGCCGCTAGCTGGATACGATAATGATATTCTCACTCATTGACACATACCCTTAACATATACTGTCATTTTTTTTCTTAAAATGTCATGTTTAAGCACATGTTCGTCCATGTAATATTATTCCGAGCTCTACACAGTGCAACCTTTAACTAATTGTCCTTGCTGGAACTCACCAAATGTCAAAAGCTGTACTATGATATATCAACATCTATGAGGTCCATCTATCATGTCAAAGGCAGAAAAATAAATAAATCTATATTTTCTGGTAGGAGGATCAACAGCCAAAAGATGCTAGTTATGTTGCCATTGTGAATTACAACAGGTAATTCAGCAATGAGATTACAGGGGCATGATCTACTGACCAAAACAACTTTATGCAACTTTAGCAAATATATGTATTCCTGACCCTATAGTGTTAGAAACAGTATCAAGACCCCATTACCCCCTCCCCTTATCCCCCTAAATATAGTAAAATCTTACCATCATTCCAGTCTGACCAATCAGTGTCTCCTCATAGAAATGCATTGAATCAGCACTGCACGAGGAAGCAACTATAGAAGCCACCTGAGGAGTGGCCACTGGAGGTGTCCCTAGGCTGTAGAGGTAACATTACCTTTTCTCTGAAAACACAGTTTTTACAGCAAAAAACCTGCAGGAACTTACTATAATCTCCAAAATCTTCATTAAGCTTTGTTCCTTTCAATTCTTACCACATGAACCTTTGAATAGCTGAATACTACTGAATCTGGTAAAACCTGCATAGTATTGATGAGCCTGAATTTTTCTGCTTTTTTCTAAATTATGTTATTATCCTATAAGTTCTTTCTCCATTCTATGTTTTTAGGTATATCCTGTTGTTTGTCCCTTGTGAGGCATGTTGGTGTGTGCGATCCATAATCCTTCTCCAGAAATCCTTGAAGAGCAAGATGAGCTTACAGAGGATGTCGGCTCTGGGTGGCACTCCTCGCTGAAATGCTTGCATATTAGATGCTTTTGGTTCACAGGTGTCTGCAGTTTCAGTTGCATGTGGTTGGGGCACCGGGATAACCCCCCCTGGTGGTGGAGGGTGGGACATCTAATGCTGATCTGTCCCAAAGAACGTGGGATGGAAAGATCAGCCACCTTTCTCACATCCCTGTCCTCGGGGAGGCCACAGCACCAATTCTCACTTTTGCCGCCAAATGCACTTCCAGCAAGCAGCGAAAATCACGTTTTGAATGCCAGGTAAGCTTCTAAAGATCTCCCAATCTTTCAGTTAGGGAAAATTCGCTTAAAAGAACGATTATTGGGAACTTGGAGCGGAGCTCATGCAAGGTGTGTCTGCCCAGTATGGCTGTCAAGCCTCGCCCCCAAAAAAATACATTTAAATGTTACTTTCCAGGACATACAAAATACTCGGATTCTGGGGGTGACTTTTCTGCAAACTGGTAGGTAGTGGAGTGGTTACGTTGACCAGAAAATTACTAGTCTTTCTCCACTGTCATATACCTTGGAAGTGCATTTTCTGTGCAATTTTATTTCAATGCTGATGAATAAAACAGTTGACAAAAAAATTATATTGGCAAGTAATTTACTCATGTAAATGACATGTGATTTAGATGCAATTGCAATATCCAGGAAAAAGAAGTGGCTTTTTCCACAATAAACCGTGATTGATATGTAGAATTATGCTTGGTGCCTTTTGAAAGATTTTTGCTTAAAATGTCCATGACTTTTAAGTGGGAAATGTATGCATTTTGCTCACCTTCGAGATATAGCACACATAACGGTATTACAGATACTCCAAGCACCAAAACAACTGTAACTTAATTAAGCAGTTTTCATGTATAAATCATACTCCTGCAGTGTCAATGCTCAATAAACATAGACAATTCTAAATTACACACAGTGTACAATAAAGAAATGTAAAAATTAGACCTTTCTTTACAGAAAGTGTGCAGGGGGGTTGTGGAAGCAATTTTAATTGTAAATTGCAGGGAACTGAACTATGAGACTACAGGGACAGTATCTGTACACAAAAAAAAACACTTAATTAAGCAAAAGTTGTTTTGATGCTTAGATTGTCAATTTAAACGGACACTATAGTCACCAAAGCATCTTTAGTTTAATGAAGTAGTTTTAGTGCATAGATAATGCCTTACTGCTCAATTATCTGTCCTTTGTGAGGTAAATTGCTTTGTTAATGCAGTCCTGCTCACACCTCCCTGCATATGACTTCCACAGCATTCCTATAAAGTGAGAACTAATGTTTACACTTCCTTTATTGCACAGTATGTTTAATTTAGAATTTCTTATCGCTTGCACTGTTAATAGCTTGCTGTGTGTGATTAAAGTACAATTTACAGATCAGGAGTAAATCCTTGTAAAGTAAGTTACATCTGATTGAAAATGAAACCATTTTGTTTTTATGGAGGCTGTGTCAGCCACAGCCAGGTGAGGTGTGGCTACGGGCTCCATAAAAAGAAACAAAAGTGATTTAACTCCTAAATGGCAGAGAACTGAGCAGTGAGACTGCAGAGTCATGATCTATACACCTAAGCTCCTTCATTAAGCTAAGGTTGTTTTGATGACTATAGTGCACCTTTAACCCCTTAAGGACCAAACTTCTGGAATAAAAGAGAATCATGACATGTCACACATGTCATGTGTCCTTAAGGGGTTAAATATGTTTTGTTTGGTTGTTGCACTATGTTTATGTGCTTTTTACTCCAGAGAAATGTATGTGGCAGTTTCAGTGCACGATCCATGATTTCCCATTAAAAACAACAGAAAAAAACCATAGTTACATTTTTCAAGGATTTTGCTTGGCACGGAAAAACATTCTAGGTGTAAATACGATTTTCCCCTTATATTATTTTGTATACTGCTCTCATTTGCTTGCAGGATCTCCATATTATTAATTATTATTTGAGAAGTGCCTGATTCTTTATATGTTAGCTAAAGCTATCTAAACTAAACTATATCTTCAATTATAACTCCATAACAAGTCTTAGACTGACTCTCTTAACTAAATTACTGTTTTACTATTTTTTAAATTGTTTTTTTAAATATGTTGTTGCCTATGGGATGGTATTAGAAAACATTCCAAAAGATTGATAGCTGCAAAAAGTGTTTTATGAAATTCAATGCAATTTAATACATTTCATTTTGATGTGTCATGAACTCACTCTTTAATCTGTACTCTGATGCTCAAACTCAGCATGTTACTTGGAAAATGAAAGCTGTAGAAGAAAGCAAGATTGTGATGAGTCTTTTCAAGCAACAGTAATATACAAGGTTAAGGTATAGCAGCAAATAAATGACAGGCATCAGCAATTCCATGAATGCTTAGCTATGATGAACTAATGATGTCACGCCTTCACATAATTTCTATTTTGCCTAGACGTCCGCTCTTCTTCATTCCAACTAGGTATAAAAAATAAAAAACAGCAGCACAAACATGGTAACAACAAGCAATGTATAAAAAAAAATCTTAAAGGGACACTATAGTCACCAGAACAGCTATTGCTTATTGTATTTGTTCTGGTGAGTATAATCATTCCCTTCAGGCTTTTTGCAGTAAACATAGTTTTTTCAGAGAACTGCCTAATGATATGTCTAGTGGCCACTACTCAGATGGCTACTACAGGTGCTTCCTGGGGCAGTGTCTCTACCCTCTGCATGGAGACACTCAGCTTTCCTAACAGAGATGCATCAATGCATCTCTATGAGGAGATGCTGATTAGCCAGGTGGCGTTTGGCTTGTGCTGACTCTACCCCTGATCTACCTACTTGACAGTCTGAGACAATCCAATGTTTTCTTATGGGAAATCATTGTGATTGGCTCAAATCATTACTTCTGATGCTGTCAGCAAAGCAGGCAGATCGGGGCAGGGCCAGCAGCAGACTGGAATAAATGTAAGACTGGGGGGGGGGGGGGGGGGAGGGGGAGGGGGGGGGAGATGGTGTTTTTAACACTATAGGGCCAGGAATACATGTTAATGTTCCTGACCCTACAGTGTTCCTTTAAATTGTTCACAAAAGTGAATAGGGGTATAGCAACAAAAACATGTTTCAGGCTGAAGTGTACTTAAATGTAAGTTTTAGGATTGGGTGCACTACTGCACAGAACGTGTTAAATTTTTGCTGCTGTGCCCCTCTGTTATTTGATTTGTTCTACACTTTTGCAAATAAATTGTGAAAACAACTTTATTGGATACATTGCTTGCTGCTCACAATGTTTGATCCTGTTCATGCCTTGAGGTGTAGGTGTAGCAACATGCTACAATCTGGAGTATGTCTGAGAGAGAACTTTATGTCTGAGAACTTCCACTCCCAAGATCCCACAAGAAAGGACTCCTTACCTGAGAACAAGTCAATTTATGAATTAGACATACCTTTGTGCTGATTAACCCCTCTTAGATTAATTTAGTTTCACTCATGGGGTTTGTCAAAATTTGTCTTGACTTATTGTCTACACTGTTGTGATTTCTATGTGAATACTGAATGTATTTTGCATGTTTATGCAGAATGGCACTATTTAATTGATGCAATTTATATTTGTCAGAGAAGATAGTTAGCCATACAGTTTTAAAATCTAGTAAATGGGTTTCAATTCCAGGATCTTTTATTTTTCTGTTCCATGGTCTCTACACCTTCGATCAATTACTGAGGGAGCATCCCATTAAAATAATAGTATAGTTACCTTTAATTAAGCCAAAGCCAGCAGA
Source organism: Pelobates fuscus (assembly GCF_036172605.1). NCBI lineage: Eukaryota > Metazoa > Chordata > Amphibia > Anura > Pelobatidae > Pelobates > Pelobates fuscus. The sequence continues at coordinate 247,043,686 of NC_086319.1, read as the reverse complement.
TTCAGAACTTTAGCGGATACACCGGGATGTATACATTAAAATAATCTTTAAATGAACAAAAGTAATTAAAATCATCATATACTATTGGGTAATGATTAATTTACTCAAACTGCCCAAGTACTTAAATTCTTAATAGAAAATTTTTTTAGTTAACTTCGGAGGCTGGGATTATGCATGCAATAGAGAGGCTTATGTCCTTTGCCCTATAATTAATTCTACATGTGACCCTGAAGTATGGAGTGAAATGTAAGCAGATAAAATTAACAGGGCTTTAAAGAGAACCAAAAGAGCCCAGGGTTTTTTTTTTTTTTTTTGTCAAACTACTCAAAAACTAGAGGCACTTTAACCAGTTAGCAGAATAATTCCCTAGCACTGTAAAAAAGAAGGTAAGAATACAGCCTGTATCAAGAGTTAGATTGAATGATAAGGATACAAATGTCGGCTGACTTTATCAGTTAATGGAATGGCAGCCTAATGATAAAGATTTTACATTTAAAATCATTGGTTGAAACAACCAAATGCCATTTGGCCACCATTCAGCACTTAGTGAACAGACTTCACATCTGCAGTGGTTATGGTATTTTGAGCATCCACGAAAAAGCTAGCCAACATGCTTCACAGAGTGTAGGAAATCAAACGTAGGCTGTGAAGGAGAACAAGACTCTAGATAGAGAACTGATATTAAGCTGCATCATTTAACTCTTACTCATTTTCACCAGATTCACCAGATTTTTCTGGAGACAAATCACTCCTTAATGCAATCGTGATGGACAGTAAATGTTAAGTGTTTGTCTGTTATATGCATACATAACCTTCTCATGCTGCAGCTGATAAATCAATTATAAATATATTTAAGGTTGTTTCTATGGTGTCACTCATTGATTAAAGGGACACTCTGGACACCAGTACTACATCAATGCATTTGATAGATTTTAGTCTTATTAATATGCTGTTATTTTTGCATGCGCAAATCTTTATAGTTTTTTCACACAAAAAAAATAGATAAATGTTTTTCAGAATGTTTCACCATAATCCTGCCTTATACTTAAAATACTTCATTATCAAAGGTATGCACACAGCTTAGCCACTGACAGCACTGAATGATCTGAACAACAAAACAATCTGCATTAGAAGGAGAGGACATCCTGAGAGGCATAAAGTAAGGATATTATTACTGGTTTGCAGTTTTTTTCACTGCCTGCTGCCAGGCTGTGAATTAAAAAATGCTTACTCAGTACTGTCAGTGGCTGAGCTGGGTGCATACACTTGATAAGGAAGTATTTTTCTGGAGTGAGGGGGTGTGTCTAAGGAGGCAGACTTATGGTGCAGCATGCTGAAAAACATTTGTTTTTTCTTAGCAAAATCTCTAAAGAGTTGAACATGTAAGAAATACAGCATATTAATGAGGTCAAAATCTATTAAATATATTATAGCTGTATTGGTTCCCAAAGAGTCCCTTTAACAGATTTATTTCCAACAGGATCTATATTTCACTTACTTGGACGGAACACCATTAATAGGCCATCTATGTCTATAAAAATATGGCGGATCTGGAATATCCATACACCACAAAGAAAAATACACCACATAGGTGCTCCGATGAGGAAATGGATCTGTCATTACTTCTCAAAAGACATAGTAATGGCTGTGTTATTAAGTAATCAAATGTAATAATGAACAAAGTGTACGGTAAGAGTATCTGGTGTGTCAGATAAGCTTCTAGATAGGCACTTGGATGTTAATATTAAAACGTTCGGTAGGGGGTTTTCTGTTGCAAACTAAATCTAAACTGATAAATCTCATCAGCGTGAAGGGATTAAAGCTCTCTACTTCACATAGCTAGTGATAGTATAATTACGGCTGCATTTATTTATCCTCTGTACACCATAATTAGATAATTGCTAAAGATACCAACTGAAAACACCGAAACAAGTTGCTCCTTGAGAATTTTGTTGAAATAGAAGAAATTGAGGTCAGCCCCCTCACTAGGCATCTCTAATGCTAAATGATGATTACATTGTGTCTACATGACTTGGAGTGAATTAATCTGCATGCAAAGCAGATTGGATCCTAGCGCAGCATTAAATGGATACCAAAACTCTGCAAACCTCTGTACTTTTTAAGTGTCTACCTACATTACTGGGAGCAGTAAATTTGTTAATTTGATTCACTACTCGCTATGGGTATCTGCACCTGTTTTCTCTAAGGTATTGCCGTAGGTATCAATACAAGAGAAACAGAATAAAAAGTATAAACAATAAAATAATTATATTGTTGACACTTGTGGAGTAAACTAAAACTCCGTACTAGTCATAAGACACTCTTACAGAGAGAATACTGAATATAGTGTTACGGAACACGACGTTCCAGGGACACTCCAAGTTACTGCCTTAAAAGTATACAAAAAACAAACAATAAAATAAAATTCACGAGAATGTCTTACCGCAGTATCAAACCAGGAGGGCTGGAGAGACAACATTAAGTGTATGCATATCCTTAAATTCTTTTGGTTTACAAAGTTCATAATAACAAAATGCAGTACATGCATACAGAGCCACTTTCTATGCCATGAGATAGCATTTACAAACCTTATAAATAACAGATAAAACAAAGGTGGTATCTTTATGGACACAAGGTTTTCTGGTAACAATTTAACTACAATCCACATGTAACCAACATCACAGAGTAATTTATTGTTTTGTCAGAACAACAAAATGTATTATTTTGTTTTCAAAAAACTAAAAAAAATAATCTAAGAAAATCTCATCAAGCATATAATTTTATTTTCTAAAAGTGCCAATTTCAATCTGCGCTTTTATAAAAAAAAAAAACCTTAGTTAGTACCACCTGCCGGCTCTTAGACAGCCGACAGGGTTTCTTGCCTCATTCGCAATATATATATATTCAAAATATAGTTCAAAGCCGAAGTGAGACCTTCATATAAAGAAGCACTGGTCCCATTGTTGGTGTGTCCCAATACTTTGAGAAGCATCAATAATTGGACACAAGTCATCAGTAATAATGACTTCACAGTAGCACAACTGAAGTTGGAGTGGCGTAATTCTTTCTGCGCTGTAATAAAGATTGGTTTTATTGGTTTCAACCTTTTCATGGCTGAAAGTGGGTGGTGGGGAGTAATCAAAAGCGTTTACATTATCACCCTTATTATATGTATATATTTTGCAGTGTTCCATATGAATGTCGCAAACAGCAAGGCATGAGTTTTCATGGAGCACTATGTGTCATGGTGGATTTGATAGCCCTATGTATCACAGAGCCTAATGAGGTTGAACTGTAAGACTCTAACTGTAGATGCCGGCAGATATATTAAGCATGACCTATTAAACAGCTGCGTATTGTTGCTACATTTCCAGCATCCTTAGATGCTTAGAAACACTATTCATGTAGTTATAATGGTGGAACAATTTGTAACAATATACCATTGTCTTGCATTCTTTTTATAACTTTACCTTGGAATTGCGCGAGGATAACTGCTTTCTTGCGTTCTCATGGTATATTTTGATGTGTTGCTTCTTTTCACACTAGCAGGTACGTCTTTGCTAAATGTCAGGAAGACGTTTCGTTCACTATTTATTTAGCTGAGGGTCCACCCATTATTTTTAATGCTTTAAAAGATGAAAATACAATAAGTAATCATTACAAAAATGTATATACATGGTGCTCGTGGTTGACATTCTTGCATTTGCTGAAAATCAATATTTGCAAATTCCAGGTTCTCCTGTAAGCTAAGACCAGGAATAAATCTGCCAATCATGATGCTTGCTCGACTTTCTACAGCAGAATTTAGCAAATTCCATACATCCCTACATATAAGAGCTTTATGGATACAGCAGGAGTTTCTGGGTGATATAGTTTGATTTTATTTTTTCTTTGGTAAAAAAATTAACTACAACTTCAGAAACTTGTCATGACATCATACACGTCAGTATTATAGGATCAGTAATAGAATACTGCACGTTATTTAGCAAAACAATATGCGTAAAAAAGAGAAAAAAAAGATTGAATGGAATTCCTAAGAATTCACACTCTAGTGAATAACCCTGTGAGGACCTTGCTCTTGACATATGTGAAGGCTGGGCCTGCAGTTGTGGGAGGGGCATGTTACCTTCTTAAACCCCCTCCTCAGTCCCGTTCGTTTTTCGGCGATTCACATGTCGCTGTGTCCGGTCGTCATCTCTTCCTTGCCAGGCTCCTCGTGGTGTTCCTTACCCGGCGTACTGTTCCCCCGCTGGTTCACCCGTCTGGCGTCTGCCTTGGTTGGCTGGTTTGTCCGTTCTCCATTTCTGCTGTTGTGAGTACTTACCCTATCGCCGTGCCGCGGTCGCAGTTCCACGGCGTCATGACTGTCTGGGTCTATTCTCCCTCTTCGTTGTGTGTCCTTCGTATTCCTCCTTCTGTTACAAACTCCCAAACGCGTTGGGTTCTCCGTTCGGGAGTTTTTCCTTCCTCACCTGGTTCGCGTGTTTTTTTTCCCGCGAACGTCCCCTCTGTCTTCCATGTCCGGGCTTCACGTTTCCTTTTGGTCCGTGTGGATGCTATCAATCTGGTGAACGTGGACGACCCATGTGCGGGCAGACACTCCGGATACACCGTTACTCTCTTAGTAGGAACATGCTATTAGGGAGGGGGGACAAATGAGATTTGTATGTAATTTTTTTTTCTTTTCTTTTTATTGTAGTTAGCTTATTTCAGATGCCCATGGGCACAGGGTCCATTAGAATATGCCCACCTATGGACACCATGCTGGGGGCCTATATGCCATGTCCACAGTTTTCCTGGACACTCGGTGACGGCAGAGCAGTGACATGAGTCTGTGTTTCTGTCAGGATCGGGACAGGGATCCAACACGCAAAGTACAAACAGGTACAGGGTACGTATACCGGACCTTAGAATGGCCGGACTAATGTACGGAGAGTATAGAGAATGGTCAGAGACAAGCCGAGGTCGAGGGAACGAGAGGACAGGTAAGCGAGGAACAAGCCGGGTCAAGGATAACAGAGGTAAACAGAGTAAGACAAACGAGCCGGGTCGGAACCAAAAGGAAAACTGAAAAACACCAGAGCACTGTGTGACTAGACAGGCTAGAACCACGACAGGGCAATGAGCAACAGGGCGAAGTATGTTTAAATACCCTGGCTAGAGGGGATAGACACGCCTCCGACGAGTCCTGATTAGTCTCCAATGGATTGAGTGACAGGTCGTTCCGGATTGGCGTCATGATGTCGGTCTCCGGGCGCCATGCTACATAAGGAAGTGACTCCCTCGCGGCCGGCGTTTATGTGACCGGGTCGACCGCGAGGAACAGGAGAAACCTGGCGTCCGGACGGATAAACGTTTAAGTCTCTACCTCTCTCGGAGGCAGAGACTTCAGGTACCCTGACAGTACCCCCCCTCTCAGATACGCCCACCGGGCGGAAGGAACCGGGACGAGATGGGAAGCGGGCGTGATACGCCCTGCGGAGACGAGGAGCATGAACATCCTCTTGAGGTACCCAACTCCTCTCCTCAGGACCATATCCCTTCCAATCGACCAGGTATTGTACCTTCCCCCGGGATATTCGAGAATCAATAATAGAGTTAACCTCATACTCCTCCTGACCCTCCACCTGAACAGAGCGAGGAGGGGCTGTTGTGGAGGAAAATCTGTTGCATATAAGTGGTTTCAGCAATGAAACATGAAATGAGTTAGGGATGCGTAAGGTAGTAGGCAGAGCTAGACGATACTTAACTGGATTGATACGAGTCAGCACCCTGTAAGGTCCAATATAACGGGGAGCGAACTTCATGGAAGGCACTTTTAAACGGATGTTCCTTGTGCTCAACCATACCCTATCACCTGGAACAAAGACCGGAGCCGCCCTTCTACGTTTATCAGCGTGTTTCTTAACCAGCATAGAGTTGTGCATAAGGATTTGTCGAGTCTGATCCCACAACTTCCTCAAATTGGCAACATGAACATCAACCGACGGCACCCCCTGGGAAGGGGAAGCCGACGGAAGAATAGACGGATGAAAGCCATAATTCATGAAGAAGGGGCTTGAATGAGTAGAATCGCAAACGAGATTATTGTGTGCAAACTCCGCCCAAGGAATCAAACCGACCCAATCATCCTGGTGTTCGGAAACAAAACATCGTAAATATTGTTCAATTTTCTGGTTGGTACGTTCAGCAGCTCCGTTAGACTGAGGATGATAGGCAGAAGAAAAGTTCAATTTGATACCAAGTTGCGAACAGAAGGACCTCCAAAAACGGGAAATAAATTGGGAGCCTCTGTCAGATACAATTTGAGAGGGTATCCCATGTAGGCGAAAAATCTCCCTAGCGAATATCTCTGCCAATTCGGGAGAAGACGGGAGTTTAGGCAGAGGAATGAAGTGAGCCATCTTAGTGAATCTGTCAACCACGGTGAGGATAACAGTCTGTTTTTTAGAGATAGGTAGATCGACAATAAAGTCCATGGCCAAACAGGACCATGGTTTCTCTGGAACCTCTAAGGGGTGCAGGAATCCACATGGGAGCGTATGGGGTTGTTTGGTTTTAGTACAAACCTCACATGCAGCGATGAAATCTTTAGTATCCCTACGTAAAGCAGGCCACCAGAAGTCTTTAGAGATCAAAGCATACGTCTTGCGAATACCAGGATGTCCCGCCACTTTGCTGTCATGGAAACACTGCAACAGTTCCAGTTGAAGAGCAGGAGGAACGAAATGTCGACCCGCAGGAGTCTGTTTAGGTGCTAGATGTTGCAGCTTAATGATCTCGGCCAGTAACGGGGAATGAATCCTGAGATTCGTATTAGCAACAATATTGCATTTGGGAACTATAGAAGAAAGAACCGGTTCAGGTACAGTAGAAGGTTCATATTGGCGAGATAAGGCATCGGCTTTAGAGTTCTTAGAACCAGGTCTGTAAGTCAGCACATAATTGAAGTGAGTCAGGAATAAGGACCAACGAGCTTGCCTAGAGGACAAATGCTTAGCCTCCCCAATATAGGACAAGTTCTTGTGGTCCGTCAAAATAGTAATAGGGTGTAAGGTCCCCTCCAATAAATGTCTCCACTCCTTTAGGGCTTTAATGACCGCTAACAGTTCCCTGTCTCCGATGTCATATCTGCTCTCAGGACCAGAAAGTTTCTTGGAAAAAAAACCACAGGGGTGTAATGGTTTGTCCACCCCTAATCTTTGTGACAAAACCGCACCTACTCCTGTCTCAGAGGCATCGACCTCGAGTAGAAACGGCAAAGTCGTATCAGGATGGACTAATATCGGAGCAGAAGCAAAAAGTTCTTTGAGATTCTTGAAAGCAGCGAGAGCTTCAGTAGACCACGTCTTAGTATCCGCGCCCTGTTTGGTCATATTGGTAATGGGCACAATAATAGAAGAATAACCCTTAATGAAGCGCCTATAATAATTGGAAAACCCAATAAACCTCTGAATAGCCTTGAGTCCCTTAGGCAATGGCCAATCTAAAATAGACTGAAGTTTGTCAGGGTCCATTTTAAAGCCTTCCCCAGAAATCACGTATCCAAGAAAGTCTATCTGGGTCTGGTCAAAACTGCATTTTTCCAACTTACAGTATAAACCGTGTTGCAGAAGTTTGTGTAATACCTTTCTGACTTGTCTATGGTGGGTTTCAATCTCTCTAGAGTGTATGAGTACGTCATCCAGGTAGACAATAACACAATCATGTTGAAACTCCCTAAGAACTTCGTTAATCAAATCTTGAAAAACTGCAGGTGCATTACAAAGACCAAAAGGCATGACCGTGTACTCATAATGACCATAGCGGGTATTAAACGCTGTCTTCCACTCGTGGCCTTGCTGAATTCTCACCAAGTTGTATGCCCCTCTGAGGTCCAACTTGGTGAAAATTTTAGAGCCCTTTAGCCGATCAAAGAGCTCGGTAATCAAGGGGATAGGATAGGCATTTCTGATGGTTATTTTATTCAGACCTCGGTAATCGATACAAGGTCTGAGTGAACCATCCTTCTTTTTTACAAAAAAAAATCCAGCCCCGGCAGGAGAGGAAGATCTCCTAATGAATCCCTTGTCTAAATTCTCCTGAATATATTCCTCTAAAACAGAATTCTCTTTAGTAGATAGAGGGTATACATTGCCCCGGGGAGGCATGGTACCAGGTAATAGATTAATTTTACAATCAAATGTCCTGTGTGGAGGTAGTGTATCAGCGTTCTTCTTGTCGAACACTGCTTTTAAGTCCAGGTACAGAGGAGGTATCTGTATCCCCGTAGACTGGTTAGAACTGTCTGGTGTGTTAATTACAGCCAAAGGAGATACCCTGCGTAAACACCTCTCCTGACAACCCTGGCCCCATGAGAGTATTTCCCCTCTCTCCCAATCGATATTAGGGTTATGTCTCTTTAACCATGGGTACCCCAGGACTATGGGAACAGAAGGAGACGAAATGAGCATAAGTGATAAGTTCTCCTCGTGTAAGATACCAACCGTTAGGTTAATGGGTATAGTCTCACGAGAGATAACAGGCTCGAGTAGCGGTCTACCATCTATGGCCTCAACGGCCAAGGGTGTATCTCTTAACTGGGATGGGATAGTGTTTTTAGTAGCAAAGGCTTGGTCGATAAAATTCTCAGCAGCTCCGGAATCTATCAAGGCCATAGTCTTTAGTACTCCCTTCTCCCACGTTAAAGAAACTGGTAGCAGAAGCCTGTGATCTTTATAATTATGCGTAGAGGACAAAATAGAAACACCCAAGGCCTGTCCTCTAGAGAAACTTAGGTGCGGGCGTTTCCCGAGCGAATGGGACAATTCAGGCGCAAGTGACCTCTGACTCCACAATACATACATAATCCCTCCCTTCTCCTGTACTGTCTCTCCTCTTCTGAGAGGCGAGTATTGCCTATCTGCGTAGGTTCAGGAAACAGTGGGGTATTGGAATCAGGGCTTAGAAATGCGGGTGCTAATTTAAAGGCAGGTCTCAGGTTCCTCTCTCGAGTGTTCTGTCTCTCTCTTAAACGCTCATCAATACGAGAAATGAACGAAATTAAATCCTCTAAATTCTCAGGGAGCTCCCTAGTAGCAACCTCGTCAAGGATAACATCTGATAGCCCGTTCAAGAATACATCCATATAAGCCTGCTCATTCCACTTGACTTCTGCCACCAGAGACCTGAACTCTAGTGCATAATCCACTAGTGTTCGGTTCTCCTGTCTCAGGCGCAACAGTAATCTGGCTGCATTGACCTTTCTACCAGGCGGGTCAAAAGTTCTTCTAAAGGCAGCTACAAAGGCATTATAATTATATACCAACGGGTTATCGTTCTCCCATAATGGGTTGGCCCATCTCAGAGCTTTCTCAATGAGTAAGGTGATAATAAATCCAACCTTTGCCCTATCGGTAGAATAGGATCGAGGTTGCAATTCAAAGTGAATACTGATCTGGTTTAAAAAACCACGACACTTCTCAGGTGAACCACCATAGCGTACTGGTGGGGTAATACGGGAAGAGGCACCTACAGTGGCTACCTCTAGGCCTGAACTTACAGAGGAAATTGGAGTAGGACGCGTCTCCTCTGGTGGGTTATTAGCACGAGATAATAACGCCTGTAGTGCTAAGGCCATTTGGTCCATTCTGTGTTCCATGGCGTCAAACCTGGAATCAGAGGAACCAACCTGACTGTTTGTACCTGCAGGATCCATTGGCCCTGTCGTAATGTCAGGATCGGGACAGGGATCCAACACGCAAAGTACAAACCGGTACAGGGTACGTATACCGGACCTTAGAATGGCCGGACTAACGTACGGAGAGTATAGAGAATGGTCAGAGACAAGCCGAGGTCGAGGGAACGAGAGGACAGGTAAGCGAGGAACAAGCCGGGTCAAGGATAACAGAGGTAAACAGAGTAAGACAAACGAGCCGGGTCGGAACCAAAAGGAAAACTGAAAAACACCAGAGCACTGTGTGACTAGACAGGCTAGAACCACGACAGGGCAATGAGCAACAGGGCGAAGTATGTTTAAATACCCTGGCTAGAGGGGATAGACACGCCTCCGACGAGTCCTGATTAGTCTCCAATGGATTGAGTGACAGGTCGTTCCGGATTGGCGTCATGATGTCGGTCTCCGGGCGCCATGCTACATAAGGAAGTGACTCCCTCGCGGCCGGCGTTTATGTGACCGGGTCGACCGCGAGGAACAGGAGAAACCTGGCGTCCGGACGGATAAACGTTTAAGTCTCTACCTCTCTCGGAGGCAGAGACTTCAGGTACCCTGACAGTTTCCAAATAACTTTGTGCTCATTTCTAAAATAAATCCCATTAAATTAATCCTTATATCTGACTGCATTCTGATGCTTCCAAATTCCTCTCCCAATTAACCATCTGCCATAGGCAGAGGTCAAGTTGCCGACTACACTACTAGTGCCTAAATAACCACATGTTATCGAAAAACCTGAGAAGTCACAAAGCAGGAATCCCAGGCCCCCAAAAATGACAAAAAAAAATAAAAAATAAAAAATTACAATAAAGAAATCATTGCTGGCTGAGGATTATGGGACTCGTACTTTCTTTTATGTCACCACATGCTGGTCACTGCTCATGGTACATGCTGATATGCTGGCAAGCTATACTGTGAGGCTACCTGCCTACCTAGTTTCAGAGTATGTCTGTTCTATTCAGGGTTGGATGATTTTGTTTTCTCATCCCACAATTTCTGTTGTCTTTATACAGAAGAAATTTTATTGCATATATTAAAATAAAAATAAAAATGTAAAAAAATTAAAAAAAATTAAAAAGGGAAGGGGGAATGCGCATCTCAGTCTTTGGCTATCTTCGCCCTGTTTTTGCAATCGACTCAGCATGGTGGGATTACATATTACATTCCCTGCTTGGCTGGGTCACGTCTGACCGCCATACTCGTACTACGTTATTTGCCGGATGGAACGCTATGTTTTTGTTGGCTGGACACGCGTATGTGCTTTCTTTTTCTATTTTCCATGCGTACTCTATGCAGCCTGTCCACCTGGTCTCCGACAGGCTCACTCTGCCCTCCGGTTACGGTCGGTCTTACGATTTTCCTTGTCCCCATCCCCCTCGCTGTCATCACATGGTACGTCCCCTCTCTCACTCATATGCCTACTTTCTTAGTTAGCAGTTGCCACTCGCACCGGGTCTCGTGACCCCCGTGGGGCTTACCCCAACTCTGTTTCTGTTCCCTACTGCCGGGCTCGCTCCTTTTCAGCCGTCCGCCTGGACACTGTCGTGCTTGCTCTGCTTTCGGTTACGGTCGGCCCTGCGGTATTTCCTTGTCTCACACTCTCGTCTCCTATGCACATTCAACAATCTATCCTCTCACACTACTTTCCCTCCCCTCTTAGTTAGCTGTGGCTGGCTGTCAGGGTCCTAGGTGTCCACTAGTGGTAATTCCCCCTGGCTTCTTCGCCTTAGGCTAGTGGTCCCGCGAGGCCAACACCCATCCTCATACTCTGAGGTACTACGCCCCTCGGGCCAAATCATAGTTAGTCACCTCGCATGTGGCATAGAGAGGGCCTCACCTGTCACTCCCATTCTATCTTATGATTAACTGTCACCGAGAGGCCAACACCCCGCCACAACGTTCAGTGGCCACGTTATCCCCTCACGCCAACGCATAGATAGAGCCTCTCACGCCGCTTGGCATCTAGCAGGGCCTCACCTGTCACCAAACCTAGATTTTAATTGCTTCGCCTTTTGGCATTAGCTAGTATGCCAGCACGCTCACTCACTCACACACTTTTTCACACTCTTGCGCACATTGGGTCGTTTGTGGGCTGTTATTAGTATCTTTTTCGTGCGAACGGTCCTGTGCCTCTTCCTACTCTTTCAAAGTGGCCCTGCCTATGGCCTCTCCTGTAGCCGATACCTTTCCCGGCGTTTTTCGGGGCATGATTGCGGGCTGCTAGCCTCGGTAGCTCGGGGTCGTCATCGTTTCACGTCTGGCTCTCTCTCCTTTTTCTAGCACTCACAGTGCTCGTGTTAGGTCCGGTCTTCCCCTTGAGGGTCCTTTCCCACACATACTGTTACTGTCTCTGTCGATTATGTTGTCTGTATTCGATTTTCGCTTCTTTTGCCATCTCTTACTTACTTCCACTCTACTTATCCAGTCTACAACTTCACATGTTGTTTCAAGTTTCATTCACACGCAGTTTCATCTCCTCATACCGGCATTTTCCCATACTCAAGGCATTTCAGGTTCCAGGAATTTTCAATTTACAGATATCCCATCAACATCCTAGTATTTCGATCACAATCAGTCCTAATCATGCTTGTCATCACGAACCGGGCATCAACCTTTCTATGTAGGGTGATATCTGCTTGATCCAAGGATAATCCGACCGCCATACTGGGGTCAAGAAGGAATTTTTTCCCTAGCTTGTTGCAAATTGGAAAGCGCATCAAACTGGGTTTTTCGCCTTCTTTTGGATCAACCGTTTAATCACAGATGTGAGGTAGGCCGGAATTGGGGGACCCTAGTCCTCGTCAGCCAGGTAACTAGGTAGCCTAGTTGTCAAGACGCTTTACAGGTTCTCACCTATTCAAGCGGTCTATTGATTACCTTCTCTCCCCCACACTTAGTCTGCGATAGTTGGCCATACATGTTTTATTCCTTACTTCCCCTTGCACTAGTTAGACGGTCCATTATGAGCGCCGGGCACCTAATTTTCACAACTCAGCTGCCTCCATACATATAGATTTTTAGGTTGTTGATTGCTTTTATACAGGTTTCCTTTTTGCCCTCTTTTATTACAGGCCCTACCACGACCACAACCGACTTATTCCCCCCCTTTTTTATATCCTTTACGGCCTTATTTGCCCCTCACACAAATGTGAAGGCTGGGCCTGCAGTTGTGGGAGGGGCATGTTACCTTCTTAAACCCCCTCCTCATCTTCCTCAGTCCCATTCGTTTTTCGGCGATTCACATGCCCCCACCCTCCACTCCCTTTATTTATTCTTTTCATTACACCTCATGGGTGGGCCCTCTTTTATTACAGGCCCTGCCATGACGTCGGTTCCAGCACACCACAACCGACTTATTCCCCCCCTTTTTTATATCCTTTACGGCCTTATTTGCCCCTCACACAAGCTTTGTATATGTAACTCTCAAAGTAACCTAAATGCAGCCAAAATATGCAGCTGTCCATCAATGAATACTTAATATGACGGCCTCCTCCCACATCTCCTGTCTCACAGTTTTATCGACATTTTTGGTTCAGAAAAGCTGTTATTATATCATCTAAACATACATTCAAAACTGAAAGTGTTAATCCAAATGTGTTTGGAATCCCCACATTGCCATGCTCCTTTGCAACACATGACATTATTTATGTGATCTTAGTGTCCAATAGCTTCTTTAAAGTACCCCAGTAGGAAAGACAACACACAGGGGGATTTAGATGTTCATTTTAATCAGACCTACACCCTCCTTGTGCTTGTTTTTTTTTTTTTTTTTTTTTTTTTTTTAAATATGTTCTGTAGTTTTACTTTTTTTTTTTTTTTTTGCTACAATACATTGAATCGCCGTATAGCTGCTTCTTAGAAGTCTATCCAGGTTTTAAAATTAAATGTAATATGTGATCTATACAAAAGCCATGCATGTTTCATCTTTACAATGAAAGACCCCATGATGCTCCCATATTAAAGTGCACACACAGCATTAGGCAGATGGCCAAGAACTCTAACCAATTTAAAAGAAAGAAAGCCTTGCAAGTATACTCCTTAAAGCACTGTGCCTTTTAACATCCTTGTTAAATATTAAAATCCAGTACAATGGATATCATGAGATTTAAAGTGTTTTATGCTATATAACTAGGATTTAGAAATAAATTAGCTGTATTGCACATCACCCATGTGATCATCCTTAAGCACTGGCAGGTAATGCAATGCAGATGAACTTTCAGTTCAGGCCATCTGTAAAAAATGTGTCTTTGTTCTCTAACCTCCACAGCACCTTAGGTATTGATGGACTCCATAAAATTGGGTAAAACAATAGTGCATACATCAAAGCCTTCCTGCTCGCATTTTACGGAGCAATGCATGAGTAATAGAAAGGTGTGTGTGTATATCCTAGATATAAGGGCAAAAATGAGGACACCCTGCAATATATTCTTAATAGACAATCGGATCTATATGAACTCAGGAACAATGTGGAAAATATTGGTACTTTAAAATTTAACAGATAAATAAGAATATCATTGCTTGGTGGAAAATAGTAATTCAAATTCTAAGCAATTGTACCTGTTTATTCTATTATAGTATAATATATAGAACCAAATCCTCCAGATAAATGGAAATTGAAAAGAAAGAACTCCTCCAAACACTCAAATAAGAACAACCAAAAAAGGATGGTGTACAAAATATCTAATGTCACGACCAAATAAATGCTAACAGTTTTTAGCACCATCTGCTGCATAAAGGCAAGACAAATATTGAAACTTTAACCCCTTAAGGACAGAGCTTCAGAAGCTTGTCTTTCACTTAATGACACAAGCATTTTTTGCATTTTTTTGCTGTTTGCGTTCAACTGCAATTTGCATTTTACTAATTTATTGCACCAACGCATATTATATACCATTTTTTAAAGGACAGAAAGGGCTTTAATTTGATGTAACATATATTTACATAAATGCTTATTTATTATTAAAAAATAAAGAAAAATGCAAAAAAAATGAAAAATCTTGATTTTTTTTAACAGTTTTTGCAATAATAATGTGTGCACAATTAGTGCAGGTTAAGGAAAGTAATTAAAAATAAATTCATTTAGTTGTTCTGATTTACAGAATATATAATGTGTCTGGGATTTTAAGGTTTTTTTGGTAGTTACAGGTCACAAAGCACAAAATAAACTTTTAATGTGGAGCGATTTTAGAATTTGGTATGTTTGTCTTGTAAGCTTAATAGCCTTAAAAGAAAACAAAATTGCCACACAAAAGTATATATTTATATAAAGTAGACACCACAGGCTATTTACCTAAGGTTGTTTTGACACTTTCTACGAAGCCATTTTACCGCCAACCTCTGCTAAATATTGGAGTAAAATTGTGTTTTTGGGGGGTTTTCGCACACAAACTTATAACAAAGAACTTCTCATGTGTATTTTGTAAAGTTGGTGTGTGCTATTCCTGTACAAAGTTTTATTATGTGTTCAGTTACTTCTGCTGAGTACAACGGTACCCCCATTGTATGTCTTTGGCACTATTTTGTGAAGCTACAGTGCCATATAGGAGACCTGTCCTTGTCAGTATTCACAGTAGAATTTTGAGAGACGGATTTAATGAGCCTATGCTTCCATTTGGGGTATTATAACAGTTTAACTGTTCAAAAACCCCCCACAAAGGCCTACCATTTGTAAAAGTAGACACTCCAGGGTATCTCATAAGGTGCATATTGTGCCTTAACATGCCCCCATTTTTTTACCATTACATGCCAAAGTATGTGGTAAAAAATAATTTTGTGCATTTTTTACATACGGATTGCATTTTTGCTGGGCATTTTGTATATTTCATATGTGCCACTAAGTTCAAACCCCCCAAATTATGCTCAGCTAAGTCTTCTGAGTAAAAGGACATCCCCAATGTATGTATATGGCACTATTTCGTGAAGCTACAGTGCCATACAGGAGACCTGTCCTTTTCAGTATTCACAGTAGAATTTTGAGAGACGGATTTAATGAGCCTATGCTTCCATTTGGGGTATTATAACAGTTTGACTGTTCAAAAAAAACCCACAAAGGCCTACCATTTGTAAAAGTAGACACTCCAGGGTATATCATAAGGTGCATATTGTGCCTTAGCATGCCCCCATTTTTTTCACCAATATATGCCAAAGTATGTGGTAAATAATAATTTGGGGCATTTTTTTACATACGGATTGCATTTTTGCTGGGCATTTTGTATATTTCATATGTGCCACTAAGTTCAAAACCTCCAAATTATACTCAGCTAAGTCTTCTGAGTAAAAAGACATCCCCAATGAATGTCTTTGGCACTATTTTGTGAAGCTACAGTGCCATATTGGAGACCAAGCCATACCATACCTTATGTGTGCTATGACTGTATAATACTTTATATGTTGCTCAGCTATGTCGGCTGAGTACAAAAATACCCCCGTATGTACCTTTGCCAGGTATATGTGGACATCGGAGGGGCACATTTGGGACACAGCCATTCCATTTTTTTCAAACTTTACATTTTTACGCTGTGCCCATGTCCCATTTTAGAGTATTTTACCAGGCTATATAATCCAAATACCCCATAGAGCCATACCATTTCTTAAATAAGACATCCCAGGGTATTTCAAAAGGCATATTTTGAACCTTAGCGTGGGATCATTTTTCCGCTAGCTTGTACCAGGTGTAGTGGTAATAAGCGTTTTTTCTGCCTTTTTGACACACAAAGTGAGTTTGCACAGTATATTTTGCAAACCTTATGTGTACCACCACTCTATAATACTTTATATGTTGCTCAGCTATGTCGGCTGAGTACAAAAATACCCCCGTATTTACCTTTGCCAGGTAAATGTGGACATCGGAGGGGCACATTTGGGACACAGCCATTCCATTTTTTCAAACTTTAAATTTTTACGCTGTGCCCATGTCCCATTTTAGAGTATTTTACCAGGCTATATAATCCAAATACCCCATAAAGCCATACCATTTCTTAAAGAAGACATCCCAGGGTATTTCAAAAGGCATATTTTGAACCTTAGCGTGGGATCATTTTTCCGCTAACTTGTACTAGGTGTAGTGGTAATGAGCGTTATTAAATGTATTTTTTTAACTTTTTAAAACTTTTTTTACTTTTTAAAACAATTTTTTAAACTTTTGTTATGCTTATTAATTTTTTTAAAGTTTCTTAAACTTTCGTAAAACTTTTTTTACAGATTTAACATTTTTCAAAGCTTTTTTTTTTACCGTTAACCCCTAACTAGCAGTAAGCAGCACTAACAGTAAATTCCCCATTTTCCCATAACTCCCACCCACCCCAGCTAGCAAAATATTTAATTATACAATATTTAAATTAGTTAATTAAATAAATTTAACCCCTGAGGGTTAAAAAATAAATAAAAGTTAATCGTCAGGGGTTAAAAAAAATTAGATCACAGTATAATACTGTGATCTGTATTTTGATCACTGTAGGCAGTGATCGACTGGCAGGGAAGGGGTTAATTTTTATTTGGACTGGGTAAAGGGTTTATTTTTTTAATTTTTTACTTAAACGTTATTAAAACTTTTTTTAACTTAATTTTTTAACTTTTTAAAGCTTATTTTAAAACTTTTTTTAACGTTAACCCCTAGTTAGCCTAGCACTAAATCCCCCAATTCCCCACTAACTTCCACCCTCCCCAGCTAGCTAAATTTATAATTTAAAAATATTTAAATTAATTAATAAAATAAATTTAACCCCTGAGGGTTAAAAAAAAAAAAAGAATTAACCCTTTAGGGGTTCAAAAAAAAAATCAGATCATATTAAAATGTAATCCCTGCCAATTGATCACTGTAGTCAGTGATCAATTGGCAGGGAAGGGGTTAATTTTTTATTAAAATGGGTAAAGGGGGGGGTGGGATTTTAAATGTACTTTTTTTTTTACACTAGGGGGCAGGATCAGCACTGATCCGTCTCCCTGCACTTCGCACTGAACCCGGAAGTGCAGGGAGGCGGAGGTAAGTATACAGAGCACATGTGCTCGCTCTGACATGCTGTCAGAGCGGGTACATGTGCTGGGGCAGCCCGATCCGGTGCTCCTGGTCTGCCTCTAATACAGAGGCAGACCGGGAGCACCATTAACCCCACGATCGCCGCAATTGCGGCGATCTGGGGTTAATTTTATTGCGTGACAGACAAGGTCTGTCACCCGTCGTTAAGGGTATTCCCTGGATGACGGACCTTGTCCGTCACCCGTCCTGAAGGGGTTAATGAAAGTGTGGAAATGTGTGAGTTTTCTGATATATTTTTCCCCCCTCATTTATGACGGTAGCTGTCACAAAGAGGTTTATCAGCTAGTTGTGACAGTGGGGACAGTGCGGGCATTTACCGTCAGGGAAAGTGCGGGTCCACAACAGCCATAATATTTTAATAAAATAAAGAATAACTAACAGCGCACAACATAACAACAAACAATTGAACAGAAGAGACACATAAAAATAAACAACACAGGGTGCATACAAAATTCAAAAACAAAACACGACTTGAATCAAAATACAAAACACCCTAAACTTAGAAAGCTAATTTCTCTGCAGGAAAACTCAGACTTAGTTCTTGTCATAATAATGTTCATTGAGAATTCATAGAAGTGTTGATTGTATCACAATATATGGAGAGGCATCTTTTGTCTGGCAAGAGTCCTCCCTCTGCAGGTGACGAGGCAGGACAATGTTCAGGTTTGAAATATCCATCAATCACAACCAACAGGTCTCTCCTTATTTGTTGACTTACACAGTTAAATCTACCACTGAGACTGCAAATTGCATGAAACATACATATGCTGTGTTATAATTTAGCATATGTTCCCAGTTGTGCAGGCACTAAACATGTACAGTCATCAGATTTCAGGTCATTTCTTCCTATAATGTAATCCCATCCTGGTATTTGTGGATTCAATTTATAGGAATTAAACCAGATGAAAATCAGATATGCTTCAGGCCAGGAAACCAGATAAACTCAATCCATCACATTTTAGATTGTTTCACACACAAACACCTACACTCACACATACTGAAATCACGCACTGTGCTTGACAGTGCCTGTAAGAGTTGCTTGCACATTCCATGTGTCTCTATGCAGCTTAAGGAAATACATTTTCAAAGTTAGTTGCATTGCGTTAAAGGAGTTCTCGAAAGATAGAAATACTTTAACTCCATGCTCTGCTGGTCTTGCAGCAACCTCTAATCCTCTAATAGCTGAGATCATCCACGCTGCAGCATTGGGAGTCTCTTCCTTATGTCTTGCCAAGATTACAAGAACACAAATTGTCTGTATTGGCAGCGACCAGAGGATTCCTTATGTCAGAAAATATATTGCTTACATTGCTGAGACTGCAGGGACCGTCCCTTTGCATCAAAACCACTACATAAAGCTGCAGTGGATCTGGTGCTTAGAGTGTTCTTTTATTAAAGGAACTTTCAGTGATGAAGGGGACTCCCATTTAAATGCATTATATAGATTTTTGTGAATATTTAAAAACAAAATATTTTGTTAAAAAATAAAATAAAAATGACACTCACATTAAAAATTCCTATTGCCACTTCTAACCCACAGGCACACAGCAGCAGCAGCAGAGTGCCTGAGAGCAGGAAGGAGACTTACATTTTGGACTGTAGGTCTCATCGTTTCTCATACAGTACTGTCCATCAGGTTTAATGAGTAGACCTGCAGGATACATTCACAACAGCTATACCACGTAAGCTATCAGCCTATTAAAGGCCCCTTTTACAGTTTTGTGAATTAAGCTGTGCACAGTATTTGTTAGCCACTACCTGTGCATGCAAATAGGCATTGCTTCAACTCTCTTTTAACCCCTTAAGGACACATGACATGTGTGACATGTCATGATTCCTTTTTATTCAGAAGTTTGGTCCTTAAGGGTTTAAAGGGACTCAATTGTCAAATTTAAAATAATCACTATTTAGTAGATATACCCAATGAAAACATACATTTAAGTATGCATTTTTTTATTGTATATAAAAACAGCTTACAAACACTGTAGTCTTTCAAGTCCACCCTTTCTAACCCCGCCCAGACTTTCTGTTGCTGTCCAATCACAGACTTCCCAATGCAGCTTAATGAGAAGTCTTAGCAAGGCAGGCGCTCTGGGCAATTGGGTGCCCTTGAATTTAGCTCAACTGAGCTAAACAAACAATTAAGTAACATGACCTGTTGTCTACTTGAAAGCCATAGGCGTAACCAGGTTAATTTTGAAAAGTGCCAATTTCTATTGAACTATTTGTAAAATGAAAAAAAGAGGACACACTCTTTACACACCTTCATGCATTTCAGCAAGCTAAAGTATCATAGGGGTCTGGAGTGTCCTTTTAAAAGAGCCAATGAGAAAAAGTGAAGATTTGTACAACATAAACCCAGCACACCAGCTTTATAAATATTCATACATTTAGTGCAGGCTTAAAGCTGCAGGACATTTTGTTAAACCCTACACTTTTAAGTAACTACATGCACAAGGACATTTCCCTGCACCATAACATATTACATTTATACAGGCTGTGATTTATTTGGGGTGCCTCGTTAATATGGTAAATGATGTTGTATACCAGACTTTAAATTTGAGCTGATTAACTTTGGACTAAACATTTTTACTTGAAAATGAGTTAGGAAACATATTATGTTTTTTGACATCTGGTATTTGCTATTTTTTTCATTCCTGCTTTGTTATTGTGGGTTTTTGTTAAGTATCACATTTGGCCAAAGTTTATAGTTCTGCACTACACAAGCTAATAGATAACATCTTTATTTCAGGCATGAAATGAGATCATTGTTTACAGACAATATGACTACACACATCTGAGGAGCACTGGTAAGGGGAGCATGGGGCCATCTGCCTTCCCTTGGTCCCTGGCACACAACGTTCCCCTAGCACTGGGAAAGAGTCACCAAAGTTACTATAGCCCTCCCCCAAACACCAGTTGAGGCTTAGTATAGGGGTAACACAACATCTGCCTTTATTGAAAAAGCACATCTATTTATATAGCACACAGCTAATTAACATACAACAGAATACATCTAAAACACAATTCCTGGTACACTTATTAAATACATTAACAAACAGTAACTTGAGATAATATAATTAGCTTCCTGGCACTTGGCCAATGACTCCCTGTGGTTATATGTTGTCTGGTGAATACAAAATCTGCCACCCCGGGTCCTTCCAAGGAAGTACTCTTACCAGCAGGGTGTCATTGGATAGTTCAGGCTCCCCAATGTATCTAGGCTGAATATTGTCCCAATTGGGTGTTGGGGTGACCTAGCAACACCTCTTTAAAGATTTAATTTGATGGTCTGAGCTACATCCTGTTAAAGTACCATTGGGTTGTACCTATCGGCTTGGCAGTTTCACAGAGTTTTTAGGTTTGTCCTGGTTGGGCTCCCACATGGAGCCTTGTTAGCTGATTAATTTGTGGAAGTCTGGTTTGAGTAGATTAGACTGGGTTACCCAGTCACCATGTGCCTCTAATAAGCACAGGGTGACTTAGCTATATGAGGGGACTGGAAAAATGAGAAAGGGAGTTCCCCATGAAACTGCCATGGCTCTCCTTCCAAACACAAACCTACTCAGGGGGTTACCGTGATACCCACACACCCAACAGCAAATCTGGAACCATGTGTTTCCAGCCCAGGGAAATTCTAGTCACACGGAGGTTGTGGGCTCCTGACCCACAATGCCATTCTTCTGTGGATTAAAGCAAATGGACATGTGTTGGGATACTTGTTGGCAAAGTACTTTGTTAGCCCAGCATTGCATGGGCTTGTACTTGGGCATGTGGATTATTATCCCAATGCTCTTCATGCCTTGCTGGACTTGCTATTATGACATTTCCCAGGATCTCAGTACATAAACAATGATGCCAGATTATGATGAGAATGAATTATGTCCTTGGGGGAGTTTGTAAGGGAAATAAATGATAAATTAGAAGAAAAAAAATGGCAGGTGCTCACCAAATTACTGCTGCATTTGACACAAACTGAGCTATGAAAGAGTTATAGATTTTTTTTATTTTCCTATATATGTAACATTTGGTAACTGAAATAGAGGTTTATAAGCATTTTCAAGTAAATATAGATGACGTTACATACTGTGTTTTATTTGTAGATATGTATATTTATGTGTATGTATGTGTGTATGTATGTGTGTGTACATTGCATATTGTTGCTTTATATAATGTTCCCAAAACATTATTCAGTAAACAATATATATTAAAAAATAAATAAAAATACTGCTGCTGATAAGGTAGAAGAGAAAGGTCTCTAGACTGGGCCGGTTACCACAAAAACACCATGCTCCAACAGAGTACACAAATCATTGCAGCTTTATTAGTATTAACAATATCGGCATGAGGAACTGCCCCATGAGGGAGCTAAAGCCTAACATGTTTCAGACCCCAAGGTCCCGCTCTCCTCTTTGGTGCTGTTCCACAAGCCGATTTTGTTTGGACTCATAAAGCTGCAATGATTAGTGTCTCTGTAAGTGGGCATACTGGTGCTATACCCTGTAATTTCAAAAGCCTTGACCTGTCAAAGCTATGAGTAGTATAATGCACATAGAGATCTGTGAGTTTTGTGCGAAAAAGCCAACCATTCTTTTGTACCTGCACCTAAGCTCCCCCCAACAATGTTACAGTCAGTGCAGGATTCTATTAATATCTGCACTTTTTAAAAAAAAAAATTTTTACCTTTACTATTCCTAGAGCATCTCTTTCAGCACAATCATGTTGATCAATGTAATGAGGACACTTTCAGACTTTAAAGAACTGGGAAAGACTCACACATGGGCAACACAATTCAAATTGCTCTGTCATCAGAATTAATGCCTGCATCATCACATAGTTCTTCAGCATTGGGCTGTGCATGGTTTTAATAATGATGAAATACGTTCATGTGGCAGTTGAAGCGCGTCATGTACTGTTCTTCACACAGTAGACTGTTTTGGTGTTTTTTTCTTTGTTTTATTCAACTGCTGACTATTATTTCTTAACTGATTGAGGACAAGTAACATAACAGGACTGTTATAATGACATGGGATTTGCCGAAACTGTGTCATGTTAAAATGTATTATACAAATTCAAAATGGCCAAATACCATTTTAAAATATAAGATATTCAAGTGGTAATAACAGTTACTATACTTTACTAAACATTAGCTAAATAAAAATATCTGTTTGGAAAAAAAAAAATCTTACATTATTTATTTCCTTAGCTGTACTTTGTCATAGGTGAGCTAAAGGGACAATTCTAGTACTATTAGTGGATGTGGGGAACAGTGCTCAGCCGTCCGTAGGTAAAAAATGGTTTGACTACTTATAAAGGGTGATACCAGGGCACTCCTAACACCATAATCACTACTGTGAGCTAGAGTTATTTGTTTTGGAGTGCTCTTTTATTTAGGAAATAGGAGAGAACTAAAATCTGGACACTGGATTATAGTCAATGCTGCATAGTAAAATATGGAAATTGCATATAGCTTAAACTTAATAAAAAATAAAAGCAATAAATAATACTTACTTGATTTCATGTATTATAAATATAAAAAAGGATCCACTACGCACCATAACCCCAGTGCACTGTAGTGGTTATGACACTGGGAACACCTAAGCGCCATCCAACAGCAAGCGGTCAAAACATTTACAAATGATTTGACAATTAGACTTCGATTTAATATTGTTGGATAAGCTTTTTTTCAAATGATTCAATACTTTTGGATAAACTTTTAAAATTATTTTTAAACATATTAAAATTACATATATATCAAATGTAAAAAATTTATCAATATAAAAAAATGACAATATTAAAACATTCTGATATTTTTCATAATACTAAATAATTTAAAAAATGTATCCAAAAATATATTAAATCATTTTTAAAGTTTATCTAACAATATTAAATAGAGGTATTAATTGGCTGTGTCAGGCAACTGTGATCCTTCTTGTCTGCCATAATACTCTGAATCGTAAACTCGTATTTCAGTAGCTGACGCCTTCAGCAAAATATGGCTAAAAATTGCAAGTATGAACTTCCACTTTACCTGTATCAGACCACACCAGAAAAAATGTCCAACAGTACCAGGTAATGGTCAACCTGTTCATAATGAGTTTGACAGCTTACTGAAGGGAACTCCTGACACCATAACTACATATGCGCATGTTTTTCCTGTCATTTCTATTATTTGCAAAGATGAAAATTATTGCATGAGACGTTTATCCTGATTAGTGCATGCCTGATGATCCTACATTTAAAAACATTCCATAACAACTTGGGGAAAAAAGGCTAAAATATAAAAGTTGTGTATGCAAACTAGTAATCTCACACTAGAGGCAATGCCATGTCTAAAGGAACACTCCAAGCCTGCTGTAGTGGTTGTGGTGCCAGAAGTACTCTGGCATCCTCCCAGAGTCATTTGTCAAACCGTTTTAAAAAGGGTTTTTAATTTACCTGGGTTCTGCCAGGCACCAGTGCCACATCCAGTTTTCTCCCTCTGGATGTCTTCACTGAGATAAGCAGGTCCAATATAGCTCATAGGAGAATAGTACTCAGCTGACATTCTCAATCGATGAGTGCAGACCTGCATAGCTCAGAGCAGATAACAGAATTTTATTGCAATAAAAAGCAGAACCTCATTTAGAGCATATGTTACATGGTTACTTTCAGTGTAAAAATGCATTCATCTTCCAATATCCTTCCGCTTCAATTTATTCAAATTGCTCTTTAGTGAACTAGCATCCACAATATGCCATATTACATTAATTTTCCTTTTTTTTGCAAATGTTTAAAGATGACTTTTGATTAGACATGTGCAATTTGTTTCGTTCCAAATGTCAATTCAGACGAATTTTGGGCAATTCAGACATTCGGATACTTCCGAATGTCCGAATAGCTGAATTGCCGAAATTGCCGAAGTTCCAAAGTGACGAAGTTCCCAAGTTCCGTAGCTTAGTATTGCCGAAGTACTAATATACCTACCCAGTGGAAGAATGAAGAATGTTACACTGTACACAAGTTTAAATAAAAGTATGCAAACATAGCCAGGATTCAGCTGTAAGCATTTGCAACACTTACAACAATCAAGTAACACACATTCATATAAAATGTAAGTTACTTAGCCTGTCAATGGAATGACAGGAATGAATAAGTAGATAACTCCCTAATTCCCACAGTATTAGGGAGTTATATACTAAAAGGCTGAAAGACCTACATTGGTCTTTCAGCCACATTTACTAATACTAAGTAAAGATTAGTTAGTAATAGTAAATTATGCCCCTACTCGCTATACCGTGAGTAGGGGCATGTCTAGTAAACAGTAAGCCGCCTGTGGCTGCTCACTGTAAAAAAACAAAAAAAGTCCCCCCCCCCGAACCTATTGTCCTCCCCCCCGGCCGCCACCCCTGGTGGTGGGTGGGGGCCCTAAAGTAAAGTAAGGGAGGGGGACCTATTGTCCTCCCCCCAGCCCCCCTAAGCGGCGGGTGGGGGCCCTAAAGAAGAATAAGGGGGGCCTATTGTCCTCCCCCCCGGTGCCCAACCCTGAGCGGCGGGTGGGGGGCCTTAAGTAAAATAAGGGAGGGGGACCTATTGTCCTCCCCCACGGTCCCCACCCCTGAGCAGCGGGTGGGGGCCCTAAAGTAAAATAAGGGGGGGGGGACCTATTTTGTATAGTTTAATATCACAGGTATGTAAACCTAAAGAACCTAATGCAACCAATAACCCAGTACTTCCCATAAAGATGTTATCTTCATACAAACGTGCAACATTTTGTCAATCACATTCATGGCTCGATGCTCTCCTCTGAGATACCTAGATATCGAAAATGTAGCTCTCCTTAGTTAAAGCAGCAATTTCCTAGAAATATTTATGGTCCATGAGACTAACTTGATTGCAAAGTTGGGGACATTACAGCCTCCAAGACTTAATTATTTTGACAGGATACTGTATCTAAAGATGAATTGGAAGACATGTACAATAAGCTCACATTGTAATTATCTAAGTAGCTCTATATATTTATTTGTGATGTGAATACACTTTCACAAATAAATAATATGTACACTATGTAGATTTTTACCCCGTATCGTTAATGTCCTAGGGAAATCCCTACATCCTGCTTTCAATATACACTAAGGGTTAATTATTAAACAACTTAGCTTACTAGGGGGTTCAAGACAAATTCATGGTTTCGAATTTACTATCATCACAAAATGTTCTCTCTGAAATGGGTTGACTCCAATTAGCACCAAATTGTGACCAGATTTTATGAGTTAGCCAAGGAAATAAATCAGGAAATGCTTCATAACAGAACTATTTATCTGAGAAATGACAGTTAAATAAATAATTAAACAAGTAAATGTTTGCTTTTTAAATCAAGCATGAGTGCCCTGGACTTTATTAGCCGAAGGAGTCCTTGCAGATTAGTCCATTCTGTTCTCTCACAATATGTGGAATAGTCTTCCAGCTGAAGTGGTGGAGGTTAACTCAGTAAAGGAGTTTAAGCATGCGTGGGATAGGCATAAGGCTATCCTAACTATAAGATAAGGCCAGGGACTAATGAAAGTATTTAGTAAATTGGGCAGACTAGATGGGCCGAATGGTTCTTATCTGCCGTCACATTCTATGTTTCTATGTGTGGCAATATCAAAACAGGTTTACTTTAACTCTCCCCCCTCTACACCTAAATGCACTGATCATACATCACAGAGAGACATAATGTTTTGACACATAACTATTTGATATATCAACTCACCTTATTTCTGATCCAGCGCTTCCATCTCCTCAGCTATGTGGTTACTCATCTACTCATCTATTACATCGACTGTTAATTCTCCTTTGCTCCTTACACAGTCTTCTTTCATTTTCCCTGCTTGCGGACCAGGGCAGACACAACCATAAGTGGTCACTGGTCTGTGGGGCGCAATGTACGGAAGACTAGCAGGAGGGGAGTGCACAACACAGGGCCTTGGGGGAAAGAGACATACAAAGATGCTGGAGAGAGAGACACACTCATGGGCTCAGCGAAAGTGAAATACAGAAGTTGTGGGGGGCGGGAGAAAGAGACACACAGAGAGGCTGGGGGAAGAAAGAGGCACACAAAGGGGCAGCAGGGAGAAAGAGACACACAGAGGGTCTCCAGGAAGAAAAAGACACACCAAGGGTCTGGGAGGGAAAGAGACACACAAAGGGGCTGGGGGCAAATACTCTGAGCTAGGAAGAGACACACAAAAAAGGGCTTGGGGGAGAAAGAGACACAAAAGAGGGGCTTGATTAACCAGAGACACAAGGGTGCTTGAGAAGAGAAAAAAGAGACCCACAAAGGGGCTGGGGGTGAGACACACAGAAGGACAGAGGAGGGGAAGAGAGACTCAAATGGGCTGGGGGAGAAAGAGACACACAAAGGTATTTGGGGTTAGACACCCAGAGGAGCTGGGCAGGAAAGAGACACACAAAGGAGCTGGCGGAGTAAAAGACACTCAACAAGGGTTTGTAAGAGACACACAAAGAGGTGAAGGAAAACAATGGTGTAAAATATACACTAAACGTGTAAGACACATAACGGACATAAGATACACTAAAGGTAGTAAGACATTCAAAAGTAACACAAAAGGGTGGTTTAAGAGTAAAAATGCATTTTTGGGGGGATGGGAGGCAGAATGCATGTGTTGCCAAAATCCTTGCACTGGCCCTGTTCAGGAGACTTCCACTAAGCAGGGCTAACCCCCTCTTTGATGCCAATATGTTGGCTTCCTTGCCACTCAGTTCCTATACTTCCTAGTGAGTGCTAGCAGCAATGGCTATGCAAACCACAGCACCTGCTAAGTGTAAAGATTAGAAGTACCACCTGTCGTAGTGTCTTTTTCTATCCCATTTTTTTTGCAATAGAGTCTATGCTGAATGATTAATTGTAGATTGAAAAAAAGGACATAGTTACATAGTTACATAGTTACATAGTTAGATAGCTGAAAAGAGACTTGCGTCCATCAAGTTCAGCCTTCCTCACACCTGTTTTTTGCTTTTGATCCAAAAGAGAAAAAAAAAAAAAAAAAAAAAAAAAAAAAACCCAGTTTGAAGCACAATTTTGCAACAAGCTAGGACAAAAAATTCCTTATTGACCCCAGAATGGCAGTCAGATTTATCCTTGAATCAAGCAGTTATTACCCTACATTGAAAGATTATATCCTTGAATATTCTGTCTTTGCAAGTATGCATCTAGTAGCTGTTTGAACATCTGTATGGACTCTGATAAAACCACTTCTTCAGGCAGAGAATTCCACATCCTGATTGTTCTTACAGTAAAAAAACCTTTCCTTTGCCTTAGACGAAATCTTCTTTCTTCCAGTCTAAACGCATGGCCTCGTGTCCTATGTAAAGTCCGGTTTGTGAATAGATTTCCACACAATGGTTTGTATTGGCCCCGAATATATTTGTATAATGTTATCATATCCCCTCTCAGGCGACGTTTTTCTAAACTAAATAGGTTTAAATTTGTTAACCTTTCTTCATAGCTGATATGTTCCATTCCTTTTATTAATTTTGTAGCCCGCCTCTGCACTTTTTCTAGTGCCATGATATCCTTCTTTAGAACAGGTGCCCAAAATTGCACAGCATATTCAATATGTGGTCTTACCAGTGATTTATAGAGAGGCAAAATGATATTCTCGTCCCGAGAATGAATGCCCTTTTTCATGCATGACAATACCTTACTGGCCTTGGCCACTGCTGATTGACATTGCACATTGTTGCATAGTTTGTTGTCTATAACAATTCCCAAGTCCTTTTCGTGTGTTGTTACCCCTAATTCGCTTCCATTAAGGGTATACGTTGCTTGTGTATTCTTTACGCCGAAGTGCATAACTTTGCATTTTTCAACATTAAATTTCATCTGCCATTTGAGTGCCCAGTCCTCCAGTCTATCTAAATCCTTCTGCAGCAAAGTAATATCTTGCTCACATTGTATTATTTTACAAAGTTTTGTGTCATCTGCAAACACTGAAACATGACTTTCAATGCTGTCTTCAAGATCATTTATAAAAATGTTAAATAGAAGGGGTCCCAGAACAGACCCCTGAGGGACACCACTTGCCACCTCTGTCCAGCTTGAAAATTTACCATTAACGACAACTCTTTGTATTCTGTTTTTAAGCCAATGTTCTACCCAAGAACAAGCATTTTCATCGAGACCGATTTCCTTGAGTTTGAACACTAATCTTTTGTGTGGAACTGTATCAAATGCCTTGGCAAAATCCAAATAGATCACATCCACTGCAACACCCTGATCTATACTTCTACTTACTTCTTCGTAGAACGCAATCAAGTTAGTTTGACATGACCTGTGCTTCATAAAACCGTGCTGATTTTTGCTGATAACCATATTCTTCTCAAGGAATTCTTGAATATTATCCCTTAATAACCTTTCAAATATTTTACCAGCCACAGAAGTTAAGCTCACAGGTCTATAATTTCCAGGCAAGGATTTTGAACCCTTTTTGAATATAGGAACCACATCTGCCTTCCTCCAATCCTCCGGAACACTTCCTGAAAGAAAAGAATCTTGAAAGATTAAAAACAGAGGTTCACTTATTTCTACACTTAGTTCCTTAAGTACACGTGGATGGATACCGTCAGGCCCTGGAGCTTTGTTTATATTAACTTTCTTTAGTTGCTGCAGCACATTGTCTTGAGTTAACCAATTACAATTATTCTGCAAGTTTTTAGTAGCAATCATTTGCACATCTATTGCCATGGGTTCTTCTTTAATATATACAGAGGAGAAATAGTTATTTAGAATTCCTGCCTTTTCTTGGTCTTCATTAACTAACACCCCCGTTTCAGTTTTAAGTGTACCTATACTTTCATTTTTGGGTTTTTTGGAATTTATGTACTTAAAAAATGCTTTGGGGTTGGTTTTGCTCTCTTTAGCTATCATTTTTTCATTTTGAAGTTTAGCAAGTTTAATTGCCTTTTTGCACGCATTATTTGCTTTCTTATATCTTTTATAAGATGCATCTGATTTGTCTGATTTAAATGCTTTAAATGCCCTTTTCTTATTTTTAATCTCTTGTTTTACTTCTCTACTAAGCCACATTGGTTTTAATTTGTTTCTTTTATACTTATTTCCCAATGGTACATACTGAGAAATGTACCTTTCTAATATTTGTTGGAAGATGATCCATTTATCCTCAGTGTTCTTTTCACTAAAGAGTTTATGCCAGTCAATATATTGTAAAGCTTCCCTTATCTTATTGAAATTGGCCTTTTTAAAATTATATGTTTTAGTATACCCCATGTGCTTTTGTTTTTTTGAGTTTATTTCAAAGGACACTATATTGTGATCACTATTTCCCAAGTGCTCACCTACTTGAATGTTGGTCAAAAGATCAACGTTGTTTGTTAAAACCAGGTCCAGACAAGCGTCCATTCTAGTTGGTGCTTGTACAAGTTGTAACATGAAGTTGTCATTTAACAAGTTTAAAAACCTAATTCCCTTTGCTGAGCTACTAGTCCCTATGTCCCAATTTATGTCTGGGTAATTAAAATCTCCAATAATTAAAGTGTTACCAAGATTTGCAGCTTTCTCAATTTGCTCAAACAGCTGTTGTTCCTCGTCAATATTAACATTAGGTGGTTTATAACATATCCCAACCAATAGTTGGTTTCCCTTCTTTTCCCCCAAGCAGATATTTACCCATAAAGCTTCCACATTTTCCTCATCGCATTCAATTTGCTTAAGATTTGGCTTTAAATCATGGTTGACATACAAACATACCCCACCACCCTTCTTGTTTTTCCTATCCTTCCTAAATAATGTGTACCCATTTAAGTTAACTGCCCAGTCATGTGTCTCATCCCACCATGTTTCAGTTATGCCTATTATATCATATTGTTTAGTGTATGCTAATGCCTCTAGTTCCCCCATTTTGTTATTTAGGCTCCTTGCATTAGTAAGCATACATTTAAT
This sequence comes from Pelobates fuscus, assembly GCF_036172605.1. Lineage (NCBI taxonomy): Eukaryota > Metazoa > Chordata > Amphibia > Anura > Pelobatidae > Pelobates > Pelobates fuscus. The sequence goes on along the minus strand of NC_086319.1, from coordinate 247,012,996 downwards.
ATCATGCGTCTCTTGTTTATTTTGTGAATTACCAACATTACATAGCTTCTCTGTTCTGAGCTTGCCCCTCCCCCCGTCTCCACCCTCCTTATACTGTTCTAAAGCCCATCTCCTTTCTGTCCTATCTCCATTTTGTAGATTGCTATGACCCTCCCCCCCTACTACTAGTTTAAAATCTCCTCCAACCTTCTAGCCATCCTATCCCCCAGCACTGCAGACCCCCTTCCGTTTAGGTGCAATCCATCACTACTATATAGGTTGTACCCAATCGCAAAGTCGGCCCAGTGCTCTAAAAACCCAAAACCCTCCTTCCTGCACCAAGACTTCAGCCACGCATTAACCTCTCTAATCTCCCGCTGCCTTTCCAAATATTCCTAAATAGTTTTTTTTTCTCTCTCCCAATTTATAATCTGCTTACACAATGTATAGATGGGATTCCATGCTCTTTCAAAAGAATATGCATTAAGGTTCTGTGATAGGTGCCCCTTAATAAATGTTTGTGCTGCACTTATCCAGCCAATACAGCCCATATCCCCCACGCTACAGCCCCTGTCTTCCCACTATAACACCTAATCTCCTTACCACAGCCGCTATCCACCTCACTATGGCCACTACCCCCGCCCCCCACCACTGTTCCTCCTCTTTTGGTTACTTGTTCTTACTTGAGCTGTGAACCAAATGGCGTTAAAATGCTCCAAGCAGTGTACTACTAAATATGTACATAATATAACATTATTATGTATATATTTATCAGTACTCTGATTAGCCTACTGTCGCTTCCTTTTAGCAAGTTTGCCAGATTCATTTCCCAAATCGTTTTTTTGGTGATAATATTCTGCTAAGCTAAGCAGACATATAGACAAAATTCAGGAGTCCTGGAAAATGTTATATTATTGAGAAAAAATGACTTGGGAATACTGTCTAAACCAGGTATGAATTAGTATAATATTGTAGAAATATGAACTTCCACTTTATCACAGTAACACAGATTGGTAGGAAAACACGGGGCTGCCCAACACAGCAATGTAAGTGTCAAACCATTTGACAGATTACCTTGAAATGGCACCTGGAAGTAACTTTAGAGAACTTTCTACTGGTGAGGAAAACTGTTCTGGTCCCAAGTGGTTTCAGATGCCTAGGGTCCAGAATAGGCTGTCTTTACTTGTGCATGATTTGAGCAGTCTTAAATGTGTTCTAATAACACCAATCCAATGCAATATATATGAATGTCAATGTGGACATAGTTTGTGAGAGTATTCCATATTTCACCCAATTTCATGTAAATATTTCACTTACATTTTTAATCTTTAAAAGCGGTGGGTTTAATAATCACAGTGTTTTGTTGAATATTATAGATACCATCACTTTGTTTAGTTATCAATGGCATTTGGGTGCATTAAGTTCACTTGGAGCCCAGCATGCTCCTTGGTGTGCATTCTTATTTAACATTTAGCATGCGTTCTTCAAAGCTTCTTATTGGATACCTGCCTTATAAAAAATAAAAGTGGTCCTTTCAGCAGATTGGCCCCTCACAGGCCATGACATACTGGATTAGATGCAAGATATATAAGCCCAGTTGCTATGGCCACAGAGTCATTTACTGCACGAGACTACATACAAATAAATTCTGAATAATTTGAGTGCGATGGACACTACATAAATAATTAAAATTCCCATGCACATATAAAACTGTGTTAGTGTTTGGTCAAATTATTTTCTGTGCCATAATTGTAATCTTGGACTGCAAAGAATTACACTGGGACATGCACATGGAAAATCAGCTGAGTCTGAGAAACAGCAGACTATATTTCATTTTATCATTGCATGCACTCTCTGCATTCCATGTACTGTGGCCAAATTAATGTACAGAATGAACATAGCAGTATGCCTGGGAAACATTCTCCACAATAGAAAAGAAGTTTGTTCAGAGAATTATCTCAGCAATATGTACTGTCCAGAGACCTCCCGCAACACCCCCATTCACCCCCCGCAAAAAAAAAAAAAAACAGTTCATGTAAGAAAAAAATAGACTTGTTTTTTTTGTGGATCACATTGTGTTAGCAGCACATTTGTCTGTGTACATGTGTAGAAAGTATTCACATATTTTAGACAGATGTGTAGCGCAAAGCATAAATGTTCTCTTGAAAATACAAGCAAACATTTAGATTATATTATACAGAAAATAACTCATACTGTTTGCAAGAACTCTAGAAACACACTTTGTGTTTAAAAGTTTATTATTTGTGGATGCAATCAAATACTACTGACAGATAAAACACTGTCAGGCATTGTAGATAACTATACACGTTACATCTTATTGCAAGCAGATATGTGACTGTGACCAGGGCCGGTGCAAGGATTTTTGGGTACACAGGCAAAGATTCATTTTGCTGCCCCCCTACCCCCAAAAAATCTTCACCTGTGTGCCTCTTAACCCCCGTTTTGTGTTTCGTATCCCCTCTTTTGAATGTCTTACCCCCTTTAGTGTATCTTATCACCTATTTTTTCCCCATTGTGTGTCTTACACCTCCCTTGAATATCTCTTACAACCCCCTTGTGTGCCTCTTTCCCCCCTCTTTGTATGACTCTTGCATCCTCACATATTTTATGTCTTACTCACTGCAGCGTGTATCCTTCTCTCCCAACCCCCTTGCATCTTTTACTCTTCCCAGCTCCTCTGTGTGTGTCTCTTTCACCCCCAGCCCATCTCTCTCCCGCCCAGGCCCTCTGTGTGTCTCTTTTTCCCCTTCTCTAGCCCCTCTGTGTGTCTCCCCCCAGCCATTCTATGTATTCCCCCAAAGGCCCTTCTGTGTGTCTCTTTCACCCCCAACTTGTCTGTGTGTCTTTCTCCCCCATCATGTCCCTCTGTATGTCCTTCTCCCCACTTATGCCCCTCTGTGTGCCTCTTTCTCCCCCACCAGCCCATTTATGTGTCTCTTTCACCTCTTCCGCCATTTCTTTGTGATCCTGGCACTGGAAATTCCCTTTAATTCTGGCACCAAAATTCAAATTTAACTGCCATTGCCACCTATATGTGCCAGGTCAATCTGTTTACACTTGAAAAAAGCTTTTATTGGTGAAACGCTTGTGTAGTATTTGTTTTATTTCTGTTATCATTAAAGTATATATGGTTTTCATTTATTATATGTGTTAGACCAGGGATAGGCAACCTTCGGCACTGCAGATGTTTTGGACTACACCTCCCATGATGCTGTACCAGCATTATAGCTGTAAGAGCATTGTGGGAGATGTAGTCCACAGCATTGGGAGTGCCAACGTTGCCTATTGACCTATTGACCATTTATTACACTTTTTATGCTTTTTAATAGTTTTTAACTATTTTATTTGTCCCTGGCACATCCAACTTCAATTTTGGACAACTACTCCAAACCATATCCCTGGTGGGAATTATACAACCAATGCGCAGATATTTGAGTATTCAAATGTGAGTAAAATACGTTCATTTATTTTTATAATAATTGTACTTACAGTGAGCACTGTTGTGTCTCTGTTTTTTATATAATCATCTGTACACTGAGACACTGGCCTTCAGAGTTTTATATCCATCAGTTGGGATTGTACCGCTGCAAGCAATTTTACTTAGAGCTAGTTTAAGCTCTACGAAATGTGAGTGCAGTTCCAATTACCATTATTTAGAGTTTTATTTTCCTGCTTAAACAGTCTGCACTATTATCTTTCATTTTGTATCTTTTTACATATGTTGACAAGCACCTTAATCAAGAACTGATACATATCAAGCAGCTGGGATTGTGATCATTGGACTGTAAATATTGGACTTTATACGTTTATTTATTATTTATTCTATATATACTTCTTTACTCGTTTTACCTTTATATCTATCCATTGGCGCAGCCTGTTTTTCTGTGTTTTATGTTGTTATTTTTGGTGGTTTTGAAGGTATACCCTATATCCAGCGTTTGCTGCCTATATTTTGTCAGTTGTTCTTCCAGCGCTTATCCATACCTGTGATTTTTTCTAAATGCACAAAAGTTTGGTTAGATTAAAGTAACAGTTAGTACATTGATGCCATCCCATGTTAACTAGTTAAACCATTTTAGAACTGTCCCCTTTAAAGTTATAGAATGTTAACATTTTGCAATTCCAGCGTTAGGTAAGGAAATAGCAACAACTTTGAAGTCTGTGCCTGCCATAATAGGATAAGAGTGGATTTCATGACTTTTTCTGTGCTTGTTTCTCAGCATAAATAACAAACATTTCAGGCTTTGCAGGATGAATCATAGAGCTGTAAGCATATAAAACCCATATTTACTAAACTGCATTATTTCCAAAGAATATTAAAAAAAATCACACACATTCCTTACCTATTACATGCGTGTCTAGGAGATTCTTTTTCTGCTTTCTCCCATAAAATAACTATTTGGTAGACTTCCTATCGATGAAAACATGCTTGCATTTCATGCCCTTTTTTCAATAAATATAATATTCACTTTGGACTTGCACACACCACAATTCTTTCCATGCTTTACCTGAGAAAGTCCCTGTTGGGATGAAACGCATAGTACTGGCGGTGACAGTACATGTTTGCTGTTATTAACGTCTGTGTAAATAAATAAATCTGGTTGGGTTTTTTTTGCACTTTATTCAGCATTGTTTACATTCTTGCTTCATTGTGTCTCTCTTCCGCTATACAGCATTGGAATGTTTAACCAGTATCTCTAAGATGGAGATCTTGGAAGGCATCTGGGTATATATACTGTTCTGAATGCTCCCTTGTGATCAAAAATTTCTGACACAAACCATCCTGACGTCATCCTGAAGAACCATCCTTAATTCATAAATTGTGAGTGGCCAACTGAAATATATTTTGCTTAAGTGTATATACAATCTTGCACTATGTTGTACCATTCGTATCTTCCCTAGCAGGACCCCCACTATGTATTATATAGCGTTAGGGTACAGGAAGCCAGTGTAAGGATCGACAGAGGGGCAAAGTGTGAGAGGAGAGACAAGAGAGAAAGATTAGCCTGGCAGCAGAATTCATTACAATTTGTAGTGGAGCAGTATGGCTTCTGGGGAGACCAATTAGGAGAGAATTACAGTAATCAATGCGAGAAATTACTAGAGCATGAAGAAGCTCCTTGGCAGAATCTTGCGTAAGAAAGGAACGGATGTGGGCAATGTTTTTAAGGAAGAATCAGCATGATTCCCAATAGACTGGACGTGAAGTGCAAAGGTGAGGCAAGGATCGAAGATAATACCAAGAAAGCAAGCTTGCAAAGATTGGGGGACTCCAACTGAGACAGGACGAGTGGAGGAGGTGTAATTGGAAAAGAAGCCACTTAATGAACGTTGGAAGAAATAGGAGGAAAATCACGAGCGGACAATGTCACAGAGACCGAGGGATTGAAAATTTGGGAGAAGGAGGACATGATCAACAATGTCAAAGGCAGCAGACAGATCAAGCAGAATTAGTATTAGTAGTGGTTTTGGATTTAGCTGTGATTAGGTCATTTGTAACTTTAATCAGAGCAGTCTCAGAAGAGTGGAGTGGGTTAAGGAGAGAGTTGGAATTGAGTAGGCAAGAAACTTTGACGAAAAAAGGGAGCATGGATATGGGACGATACTTGGAAGGGGAAGAATGGTCAAGAGATTACTTTTTTAAGGACTGGTAGAACAGTAGCATGTTTAAGAGGATCTAGAACAATGCCAAAAGAAAGAGAGCATTTGAAGATGGGTGTTAAGGGCAGCACAAGACAATGGAAGAGAGATCTGATAAGTTGAGATGTGACGGGATCATGCGGACAAGTGGTGGAACGAGAGGAAAGAAGAAGTGCAGCCACCTCCTGTTCAGTAGCTGGGGAGAAGGCCTGAATGGTATGAAAGGTACAGTTCAAGTGCAGTTGAGAGAGAGAGAGAGGAGTGAAGGGGGATTTTTTTTATCTTACCTGTTTATTTAAAACTATGCCTTTATTTTAATTTATATAAAAAGGAAATAGTAAAGACCTGGTAGTGAGTAACATCCTAATAAATTATTAATTACTCCTATTAAAGGCAAACTATAGGTTAGGAATACAAATTTTAATCCTAGCCCTATAGCCTATAGCACCGTATAGTGCTCCGTGCCGCGTGCGCATTTAGACAGCCACATAGAAAAGCACTGTTTAATGCTTTCCTATGGGCTTTTTGGCGATGTTGGATGTCTTCATTCATAGCGTGAGGACGTCCAGCGCCAGTTAAGTGGCCAAAAGTCGCTTAACGACCCATGATAAACAAAATACCAATAAAATAAATATTTCATATTTACCATTAAATGTTTTATTTCTTCCATCTTCTCTTCTTCTACAACAAAAAAGGACAAATAAAAATCGATAAGGTCCCTTTGCAGCTTTTAAATTAAAAAAAGACTGGTTTGCAAAACAAACAGAAAAACATGCAAAATAAAAATATTCCAGATCAAATAACAATCCATCTCATCAAATTAGGTCTCTGCGCAGACTGAACTTGCAGGGCAGGGAAAGCCTTATAAAGGCTAATGAGCCAACACATCAGAGTGCTCCGACAGGTAAATCTGGAGTTTCACAGGTAATTCAAGGGTGGTGACTTGAGGGGGACATTACAGCCTTAGTTAATTAATTTTATTTAGTGCCCCACCATGGGGGCATGGGATGGGCCATGTTCCCCTTTACTGGATAATCTACTGGGTAGCAATAGGATTGTATGATCACGGCCACTAGAGTGCAGGGTACAGGCTGTTTTTCACTGATCCAGTACACAGTAACCTCAAGTAGTCCTTACTTTATCCTAAGATATCTTTTGATTGCATTGGAATTTCAATGAAATACTGATCAACATGAATATATCATAAAGATCTTTTATTTAAAAAAAGTACACACAAAAATGACCAGAGGCGACAGAACCACCTTAAAACCTCTCTAGCTTAGAAAAACGTCACCTCAGAGGGGATATGATAACATTATGCAAATATATCCAGGGCCAATACAAACCACTGTGTGGAAATCTATTCATAAACTGGACTTTACATAGGACATGAGGTAATGCGTTTAGACTGGAAGAAAGAAGATTTTGTCTAAGGCAAAGAAAAGGTTTTTTTTACTGTAAGAACGATAAGGATGTGGAATTCTCTGCCTGAGAAAGTGGTTTTTATCAGAGTCCATACAGATGTTCAAACAGCAACTACATGAATACTTGCAAAAACAGAATATTAAAGGATATAATTTTTCAATGTAGGGTAATAGCTTCTTGATCCAAGGATTAATCTGACTGCCATTCTGGAGTCAAGAAGGATTTTTTTTCCTCGTTTGTTGCAAAATTGGAAGTGCTTCAAACTGGGCCTTCTTTTGGATCAACTGCAAAAAACAAATGAGAGGAAGGCTGAACTTGATGGACACAAGTCTCTTTTCAGCTATGTAACTATGTAAAATTAAGATGTAAAGAATATGTTAATCAAGTATAAACTAGTAGTATTTGCTCAAATACGTGACAAGTTCATTATTCTCTCTTGTGTCTTCCAGATAACAAGTCTAACCATGTATTCAGTGTTTACTTTTCACTCTGTCTGTACACGGCATTCCATTTTTATTTGAAGGATTTGACAAGTTACAATTAATGTTTGCTGTTTCAAGCATGTCCCAAGCAAGTTCTTATATTCAGTCCCGCCATCCATTATGCGTGCAGCGAGATGTTTATTCTTGATTTAATTGTACAGTACAATGTTTACATGGTGGAGAAGCCAAAACAATGTGCCGAACTATAACCAATTTAGAGCTTTTTTAGTCCAGTAAACTGAAAAAAACAAGTTCATAAACAAAATAAAAAATAAAAAAATCTGCTAAATAAAATGAAACACACTAACACACAAAATGAGTCAATGTGGAAATAGGCAATGTCCTGGCCATGCTAGGAATTCAGGAATAACCAGTGAAACAGGGAGAAATGAAAGATGGACAGGGAGAGGAGGGTGATGAGGTGAAAAAGGGAGAAGAAGAAAGGGAAGAGAGTCACAATGGTAAAACTGGTCTGAACACATCGCTGAGAATAATATTATAAAGACAAACTATGATGTACTGAAAATAATACCATTTGAAGACTAGAAAGGTCTCTTTGACTGCATTTAAAATTTCCCAATAAATTTGGTTCTAGTTAGCCACATAAGGTGAAGGTGCTGTGATGCTGGCACACACAGTACCAAAATGCATGCCAGTGTTGAAATTCAGTTGTCAGAGACATGGATTTGTCAGCTATTAAATGCATTGCTCTATGCTACACAGCGTTACTACATTACATGTTAATTAGAATCACCCGGAAGCTCTGTTAAGATAGGAATAAGAGAGAAGTAAGTTTGGCACTACTGTCTACATCTGTCTACCTAGAGGAGCTAAAGATAGAGAGGGTGTAAAGGAAGAACCCTCTATTTGTTAAGGATATACATATGTACGAGGGAATTCTATTCACTATAGTACAGTATTCCATTTGGTTCAGCTCAGCAACATTCGTATGTTTGATTATTTAGCCTAAATCCACTTTAATTCGCTCTTTCAAGAATAAACTTTTTTTGTAGTGAAATGTTATGATGCTTTCCAAATTGTCCAGATGTCAGGAACAGAACCTCATGTTTGTTTTCCCCAAATCATAACTGTTTAAATATGCCGTGAAGTCACATGCTCTTTGAAGTCCAGCTAAATGGATGACGGGAGGAAACCTTCTACTTTGTTTACTAAATGGGCTTTTTTAAAAGAAGTCCACAAATAAATAACAAGCATCACCAAAGCTGCTGCATGCTGCAACTCACATCACGTTCACCTGCAGAAGATTTTAACAAATTCAGGAATAGCTAGAAAAAAAAGCAATGGTCCAGAACCTACAAAGTTTTTTCAGAATAAGTTCAGTCTGTACCTTACAGGGTAATAGGGCAGATGTAAGTGGGTATTGTAATAGGCTAGCATTTGATAAAGTAGTGGAAATAGAATTGTCAGATCCACCATGTGTATCTGAACACTTAGCACTTATAGATATTGATTAACAGCACATGGAAAGTGGAAGTTGTGTCAATAGTCATACTGGTGGTCAGTAATTTTCATGTGCTGCTTCTCAACCTGAAAAAGCAATATATGACCTGGCAAAAATGCTGGATCTGGAAACCTTTTGTGGAAATTTAAGGGTTAAAGGCAACCAGATCTCAGGCTAACCTGCTAGTTTTTTTCTAAGAACACACACCACCAGAACAGAAGAAAGATGAAGACAAAACCTGTACTACAAGTAACACAATTTAAAGTCTATCAAGGTTTCTGGTTTTATCTGCCCTCACCAAGTCATGTGTAAAAGGACACTCTAAGCACCAGAGCCTCTAGCAGAGCTACGTTAGTGGAACTCATAAAATGAACTATATAAATTATATATAAATTAACTATAGCCAGAATTATTCATAAATAGAACTCAAAGTCACGGTAAAGGTGAGTTATGGTCATAAAATTCACTCATCAGTCCCAGTGACATTTAATATGTAGGCACTAATAATGCTAGGTTACCAGGTTGAGTGATCCCTGAGAGAGAAGCTTCCAGCTCAACTGGCTAAAGATATGAGAAAAAGTCCATATTTATACTGCATCAAGTGCTAGATAAAAGCCATAAATGGGACATGACTTAATGCCAGCATGTGAAAGGGAAGGATCTACACTTCACTTCAACTTCCAATCTTCCACCTTCAGGATTGGAGAGGTCTAACCAATTGGTGCCCATGTAAGATGTGTCTCTTCTAGATAGCCCTGACATATATTCAGGCTTGTCCCAAGTCATTCTTCCTTGTGTGTGGGGCAAGGGGAGGAGGGGGGAGGGATACCTAATGCATCACCAATGGAGTGTTTAAAGTGTATATTCATCAATTAATCAAATATATATAAAACTACCAAACATCTCACCTTTACCTACCGGGCAACTATCAGCCATTTCCATTTGTCAGTTATATTATCATCCAGTAGAGCATATTACAAGAAAATAGAATATATTCCTAATATAGGTCAAAGAATAGCTAAGCATAAATTTCTGTTTTGAAAAAAAAAAAGCAGAAGACCTGTGTGACCTTCAACCTATATCCTAGGGCAAGGTCATGATTTATTTACTCATTTAATTTTCATCTAGAACTTCTTTGGCTTTACCATCTCCTTTAGCAATTGGGTTCACATTTAGGTCACACTTATTTTATGGCGTGTTGTAGTTACTCTTATACACTAATATTGCCCATGTCATTCCATTGTGTCTGTCTGGACACTGCTGCCCAGAACTTGTCATAATTCTGCCATCTACAAGGTCTTTGTCACAGCAGATGTGATGATGCTCCTGCCATTATCTGTTACCCTTAGTATAGTTATCTTAATTCTATAAATATCTAGGTATTCCTGTAGTATAGACACATCAAGTGAATCAATAAATAATCTATAAACTCACTTGCCATCCACTTACAATTACAAATGCATACATATTCTATGTGGATTCGCCATGGGAATGGCACCTGTATTAAAGAGGAACAGTCAACTTGGAGATAGAAAAAAAATCCCTTCTTTCTTCATACCATTAAATATTACTGTTTTATTAAAGTAGGTGTAGTGAATGTAAGTATAAACACATCGACTGAAGAACGAGCACTGATATCTTATCACCATACCATAATGCCATACAGGTATATAATAACAAAGTATTTATTCAGGAAAAATACATTCAGATTATTCTGGTTTCCATGTACATCTTGGATATGTACATCTTCTTCATTAAAGCGTATCAATTAAACTGTCAGCAGGTTTCTCATCCCCCACCCCATGACTCCTTTCATGCAACTGTCAAAAATGACCTACCAAGCACTCAATAAACCCTTCTCTAACAAACTATTTAATTCCCTTACTTTAACCCTTTGTGTCACTTTACCCCACTCCCTCTAGCATGTAAGCTCATCGAGCAGGGCCCTCAACCCCCTCTGTTCCTGTACGTCCAGTGGTCTGATCTCAATTATGTGTCTGTTAGTCCACCCATTGTACAGCGCTACGGAATTTGTTGGCGCTATATAAATAATAAAATAATATGTTACTTTTGTCCAGCATCCAGGGGATGTCACTATTACCCGGTTTAATGGCACTAATGTTATCTACCTTGGAAAGATGAACAGCTGAGTCATTGCTGCTGGAATTAGAACCCATGATGTCCCAGTGTTGGACAGAATCTATTGAAGACATGTTAGCCCACTGAGCCATGTTACCAGCTGTAGCTTGATATTATACAGAAAACATGGCACGTGCACGTCATCATATAAATAATGAGCATCATATGTCAGGATACTTAAAAATCCTAAATTTTAAACAAATCAGAAATATAGAATAATCAAAACTAACAGTAAGTTACTAAGTTGTCAACTTACTTTTAAAATCTTAATTAGTTGCTGATTTTCTACGGTATTTTGAATTTATCAATTGCTTCCCAGTCACTGCTTTGTACTCAGACTGTACTATGCTTGATGGCTGTCTTTCCTGCCATGTGCACAACTTTAAAGTGTGCGGTTTCATCATCCATCCATTTGGATCACCCTTCAGATCACATGCAGTCCAAAACAGCTATTGCGACAATTAATATGCAAATTCAATTTCTCTCATTAAGTCATCAATCTTGCAGCTCCAGGATCAGGAAGCTCTAAATCAAGCACTGCATTGCACAGCTGCATGACAGCCACCAGCGCTCTACAGGGTGCATCTCTTGGGAGCATCAGTAGTTGGATGGGGCTGTATGGTCACTAGAGATGCCTCCCTTTTTTCTAAAACCAGGTTAAATTCTGCATTCCATGAAGCGAGGAAATGAATGTGCCTCCTGGCAGTATGAATGTACTCCTGGCAATAAATCAATTATCCCAAAATAAAGCCTATGATTATTTCAATGATTTCACCTCCGGGGGACATGAATTTCACACATCACAAAGCTGTACCCGCCAGAATGCTGAATTCATAAGCACCCCAAAACAATGGTGGCCATCCTAATTTCCACCCTCTTTAAAAGTGAATAATTTCTTGGGGGGCGGAGCCTAACCTCGGAGCTGAGCGGACGTGTGCCGCACGAGCTCCCGACCGCTGATCCGGCTTTTTGGGGAAAAAACCCAGGTTTCACACAGCGACTGATGCCACACTGGGCTACGACAACTGGGCACACAACGACAAAGCGGCAGACACCCTTCCCCAAGGCCTACGGTACCAGAAACCGCGGCAGCGAGTTGAGGCCTGCAGACGGCTACGAGGGGGAAGTGCGGCCGACTTCCATACCGACTAGTACGCCCAGCAGACCCACTCTTCTCCTACCCCCCCCCCCTGGACCGGTGGGGGTCATCCCGGTCCCCGCTGGCCGGCACCCCGGAGTCTCTCTGGAAACAGAGGTATTGCACGCGGAGGAGCCGCACCCAAGATGGTGGCCCAGCGGCAAACCACAGCAATGGACACAAACATTAAGCCGAACACATGGCCCTTGGAGGCTTTTGATCAACAGTGCAAAAGCTTCTGGGCGATCCTCTGCAACCAGGGCCTGACCCGCAGACGAGCGATGAAAGTGGTGGCACCCTGGATCAGACCGGTAACCCGGCGCCGCTATTATGGGCCCCTACCACGAATCCCCAAAACGACCACCCAGCAGGGTAGGCAAAAGCGACCGACGAAGCAGGCAGGGGAGCCGCATGGCATTAGTGCCGACACTCGCTCCCACGATCACAGGAGCTGGAGCGTCAGGCGGGCCCAACCAGCGTGTACCTCCCACAGCGCCAGAACCTGGAACCAGCACGGTGCACCCCCACATTCCACAGCCCCAGCGACACACAGCAGCCTAACTTGGAGGCCCAGCCCGGGGTCTAACATCAGAGCTAAATTCCGACCGAGGGGCACCCTAAACGACACGCAACTGGAAGCCCTGCAGGAGAGATGGGAGAAACATAACCCCCACAAACCGAGAACCAGTCGAAGCAAAGCAAGCAAGCCGAGGGGTGACAACGGAGAGGGACTAAAGCATCCACCCGCAAGCAACCCCCCCTCCCTGGGCATTGGCTGAACTTTCTAACTCATGGACTGCATCAGAGCAGCAGGTTTATTAGACCCAACAGCTTCTATATGCTCCCTAATGCCACTTTGCTTACCTATAATATAAAATTGTACACAATCCTGCAGCCATTATGCCTTTAGTCTCTCCCCTCTATTGTTGCAGACCCTGCACGCCATTCTTCTTATTTTGTTTAGTTACTCTGCTCATTATTTAATTTATTATTTAAGCCTTTGCCTTGCTCAATCACCTCTTATCATTGTGAATGCCCTCTGCGAGCATGATCTACCTACCCTTGATGCGGTTGGGGGGTCAATATATTAAGGCATTCAACTCTATCCGCGCTAAGCCCCTATAGCCACCACTGTAATATAGAATGTGCCCATCCGTTGCCGTAAAACCTACTACTACTGTTGTTAATGTATTCAGCACAGTCGAGGTATCATTGTCCTTTTCAAAGTCAGATAGTAATGCATACTGTAACTCTCAACATATATATAGCGGTCATATCTGTTATGTAACATGGAATTTCTAGCACAACTAGCATGATACCCTCACTACTTACTAGCAAAGTCTCTACAGAAATACCACGCTATGTAAGGCTACTGAATAGAAAATACCACGCATGTAGTCAGCTGAACTAGCTCGACAACCTACGCCCTCGCTCCTTCGACTACTAAGTTAATCACTCTTGTTAACCTTAACACTTAATGCTAGCCTGACCAGCAAGTACTTGTATTGTTTTATTACCTAATCTTAATGTCAGTATATATCCTGATTCTCAATGTTTTCTGTTGCCTGTTATACTGACATAGCTACAGTTTAACCCTGAACCAAGCATGGCACTTATAACAAAAAATGTGCAGATGTAACCTATGTCGATTAATGGCCGGTACCTGCTGTTGTGGCAGTGCCGGCATGTTTGTCATCATTATGCACGCCAAAATAAAGAATTTAAAAAAAAAAAAAAAAAAAAAAAAAAAAAAAAGTGAATAATTTCTTGAGATAACTTTAATGCTCCTAAATAGTCTGATGTCTGATTCATTCACAAGATTACAGTTAATCGCTATAGAACAAAAAAAGAACAGTATATTATGACATTTGAAGCAGATTGCAAAGAAACTTCTAAGTAGTGTGAGAAAGAGCAGATAGATTGGTTGACGTTTCTTATAAGAGTAGCAGAAAGAACATTCAGCACACAGTCTCTCCTCGGAGCTTGCCAACGTAAAACCCAACCATTTGCTGCCAACTCAATAACAGAAAACTGCTAAAGCAGCACCTTCAGCACAGTTCTGCTGAACGGTGTAGGGCACTACAGGTGGCTGAACAAGGATCTGCCAAAGAGTATAGAGCAGTAAATGTGCTACAGATACACATTCTCTCCAGAACAGTGTCAGGCAAGGAGCTTTCTCAACATGTCCTAACACTGTAACTAAAACGTTTCAAAGAATAACACAACAAATAACTTATCGACTTCCCTACAAAAAAACACTGATAGGGAATGTGTCTGGTGGCCTGCAGCCAGTGTTTAAATGCATAATCATGGTTTGCTGATGAATATGAAATCAGCAACAAAAATAACAGGTTACTCTGCTCAAGCTGCTTTATATATATATATATGTAGTTTTTTTTTCAGATGTTCCAAGTGACACATCAAATACCACGAAACAATATAGAAAATTACAGAAAAATTCAGGGAATCAAAGTTGTCAGAGTGACCACTCAACATTCCCTAAAAAGATAAATAAGAATAAGTGAAATACACTAAACAGGGCTAACCCCCTAACAAATGATCACATCATAAAACCAGATTCTCCCAAAAGCATTACTCAATATATAAAAATTGTATAAGATTTATCATAAAAGTCCAATGAGTATTTAAGTCCAAATATCAATGAAAAAAAAACTTTGTAAAAAATTAAAAAGTCACAAAAACAATACCAACTCCAATCGCATCAAACGGAGTCTGTGAAAACAAAACGAAAATTACCTAGTGCTCTCTGTTTAAAAAAAGTAGCGGCCAAATTAAGAAAAGCCCTTTTATCAATGTTGCTCTTTCAGCTATTTATTATATTGCTCCCTAATTCACACACAGTTGGTGGGCATGGTGAAAATAGTTAGTCCAGTGATATGAATCACATCATTAGCACTGCCCAAAGAGTTAGGGTTAGTGGTAAAGGTAGGGTTAAGGGTAGGGGTTTGAGTTAGGGGTAGGGTTAGGGTTAGGGTTATGGGGTATGGTTAGGGGTAGGGTTAGGGAATTGCCAAAGTCCCAAAGTCCTGAATTTCGAAAGTGCCGAACCGAAGTGCAGAATTGCCAAAGTCCCAAATTTCGGAAGTGCCAAGCCAAACCGAACCAAAGTGCCGAATTGCTGAAGTCCCGAATTGCCGAAGTTTGGAATTTCGGAAGTGCCAAAGCAAATTTTTTGCCCATGCACATCCCTACATTGTATGTTGTTGCCTAGTTGGTTGTCTATAGCAATTCCTAAATCCTTCTTGTTTTTTGTTATCCCTAATTGACTACCATTTACAATGTAAGTTACTTGTGCATTTTTCACCCCGAAGTACATAACTTTACATTTTCTACATTAAATTTCACTCCCCCAATCTATCTAAATCCCTCTGCAGCAAGGCAATATCCTGCTCAACAGTGTGTTACATTAAAGAGTTTTGTGTCACCTGCAAATACTAAAACATGGCTTTCAATGCCTCTTTCAAGATCATTTATACATATGTTACATACAAGTGGTCCCAAAACAGAACCCTGAGTGACACACCTTACAACATTTATGCTGCTTGAAAATTTACCATTAATGGAAACTCTCTGTACTCTATCTTTAAGCCAATGTTTTACCTAACGACATGAATTTTCATCTAGACCAATTTCTTTTAGTTTGAACACTAACCTTTTGTGATTAATTGTATCGAATGCCTTGGCAAAATCCAAGTAGTTCCCATATTTAATTCCCTCTGCACAAAGCAGAACACAAGAGTAGTAAAATAAATTATTAATATTTGTTTTATTTTTTTAAATCAATGGGTCTAATACAGGAGAATGGGCCTTGGGCTTCAGCTCCTTTAGCCTCTATGTTAACCTTGGTCTGCTGGCAACCTTAACTTTGCCTGCAAGTTTGTGTCTGAAACACATCTTGGAGTCTGTGTGTTTTCCCGTGTTATGGTCTGTATTATAAAATATGAATTGTCTTTTATTACTGAAAAGTACACAACTGTATGAGCATGTTTTTCAAGTTTTGCATTTAGACATGCACTGTGTATTGGAATAGAAAAAAAAAAGAGTGGAAATTCTATTTGAAAGATACAGAACAATGGTTGCTAGGAAATGTAGCAACGACCACAAAACACCCCCTTCCTTCTTGTACAATAAACAAAAACATCAAACATAGAAAACAGTGATTATACACTCTCTTATATGAAATAAACAAAGTAAAAAATACAAATAATGCAAAGCATTGTATCTTCCACTACTTGGTGAAAATAGAAAATAGCAGCCTAAAGATATGTGGGTCTATAATACTCCCACTTATTTGAAAGAGCTTTTTCCAAGCTTTGTAGAAATCAACAATATTAAGCACCCTTCAGGGTTAAAGTTTAACCCCTTAGTGACCAGGCCATTTTTCAATTTTATTACCGTTAAGGACCAGGGCTCTTTTTACATTTCTGCAGTGGTTGTGTTTAGATGTAATTTGCCTCTTACACATTTACTGTACTGCAATTTGCCTCTTACACATTTACTGTACCCATACATATTATATACATTTTTTCTCGCTATTAAATGTTCATTCTAAAGATACCATTATTTTCATCATATCATATAATTTACTAGAATAAAAAAAGTAAAATATGACAAAAAAAACAAAAAAAAAACAGCTGGCCATCATGCAATCATGCACCCATGTCCCAGTTGGAACATGTCTGAAGCCGGCCAATGTAATTCACCTCCATCAAACTGTATGTTTCTGAAAAGTACACACCCTAGGGCATTTCACATGGTGGCATTTCAACACTTTACATGCACTAATTCTACCACCAGTCTCTGTCAAACGTTTTGGTGGTGTTATTTTTCACTCACACATTCTACTTTGGGCATAGATTCTAAGCTCCTGTTAGGTGTTACTGCCAAAGGACACCCCAATATGTACTCGGCATCATCTCCCGAGTACAGCGATAACACCCATGCATACGTTTGTCGGGTTCACTGGGGGGTGCAAAGCAAAATGTCTGATATGCGTTTTTCAAATTTTACATATCTTGTTTGCCTATGTTCCTTTTGGGTGCCTTATCAGATATCCCAATGTATTTTCTTGCCATGAGCGTGCATATATTTGAAAAGTTGACACCCCACAGTAGTTGAAGAACGTGTGTGGAGGTAATTGTTCAATCCTCAATTTTACACACGCACACCACTTTTTGACTGTGATTTAGGAGAGCCCGTTGTTGATTATTGCAAGAAAACACCCCGGGTTGTTTTCTGCAAGGCCTCCTTAGGACACCCATGCCCCCCATGCATAGGTTTGCCAGGATTTTGGGAAGGCACGGTTACAATTGTATGACTTACAATTTGAGCTGAAATTGAGAGTATTTCTTTTGATTGGCCTATCTTTAGCTTGGGGCTTATCACATACCCCAGTTTTATATATCGCCACAAAAGGGTACTTACTTGAAACATAGACACCCCGAGGTATTGCATGTGGAGTGCTTTGATGCAACTTTTTTTTAGCCAGACAAAAAATAAAAAAAGTTGAAGAACGTGTGTGGAGGTAACTGTTCAATCCTCAATTTTACACACGCACACCGCTTTTTGACTGTGATTTAGGAGAGCCCGTTGTTGGTTATTGCAAGAAAACACCCCGGGATGTTTTCTGCGAGGCCTCCTTAGGACACCCATGCCCCCCATGCATAGGTCTGCCAGGATTTTGGGAAGGTACGGTTACAATTGTGTGACTTGCAATTTGAGTTGAAATTGAGAGTATGTCTTCTGATAGGCCTATCTTTAGCTTGGGGCTTATCACATTCCCCAGTTTTATATATCGCCACAAAAGGGTACATACTTGAAACGTAGACACCCCGAGGTATTGCATGTGGAGTGCTTTGATGCAACTTTTTTTTAGCCAGACAAAAAATAAAAAAAGTTGAAGAACGTGTGTGGAGGTAACTGTTCAATCCTCAATTTTACACACGCACACCGCTTTTTGACTGTGATTTAGGAGAGCCCGTTGTTGGTTACTGCAAGAAAACACCCCGGGTTGTTTTCTGCGAGGCCTCCCACCAAAAAAAATAACTGAACGGCAAATAAAAAATGGACCAGCGTGTGGTATCGTTTGAAGCAGTCGCCAATGCAGAGTCCAGGCTGCCCAGGGCAATCAGGACAGTAATATACACACATCTTTTCTCTGCCCCCTCTTAGAACAGACCCTGCATCTTTTTGGGGGATTCTGCTTTTCCGCAGTAGGGGGAATTTTAAAAATAAAATGTGTAGCCCCAACTCTGCTCTCTCCCATCACCGCCCGGGGAGCAGGTGCATCACGGTACAAAATCTACGAAATGATCTGGAGCTGAAACTGTAAAAATCTCAGTTGCGTCCCGGGGTTTGCTTTTTTGAACAACAAGAAAGCGTTGTGGGTTGCAATCTACATTAGGTAGATTGCAACATTTTTGTACCAGGCCCTTGTCTTTCGTATAATTAGGTAGGGCTGCAGCAGCTGATCTGCCAGATCAACCCCACCCATATGACGGTTATTGGCCTTGATGCACACTGGCTTCCTCGTTCTCTCAGCTCTGCCACGTACAGGGACCTCCACAGTCCCCTCAGTGTGGATGGTGGTAAGAAGGTACACATCCTTCTTGTCTCTGTACTTAACTGCCAACAGCTCCTCTTGGCGCAGAGCTAAGATCTCCCCCCTTCGTAGCCGGGTGCGTGCAAGTTGTCCTGAGAAACCTGTGCTGTTCTTTTTAATTGTGCCGCAAGCCACTGTATCAAAACAGTACAGTAGCTTGAACAAAGGGACACTTGTATAAAATTGTCAGTATACAAGTGGTACCCTTTGTTCATCAGGGGGAATATCAGGTCCCAGACAATCTTGCCACTGGTTCCCATATGTTCTGGGCAACCTGTTGGGTCAAGGTGGCTATCCTTTCCCTCGTACACCCGGAAGGCCTGAGTATACCCAGTCTCGCTATCACAGAGCTTATACATCTTTACACCATACCTAGAGCGCTTGGAAGGAACATACTGCTTGAATCCCAGCCTTCCCTTATACTTCATCAGGGATTCATCCGCGCATATATTCCTTCCAGGTGTATAAGCCTCTGCAAACCTGGCAGCAAAGTGGGTAATCAGGGGGCAGATTTTATACAGCCGGTCAAACTGGGGATGCTCCCTAGGGGGACACAGGCTGTTGTCGCTGAAGTGCATGAAATGCAGAATCATTTCATACCTCTTCCTCGACATACATTGGGAGTAAATGGGGGTAGAGCAGATGGGGCTACTGCTCCAGTAGGAGCGGATGGAGGGCTTCTTTATGATGCCCATCAGCATAGTCAATGCCCAGAATCTTTTAAATTCTGGCACATCGATGGGGGCCCATTGCTGCTTTGCCAAAAAAGAGTCCGGATTTGTAGCTCGGAATTGATGGGCATATAAATTAGTTTGGGCGACAATGTTCCCCAATAAATCATCGCCCAGAAACCCCTCCATAAACTGCTGAGGGCTAAATCCTGTGACATCCAAATTAATGCCAGGATTTGCAGTAAAGGATGGGATGTCTGGCCTCTGGCGATGAGGCACTACCCACTCCTCAGCAGTTCTGCCAGCTGGAGCAGCACGTCTCCTTCTGGCAGGGGGACTAGCAGGCACAGATACAACATCACCAGATACATCACTAGCAGTAGACACTGTATCTAGTGATGATGTATCTGAGCACCTGTCAGGGTCAAAATCAGGGTCAGAGTCTGACATAGACACGTCAGACTCTAGCACAAGGGTGGCATATGACTGCTCAGCACGGGTTGAGTTCCATGACCCATGGGACATGATCACAATCACTTTACTTAGTGACCTGTCACAAAAAAAATTAACCCCTGAAAAAATGAACAGACAGCAAAATAAGTGATGCTGTGCAAGAGCCTGTGATCTGTATAGTGATCACTGGCAGGACAGGGGTTAATCGTTCTGAAAAGAGCTTTTGGGTCTCAAAAAAGAAAAAAAAGATCACAAAAAAATGAACCCCTAAAAAAAAAGGCACAAACAGCAGAAAAGTGCTGCTGTGCAAGAGCCAGTGATTATAGTGATCGATGGCAAGACAGGGGTTAATGGCTCTGAAAAGAGCCTTTGGGTCTCATGATTTTACAAATCCCTACCTATAAATACCTAAATCTCTCTAGCTAAACCACAGATATCTCTCCCTCTCTCACTAAAACATAAGTGAAGAGAGGGAGGCAGATCCACACTAATCAGAGAAATGGGGAACACACTTGGGATGAAATTGCTAATGGGGCAAGCTGTGATTGGATGACCCCAGCCTGCCCCTTATGATGCGGCATGCTAGGGACGCCCCCAGAAGCCCCATGATTCACTGCCTTTAGAAAAAAGGGGGGGGGAATTAATATTGATCATTTTATTTATTCTATATTTATTTTTTTATATATATTATTATATATGCACTGAGTGCCAGGACCCCTCAAGGCACTCATCACATGCAGAGCATCACTGCTATACTATCAGAGCTTCCAGAGCTCAAAATAGGTGCAGACGTACCAGATACGTCCAAGGTCATTATGGACTGTTTTCTGCCAGACGTACCTGACACATCCGCGGTCGGGAAGGGGTTAAAATGTTTTTTTTCTTTTAGGTATGCATATATCCTTATAGGTGTCGGTGAGTCATTTTTGCCAAAAGATAACTGGTGATTGAGTAAAATGTTAAACTAAAAACTTTTTAACACATTTATAAAGAAATGTATGCAGTTGTAGAGTACATTGAATTTTATCTGAGCTATAAAGTGCTCTGTCTCTTATATTTGATAAAAGTGGAATTGGGGGCACACCCAGATCATGCATTTCTCAGCAGCGGTGCTACCGTAGAGACGAAAATGTATTTAAAAAAAATACAGGATAGGATTGCTTAGGGAGTTTAGTGTAGAAAAATAAATACCACTGTTTTTAATATTTCAGGATTCTTTTCTTTCAGGAATTCTAACAGAGGATTGGAGAAAAGCAGATGTGGTGCTTATGTTTAAAAAAGTTGCAAAAGCTCAACTCATAAACTACAGACCCCTGAGCTTAACATCTGCGCTTGGGAAATCGTCTAAAGGACTGCTAAGTGATCACATGGAATAATTCATTTTGAACATACTTATCATTAGCATGAATCAACAAGGAAAGGTTATGCCAAACTAACTAATTACATTCTATGAAGAGGTTAGATGAGGGTGTTTCAGTAGATGTGATCTACTTCGATTTTGCTAAGGCATTTTATACAGTTCCACACAAATGGTTACTAGTAAGACTGAAATTAGTTGGTTTAGATGAAAAATTGTGTTCTTGGATAGAACACTGGCTTAAAGATAGAGTGCAGAGAGCAGTTGTAAATGGAATATTTTCAAATTGGACAAACTTGGTAAGTGAAGTGCCTTAGGCTTCTGTCTTGTATTCACTTCTCTTTAATCTGTTGATAAATGATCTTGAAGTGGACACCAAAATTCAATTGTCTATGTTTGCAGAGGACAAAACTTGGTACGAAAATACAGTCTGAACATGAACCTCCCTAAAAAGGATTTGGATAAATTAGGAGACTGGGCAGGCAAGTGGCAAATGAGAATCAATGCAGATAAATGCAAAGTCGTGCATTATGGAATAAAGAACCCACAAGCCACTTATACATCAAATTGGGTAGAGTTATGTCAGGGTATTTATATCGGCAGACATTTTGTGCTATGATAGATATTAAAGTGTATATTGTCAGAGTCACTCTGAACAGACCAGACTCCATTTTGTTATTGTCAAGTTAACAAAAGAAACAAGATTTCTATCCCTTCTGTAAAACTAACCACTTTGCCAGAAGCTAAGGAATGTATTATATAAACAAACCCAGTGATACAATGAGTCTAACAGAGAAGGGGGTGGAATACTTTTCTTAATGTTAGCTTCACACAAGAAAGCCAGACACCAGTGACCAGATAAGACTTAGTAATTAATTTTACTTTCGATATTGTATAACGTCCCATTGTAAGTTTAGGGGTCATACTTAGTTATAACTGTCATATTAGAAATTATAGCAGAATTTGCCAGACACATAGTCTGGATAAAACTTAAAGTAACTCTTGAACTGACAGAAAACTTAAGTTATAGACAACTATAAAGATAAGGTAAATGACGTCAAAATAGCCACCAGGAAAAGTTAACTCTTTCCTGGATAGGTATGTTTAGTGGGACGAGACTGCCCTCTATAGACCAAATACTTAAATTGTTATCTGGAAGGTAACCACACCCCCAGTGTTTCTATTGGTCTATCACCTAGTAACGAACAGAGAATTTTTCCCTTTAAAAGTTAAGACAAAGGGAAGAGAGAGGTATGCAGAGAAAACAAAGGATGCAGAGAAAGCAAGAGAGTGAGCAGTCGGGGGCAAAGAGTTGGAAGCAGGCTAAGTCAGGAGACAGAGAAAGAGACCCATGACATTCAAATTCCTGAGAATACCTACTAATCTGATGAAAATATCTACTCAACTGGTAATTATACTGGTTTCATTTAATTAATCTAAATTAACTTTCTATTCTGCAGATAGAAATGAATAATGATGTATTAATGTGACATATCACATGTTAGCATATCGTGATATTTATCCAGGTGTATTGATTTGCTCTTAAATAAGATAAAATATCTGTTTAGGCAAGTTAAGATTCTGCTTATAGAACATAGTAGATTACTCTTATTGGATGATTCCAGGAAATGACTAATAAACTGGTTTAAATGTTATTTTATTTGAAATCACATGAGAATAGGTCTTAATTACTTAGGAGGTCTAGCCAGCATTGCCAGGGTTATTTTAACTGTCAGCTAAAGTTTTATGGCTTTATGCTGCAAACTGTGTGAAACTTTTTCTTTGTCTCTGTGAAGCCCATCATAAATCTTCTTGACAATTAAGATTGCTGTGTTAGCCATCGGGAGATGTTTTTACATTACCATTGTATTGCATACCATGTTATACTAAATATTCATTGATTATTATCACGCATGTTACATATTATTATTATTTAAATTGTAACAATAAATTGTATCTATTTTTTTAACAAATTGTGATTTTATTTATATGGAATACATTTCACTTACACGATAACGATCTTTGGGATCTGAGAATTGAAATAGTGGGCAATTCTCAACTGTTTACTATTATTAGCCAATAAATATCCCCACAGTTAGGATAGCATTAAATGAGAACTACTGGGGAATAATTATAGATCACAAAATAGACAACAGTATGCAATGCCGGCCTGCTGCTGCAAAAGCTAACAAGGTTTTTTTGTGTATAAAAAGGGGTTTGTTTTACGTTATCCAAATATAATTGTGCCTCTTTACAAATCAATGATAAAAATCAAATGTGGCACAATTGTGGGCACCAGTTTTAAAGGATATTGCGAAACTAGAAAAAGTGCAGAACAGAGCTACAAAACTAGTAAGGGAGATGGAAAACATTAGTTATGAGAAAAGTCTAGAAAAACTGGAATTGTGTTCTTTAGAAAAAAAGGTGTCTCAGAGGGGATATGAAAGCACTATATAAATATATACAGGTTTAGTACAAACCGCCATGTGCTAACCTGTTCATTAGCAGGAATATACAACAGACAAGAGGCCACTCTTTAAGACTGGATTTAAGTTTTCACTTACAGCAGAGAGGAAAAGGTTCTTTACAGAAAAAAAATGAAGATGTGGAATTTTCTGCCTAAAATGGTTGTGTTATCAGATTCTATAGATACATTTAAAAAAAGGCTTGGGTGCTTTTTTGCATAAGCATAATATTCAAGGATATAATTGATATTTATGTAAACAGGTTGTTGATCCAAGGAGAAATCTGATTGCAGTTATGGAGTCAAGAAGGAATGTCCTTCCCTTTTTGTGTCATAATTGGAAATAACTATAATTTTTTATTTCATTTTCTTTGCTTTCTTTTGGATCAACAGCATAAAAGATTGGGCTTCATGGTTGAACATGATGGGGGAGTCAGTCTTCCTTTAGCATAGACCAGTATTTAACATTTAAAATGTACACGGCTATATAAAATTACCTTTCTCAGCAAACAAATATGGGAATTCAGTCCCACCATATAGCCATATTGTGTTAAGGTAGGTGATTTTAAGCCTAAAAAAACACAAATTATAAAAAATACTTTTTGTGTGTGCGCAGTTCCTTAATCTGTATTTTGTATAAATTCTGGTCTCTACGGCAACAGCACTACTGAGAAATGCTCCAGGTGGGCTCCCAATTCCCTTTTTTTCTATGTATGTTTAGCGTCCAGACCAGATTCCTTTTGAATTGAGCACCCTGCCTTGCACCCAGCTGCAGATGAACCTTTGGAGGTAACAACTGGAAAGCATGAATTTGAAGATGGTTTGGCCACATAATTCAATAAATGCAAGCCTTTGAAAACATATGAAACAGCATTAATATTTTGTCTTAAATGTGTATTTATATGTTGGTATGGTTATCTAGGGTGGGTGGACAGCAACATAGAAACAAACAAACACATTACTGCTGATCTAAAAAAATGCACCCTGTTTGTGTGTTGTTACTCTTGGGATCTTGCAAGATAAAGTGATATTGATTTGTGCAGCTAGCATGCATGTACACTACTTTACACTCCAGATAGCATCACACGGACTTGCCTTATCTATATGATATATAAAAGGTTAACATATTTTCACCAATAAATAAATGCATCAGTGTGTTTATCACTATCAAATTTACAGTGTGTGAATTGCAAGAGTGTATTATTTGTAGACTGGCCACTAGACCAATCCTGTGCTTGGCTGCCTTACTTTCTCTGCTATGATATAATACTTGCTGTTGTTTATCTATGTTGGTATTCTCTGGTTTTAATGATCTGTTGAGAAAGAGCTACAAACATACTCAGAGAAGATGGTTTTCTCCCTCTCTTTCTCTGTATTTCTTTGCAAATCTTATTTATACACAATGTTTGTAAAACTAGTTATGCCAGATTCACACAGGCACATTCCAACACTTCTTAAAGGGACACTACACACATCAATAATTTTTAAAAAGTTTTTGTTGGTTTTTTGGTGTGTGTGTGTGTGTGTGGGAGGGAGGGGGGGCAGGGATGGTGGTTTCTTAAAAGCCTTTGCAAGCCCTCTCCTTTTTCCCCAGAAGAGAATTTCTTATTGAAGGCTACGAAGTTATCCTCTGTGCATGCGCGTACACTTTATTCAGAAAGAACGCTTTTTGAGGTTTGAGAAGAAGGCATGCTAACGAAAGTAGGACAACAAACCACCAAGGCTGTTTGATTGACAGTCAGGGTATGTTCTATTATTTAATAAATCAGCACTTTTATAACGCACCTTTTAAATGGGATAGACCTCAACCATAAAGGATGGGTGTGAAGTGTGGATTGGAGTGGCTGTATAAAATAATATAAATTTGCTCCATCAGATATCTTCTCCTTAAATGTAACTTACAGCCTTTATACATCCTTTCACTGCTTTCATATTAAATCCCTGATTCCCTTCACGAAGGTAAAAACAACCATATGCTCTATCTGACGCTATTGCCTGATGTCATAAATGAATTAGATCCCACTAAATCTGGGCATTGTTCAACAACAGACTACAATGACCTCATATCCATTCAATTACATTAAGGCTGTTAATGCACATGTACACAGTTCTTGATTTGAAGATCTAAGGGGGCATTAAGAGACATTGAAAAATATAGATCAAGAGGAAGACATGGGCTTGGGATTCATACTTTGAGTAGGGCAAAAGAGGGCAGAGGCTAATTTATAGTGGAATATCATGAAACATAAATTACAACCCCACTAAACCAGCAGTCACCAGCAGCTGTCACTTGGTAGTATGTACAAAAAAACTGATATGTGAATATAAAAAATGTGGAGAGATAAAGTAGTTTGTGTTGGCGTATCGTACTTTCATTACAATGCTTCATACATACAATACAGTCTTTAAAAAGATGTGTTTACTGCACCTCCGGAAAGCCATGTAATTTATTCTAATGATCACATTTAACACATTTTGCAAATGTTCTACTTCTTAGCAGTATGTTGTTATTTTATACAAAAAATAATTTTGTGATCTAGCCCAATCTTGAACCCTTGGAATAAGAATTTAAGGATGACTTAATGTAAATGTATACGTATTAAAGTATGGAACTCGTATTTCTCTTTTGCTCTCTTTATTTACAGGCCTACCCGTACGTAGGTTTCGGCACACCACAACCGACTTAGTTTATTTATACTAATGGTTATAGGTATAGATCCACAATTATACGACTTTCTTCCCTGACCACAAATATATATATATATATATATATATATATATATTTATATTGAATGGTGTTTTTGCTATTTGTACTCATTTTCATAAGTGAAAAGCATGATGGGAGTGTTCTGGAAACACAGTTTTTGCTACTATGTACAATAGTTTTTTTCTTTACAGGAACACTATAACGTTAGAAATAGAAATGAAAATGTATTCCTATGCAATAGTGCCCTAGTCAGCATTTAGCTGCTGCTGCACCGCTTTGGCTGAGATCATCATAGGAAGGCATTGGGAGGCAAGTGTGCATTCGTGAGCAAAAGCCACGCTGTGCCAATCACACAGTCTCTATGAGACCATCTGATTTAAATAGTTGAAATTAAACAACTGGTTAATTTATATGTTGAGCTTTAATAAAACTATGCCTAATGCCAATAGGAAACATAAGAAATGAGGTCTGGAAAAAAAAAGTTTTGCTATTTGTATATAATTGAAAATCTTAGAAGATATATAAAGGTAGAGACACACATATATTCAGTACATAATAGAGAATTTATAAAGGGCAATCAATTATCATGTATTGAACAGCTAAATGTCCTGCACTATAGAGCTAGAAATACGTTATACAAAAATAACTGCAAGAAAAAAAAAAGTGATTAAAGCGATGGGTGTGAAAACTAACATTTGCTTTACATCAATACACATATGTACATTTTGTCACAATTGTGGTAACTTTGTCAATGCTGCATTTTTGATCATTTTCTTTCATATCTAATTTTCAACAACCAAAGCTATTGTGTCTAAATAGTAATAATAATAATAATAATAATAATACTGTGTGCACATCACCCTTCCAAATAACTATTTCTTAGCTTAAGGACGACGTAATAATTTGTTTTCCTGTAGGTGGCGCTAGCATGTAGATATTCAGCATCTTCGAATGTTAGCCTATATGGAAGACTGACTGACTGCTGCATTGCTTTCTCCTCTTTGATAGCAACCAGCAGCAATTCGATTTAACAAGCAATCGTGCCTTCTATAAGCCTAAATAGCAGTTCTGTTTCCAGCCCTGCTAGCTCAGAAAAGCAAAACTTGTTGTTGCTTTTTCAATTGACTCCTACACCCAGCAATTAGGGATAATTGAGACACGAGCTATGAAAATGTAATTTTATGAGCTGTAACCCAATGTAGAATTGTATAATGAATTATGTGTTCCGCAATGCCCTTCTGTATGAGGATAACAATGCAGGGAGAAAACAAACCTTTATCTGTAGCAGGTTGTAACAGAGTAATCAGAGGGAAAAAATAACCATTTCCGGGCATGTGTATCCCAAACCTCTCAATTTATGGCATTTATTAACAAACTAAACTGTGTGTTGTCTTTTGCATCCAAAAGATCACATCACTGAAATAGACCTGCCGGCTCCTGGATCCTTCTTAATAAAATATACAGTTGCAAAGTAAGATGCAATGGTTATTGACAAATGTCTCATGACTACAAAACTGTGGAAAACAGAATCACAGAAGCAACTTCAGCCTTATTAAGAAAAAAAAAGACTTATTGATTTCTATGTAGAGACATTTATTTAATAAGCTACACAGAGAGAGAAGAGTCCTGGGAAATATCTTAATGTAAAGTGGAAAGAAGCCCCAATACTAATTTTTGTAATATTATATCTAATATAAGAATTGGATCTCAGCTCTGTATCCATTATCTGCTTGTGTGCTGGGGCAGAACTATGTAATTTCTAGTCTCCGGGGCACACTTGGCTCATGAGATATTTACCTTCTTATGTGTTGGAGCTTGTTCGGGATAATTATGACGTCTGTATGAGGCTCGTGTCCGGAAAGCAATAAAACTGAAAATGTTCTTGAAACAACGCTATGGCAAGATGCCGCATGATGTTATTTTAGGCCACGTTTCACTTTATTTACTCATTTACACCAAGGGTAGTAACATTTTCTTTCTGCTATTCACTGACACTTTCACTTGACAGTCAATGCCAGTTTTTTTTTTTTTTTTTTTGATGCTGCCAAGTTATACTAGAATGTGATTTACTAGCTGGCATATATGTCAGCAATAAAAAGAAAAATAATTGACCTGAGCAAATCCATTTTACAGGAAACTATAGAAATTGCGATGACATGAGCTACTCACTAGGCATTGTTTTTTCTCTGGTGTAAATGTTGAGCCTAGGGGACCATGTATAAGGTCTAACTAGCTGAATGACCCCAGTCTGGCTTCCTGATATTGCTTAACTAGGCATGTGTACCATTCCAGTCCACAGCAGGAAGGGCCACGATACACTGATCTCTTCAAAATACACTTAAGTAAATGTAAAAAATGATGACTTGGAGTGGCTTTGGTCACAACAATGAACACTGAGAGTGCTAAGGATTAAAAGTAAACAACCCAGGACATACTTAAAATAGAGAATTCTCAATGCATCCTTCCTGGTAAAATATTATATAAATAAATGTTACCAAATCCCAACATTGACCTGTGAGGGTCTGATAAATCCTCTGGTGCTATTTAGGGGAGGGGGTGGAGGTTCATTTTAGAATTAGTCCCATAGGGTTTGGTGTCACACAATGTCTGTTAATGCCAAAGGACTGGTTACAGAGTGCTGAGGTGCATGGTGCGTAAAGGTTAACACTCTGCTGATTCCATAGCCAAAGTGTTCCAAACTTCCACTTGCTTTAATATCAACCGAAAAACTAGGAGCTTCATCAAATGGGTTTCCATTGGCGAGCAGCTGCATGCAAGCCTCACATCACCAATATCACCATAAAGGACAGACAATTAAATGCTACCAAGAACGGTTATTCCTTCAACAAATCCAAACTTGGCCGCAGCAATTATTACTAACAGGAAATTGATAAAGGGAGGAACTCCCAAAAGCTCATCATCACTAGAAACTTCTGTTAGTTCCATAAAAATAGTATTAAAAGAAACTGCCTTATTATTTCGCACTTACATTACTGGAATAATACGGCAACACAAAAATCAAGACAGGTATCAAAGTAAATTCTTATGGCAATTCATACAAGGAAATACCATTCGTCCAACATTACAGCCATTGTGTCTGATGTTTTTTACATCAATCTAAGAGTGGTGTTACATAGGGGGTTGAGAAAACTAGCATATTAGGCAATGACATAGAGGTGTATTCAATAAACACAAATCATACTAACATGCAATTGTAAAATGTAGGCCAAAAAGATTTTATTTGGAAACATTCTCCAGCTCAACAATAGTTACAGCTCGTATAATTTTGCCCAAGTTTTAACTCTTGGTTTTAAGTCTGCTACAATTCACTGTTAAGTGAATAAGCCTCTGAGATGACTATTTATCAATGTAATTCCTGCATAAACATGCTACAGTTTGTAGTAAATGTATTTTGTTTTCACAACAGCCCAGTCTGATTGACTGACAATTGAAGAAAATGGTTATTGGTTTGCAAAGATTTAATGTAAATTCTTCCAGTAGAATGTGCTACCAGGAACAGAATACAAATGCTTTGACCTTGGAAGCAACTCAGTAATGATTAGTGCTGGCGACTGGTGCACAGTCACATATCTAGTGCACATCCAAAACCTGTTTAAGCTACAAAATAGAAAGATTGGATAAAAAGCCAAGCCTGTATATTGAATTTGGAGGGAGGCCATAGGCCCCACAGACTACTTCCTCTTATTGAATAGGTCTGGGTGCAGTGTTCCTTTCCCCATCCCGCCCTTAACCCTGCAGCTGAATATATTGCAGTTTTGGAGAAAGGTGCAGAGTTAAGACTACCTCTAGTGGTAACTCCATGAAACGATGCTAGATGTCCTCAAGGATCGGTTCAATGCTTTTCTATGGGGAAGGCCTTATGTGTGTACTAGGTTCCCCCTCATGTTGACATTGGAGGAGGTGGAGACGGAGCCAGCGCTGACGGACCTTTAAACAGTGTTTAACCCCTTAAGGACACATGACATGTCTGACACGTCATAATTCCCTTTTATTCCAGAAGTTTGATCCTTAAGGGGTTAACCCTCTGATTGCAGTATTCATAGCACTATAGTGTTCCTTTAATATCAATATAATATGTTATAAATTGCATTGTACACTGTAAGTATTTTGAGCGGATTAACATACAGGCAAATTATTGATCCCAAGGAAGATACAAATGGAATTTATTGGTGTCAGGAAGAGTAAAATATAATTTTGTCCCATGTGAGAGATAACAGGAAAATGTTGCACCGAGGATTTTATTTGCTTTTCTGTGGGTCGATAATAATAATATAAGCATCTTGACAGGTTAAAGAAAAGCATTTTTAATTCTAAAGACACATCTAGTGTAATTCACTAAAATGGGAATATCAGAAATTGAACAGGGGATCTCAAATTGTATTCCAAAATAGCTGAACTAGAAAAATGATCCATCTCAGTCAGTTGTATTTCTAGCTCAGCCATTTTCGTCTAAAATTTGATATTACCTAGTTAATTTCTGAGAATGGCATCTTTAGTGAATAATGCTACTGGTTTATTTAATAATCTACAATCTCTTTTACATTACGCAATCACATGGAGCTGTTTGCATAGTACATAGAAAATAGCCTCGGTGATGGTGATTTTAGATATTGAATAGTAAGCTCATATGCTGACCTCTACTCTAACCTTATTTCTGAATCTTTCCTAAAATGTTTTTTTTTTTCGTTTACTTTTTAAAAGCATTAGCAGCACTTTTTCCTACACAAAGTATGTTATATAAAAGAGACAAAAATACCTTGTGCAAAAGTCTTAATAGCAAGGGGGTAGAGGGCCAATTTGGGCGCTCCTATTGCCTCATACTGTAACTGTGGGATAATGGTTAATAACACTGCACAGCTCCTGGTCCTGTATTGGGGGGTCCGTTGTATTTCTTAATAAAGTGGGCTGTTTCCTATCCACTCATTTTATATGTTGCTGGTGATAGATCAATAAGATAGTAGTGATTACTCAAGATTCTACCAACCAGGTGGCAGCCTCAGTCTAACTCCTATCTCCTAGCCATAAGTGCAAAATGAAAAAAAGGTATTAACAACAGTCCACAAAATTGCAATTAAAGGCGGTGAAGAGTCACATGTCTCCCCTACCATTGCACCACATTTATGTGAGAAATTACCAATGGCATACATGATCTCTAGGGATTCCTCTAGGATCCTGTCCCCAGTATTTCAGGAATAGCTAAAGGGTAGTCAAGGTTAAAAAGGAAATCTTAAACAGTTATATGGACCTGCAGAGATGGGACCTCTAGTTCATGCTTGAATTTATACTACGCTAGCCTAAGAGCTGAAGTAAGTAGCTGAGGCCCCATGTACCATCATCCTCTTAATTATTATTTTCTCTGCTCTGTTAATATGGGTTCCCGCTGAGGTAGTTTTTAAAAACTCCCCGCCTTGCCCTAGCACATAAAGAGATAGTAGTGATACCTTCCACCGTCACTGCTTTCTTCTGCTTTATGAAGGTCCCTGTTTTTTTTACCTTTCTTTTGAATGAAGAGCAACGGAGCAATCTTCATTCCATATCTTAGCTCCATCCTGGTACTAAGGTGCACTCAGAATGTTGTAAAATTACTCCCTTAGTATTGACTTCAGATTTAACCCCATTAACTTATTCTGCTCCATTAACCACTATAAGAGACCTTACTCTACAAAACCCTCATCAACTCATTCTCCTTCAGTATCTACAAGATTTGCCCTTCCATTAATGCTTTAGACTCCATGTCCACTCTGAAAGATTTCGATCTGTGTGGACCCCCTGTTTAACTGACTAATGTCTGGTAAGAGCATAGAAAGTGCAGGACTGCTATGGAGTGCCCAGGTTGAATAAGGCAACAGTTACCGTAGTTGCCAACATTTTGGGAAGGTTTGTGTCATCCTCTTGAAAAAAAGATAAGGAATCTGTTGCAAAAACATTGCAAGTTTTAGTTACATTCATTTGAACAAAGGAAACAGCCAGTTGCTAATACCATGGGTTACTTGCTAAGTAATCTTGTTCTCCGATCTGTAAGCTAAGTGTATGTGGTTATTTTTTGTTAGAATTTATTGGGTGTAATTTGTCTTAAAGGAACACTGTACACATTTATAACATATCATTCTTAGAGTGTTTTAGGGGTTAACAGAATGTCCCCTTTCTCACTTTAAGTTTCAAGAAAAATCTACTTTTATAAAAGTGCTAAGTCAATCAGACAGCTGGGAAGGTGATCCTCCTGATTGCTTTGTGCTCCTGTACAAAGTGGAAAGTAATGCTTTATATTCAATGCTTGTATATGTGAAATACTGTCAGTGTAGCAATTGCTGCACATGTGCACTGACTCTCAATGCTTCTCTTTGAGAAGTATCTTAGTAGGTGGGAGATTATCAGCATTTACAATCTCCTGTTGGCAGAGTGAAGCTGTAACCAGGAGACCCTCTTGCTGCTGGATTTTATGTTACAGGTTTTGCTGGGAGAAAGGACAGGAGATTAGCCAACCCTCCAGCGTTATATATAAATATAAATCAAAACGGGACCACCATAACCATAACTACAAATCGATAATGTAAACGTGGTGATGAATAACCAGGTGTGTAAGTGACTGAATATACCTCTAGTTACACATAAGTGCAGTAATAGGGTTGATATAACTGTATATATTGATAGCACACAGTTTACAGTAAACTTAAAGGGACACTATAGTCACCCAGACCACTTCAACTCAATGAAGTGGTCTGGGTGCCAGGTCCTGCAGGTTTTAACCCTTAAAGGGAAACTCCAGTGCCAGAAAAACGATCCGTTTTTCTGGCACTGGAGGGTCCCTCTCCCTCCCACCCACCAATCCCCGGTTACTGAAGGGGTGAAAACCCCTTCAGTCACTTACCTGGGACAGCGGCGATGTCCCTCGCCGCTGTCTCCGCCTCCGCGACGCTCCTCCTAGTGATTACGTCGGCCGGTGGGCGAGACTAATCTCGCTCACCGGCCGAGGAGACCTAATGCGCATGCGCGGAAATGCCGCGCATGCGCATTACGTCTCCCCATAGGAAAGCATTGAAAAATCATTTCAATGCTTTCCTATGGGGTTTTGAGCGACGCTGGAGGTCCTCACACAGCGTGAGGACGTCCAGCGACGCTCTAGCACAGGAAACCTGTGCTAGAACCCAGGAAGTGACCTCTAGTGGCTGTCTAATAGACAGCCACTAGAGGTGGAGTTAACCCTGCAATGTAAATATTGCAGTTTATGAAAAACTGCAATAATTACACTTGCAGGGTTAAGGGTAGTGGGAGTTGGCACCCAGACCACTCCAATGAGCAGAAGTGGTCTCGGTGCCTGGAGTGTCCCTTTAACATGTAAACATAGTTTCAGAGAAACTGCTATGTTTACATTTGGGGTTAATACAGCGTCTAGTGGCTGTCTTTCTGACAGCCACTAGAGGCTCTTTTGCGACGCTGGATGCAAAATTCTGCCAGCGTGTAGAACGACCATAGGAAAGCATTGAGAAATGCTTTCCTGTGGACTGTTTGAATGCGCGCGCGGCTCTTGCCGTGCCGTGCATGCGCATTCTGCTCCACTCGGGAGCTGACGTCAGAAGGGGAGGAGAGGTCACCAGCGCCGAGGGAGCCCAGCGCTTGATTAAGGTAAGTAGCTGAAGGGGAGGGGGGAGAGGGACCCTGAGGGTGGGGGGGTCCTAAGGATGCTATAGTGTCAGGAAAACAAGTTTGTTTTCCTGACACTATAGTGATCCTTTAACTGTTTAAGGTCCTTAAAGATAGAAAAGGATGTTCCACAGCAATATGTTATAATAATTTATTCCTACTGGACTTCTCCAGAAAGAGGGGTCGTTTATTTATCTATAATGCTGGAGAGTTCAATTAAATATTCTATAACTGCTGGTGTTACCAGTGTGCATGAGAAAGTATTGCTTTGGGTTTTGTTTTGTTTTAGCAGTTTTGGAGTGAATCTCTATACTCATTGAACCATGCATTCACACTCCATAAACAATATTGTACATATCATGCCATAGTGATTTCCCTTCATGTCACGCTGCTGGGATTGTGCATTAAGCTGCAGTGTATTCAGAAAATCTGTTATAATGAGTAGGCTGAAGGACAACAGGAACAGTAAGTTCATTGCACCATGGCCTATGCAATGAACATAAATTGTTACAGCATATCTACCAACTGTCCAATATTTAATGGGATAGTCCTGATTTTAATGCCTTGTTTTTTTTATTTTAGGTTGGCACCCCTCAAAAAGTGCAGTATACCAAAAAAAATCATCATTAAACTATCCCTGTTTCCCAGTTACAAATCTCCCAATGTTTAAAGGTATGCTTATAGTGATTGAAGTCTCTCCTTAATGAAAGGTGTTTCAAAAATTCACTGATTGATTGGAAGGTATGTGCTTAAGCAATAATGCCCTTATATCATAGTTTGTTGATAGGTCTGTAATTTTCTTTTTGTTCTTTCTTTTTTTATATATATATTTATATAGCGCCAACAAATTCCGCAATGCTGTACAATGGGAGGACTAACAGACAAGTATTTGTAACCAGACAAATTGTAACCAGACGTACTGGAACAGATGGGTTTGATGGCCCTGCTCAAATGACCTTACATTCTAGAGGGAGTGGGGTAAAGTGACACAAAAGTGCAAGACAGTTAGTGAAGGCAATGTAAAGTAAGCTACAAAAAAGGGTATCACACAATTGCAAACTAAACAATCAAAACCTTGTTTTGTAAAGTAAAGAAAGACAGATAGACCAAAGGCCTAAATGCAAAGAATACATATACCAGTGACTATAAATCAGACAAGCTGAAAACTTTGAAAGCATAGTAGATAATTTAGTAAATAATGTTTTCCTGACAATAAGACATCCCCGAAAATAAGCCCTAGCTTATTTTTGGGGGATGCTCGTAATAGAAATAAGCCCTAGTCATCAATCCCTAGTTCGCTAATATACGTTCAGGTAGTTTTCCCCGAACATAGATTCGCGGGATTCCATTCGCAAGTAAGCTAAGCTATGTTTGGGGAAGTTTCCCCGAGAATAGATTGGAATGATTCCATTCGCGAGTAAACTAATCTATGTTCGGGGACGTTTCACCAAACATAGATAGGCTGGATTCCATGCACTATTGAACTAGTCTTTGTCCCCGAACATAGACCTGCTTTCTAGTGCATGCTTTTAACTGTTTTTCCCCGAAATAAGATATCCCCTGAAAATAAGCCCTAGTGTGTTTTTTTGGGAAAAAGTAATATGACCCGGTCTTATTTTCGGGGAATCGCGGTAGAAAATAAAAATATAGAAATAAACTATGACTGCATAATTCTCTGCTGTAAGTAAAGGGTTAGTCCCTGATACTCAACTTAGGAGACAAATGGACACATTTGTTGAAGGGGACCATAGATCCTTTCTCATTCCTTTTTGGAAGTATGATGTCACAAATATAGCTAGGAGATGGGTGGCTGCAAAGCCTCTACAAGCATTTTTTTACAGGGACCACGCAAGCGAAATATGGCTTGGATGGCCACGAGAATTTAGACCACAATACATGTATTATCAATAATGTTGCTGACTTTACATATACTGCCCTAGACTAAAGCCTTGGTTGGCTTAGGGCAACATAGCACTGTATAAACTAAAGAGTTAAGTAGAATTTACAGCCTTTTTCAATAATTGTGGATCCTATATATTAAAAGTAATGCTAACTTGGTTTCCCATCACTGGCCATTAGTGTCAACCCATACAAGCAAGGTCAGACTCTGTACTTATATATTAATCAATCTGCCTTGCTTGTTCCTGTGTCACTTATCTCATTCTAATGCAATGCACTGCATGTTAGCTCTATATAAATGAATGTTAATAATCTTAATAATGCAGATCTTACATCGTCAGCACATCATAAATGTTTTAATGCAATTTATACTTTCATAGGGAGCATGACAAATGGTTTCGGTAAAATTAACAGGAAAGACCAAAGGTGTAAATAATTAATTTTTTTTAACCCAATGACATTATATAGAGCAACCTACATGTTCCCAAGTTCTGAATGTCGGTTGGAGAATCTGGTGTAACTTATATGGCAGCCATCCAATTTTTATGTCTCTGCCAAGCATCAATAGGAGATTTCAAAGCATATAGCATTCTGATGACATTATAATCTCCTAAGAAATCAGCTCTAGATATAACAGAGCTGATAACCTCATTTTAATCTGATCATTTCAGTATCCACTGAAAATCCTGATTATCTCTGAGCTGTTCAACGGTCTAATTCTTTAGCCGGAATTCTGCACAGCTCTATATTAACTTTCTAGTATAATGAAAGAACCCAAGGGCGGTTAACTATGCATTTTTTTTATTTTTATTTCAATATATTATAAAAGTGGTGGCTATTTTAATATTATTATTTGCATGCCATTTAGTAATGCAATTATTGGTGAAAAGGGTAGGAGGGTATATATTTCTTTGAAAAACTCATTAATATGTGTTGCCTCTACTCAAATGTAATCACATATCAAAGGAAGAGAAAAAAAATGTAACCAGCACTTTCTTAATGCATGATTATCTGCCTCCTTAAAGGCTCCCAGAAATCCTGAATAAATCCACATATTCCTGTAAGTCTCCTTACATTATGCACATTGTATATTTTGTATCTCTGTGGTTGTATTACTAAATTACTTATATTTAAATGTTTTACATCTATAGTTTTATTTATTTATTATACATCACTCCCTGAGGCCCAAAGCACAGTATGATCATTTTACAATTACTATATAATACTTCTATTATTACATCATGGCAGTTTTACAAGTCCATTGTTCCAACTGTTCATCAGTTAATTGCTCTCCTTAATTTCTATGGTTGTATTGATAATTAACAGTATATTACTCTGAGGGTTATTTTCTAAACAACAAATTTGCTACTACGAATTTACAAAAAAAATACAGCAATTCAATTTCTTTCATTCAGCAGGAAAAAAAAATGTATTTTAATTGAGTTAAGATAGCCAAAGATACAAATAAACCAAATATGCTTATCAGTCATTTTTCAAGCAATTAGTGAAGCATAAATACATAAATATAGTACAAATCTTACTATATTCAAGCCTGAAGCTTTAACTCTGCATGCTGTTAGACTCAGAAAACAAGCAGTCTGCTGCCATCATCAGAAGGGCTAGCCTGATCCAATCACAATGCTTCCCTATAGGATTGACTGAGACTGACAAGGAGGCAGATCAGGGGCAGAGCCAGCATGATTCAAACACAGCCCTGGCCAATCAGCATCTCCTCATAGAGATGAATTGAATCAATGAATCTCTATGAGAAAAGTTCGGTGTCTGCATGCAGAGGGAGGAGACACTGAATGTTTGGATGCATTTTAGGCAGCCATGACACAGGAAGGATCTCTAACTGCAATCTGAGGAGTGGCCAGTAGAGTTATCACTAGGCTGTAATGTAAACACTGCATTTTCTCTGAAAAGACAGTGTTTACAGCAAAAAGCCTGAAGGTATTGATTCTACTCACCAGAACAAATTCAATAAGCTGTGGTTGTTCTGGTGACTATAGTGTCCCTTTAAGTAAACCATCCTATCTGGTTGACTTAGAATAATACACTCATAATTTTGTCATGTCCTCTATTTACTGATGTTTCTGTCTTTCATTTTACATTCTATAGTATTTTTACAAAAACACATGATATAATGGAGGAAGTCGTGGATGAATAAACTGACATAGCAAATGAGGAAAATTGAGAGAAAACTGTTGAAGACACAAGTAAGCGAAAGGGAATATCACAACTGTACTGCCCTGTTGCTCATGGTGCCGGCCTCCCTGCATCTTTTTCAGTTTCTCTTTGGATTTAGTCTGTTTTGCGATTTAGGGGTGCTGCTCTGTAAGGGCTTTGCTTTCCCCACTCTTTCTTACCTTTATGCCCTTCACTCCATGCTGGGATTCGGTCAAGATTCTCTCACGGCAGCCATCTTGGTTCTCACGTCTTGCGAGATCGTTGCTGCCATGTTTGTTGTTGCACACATTCCGAACAAGAGGAATGGTTTAATGTTTGCCTAACTCAGTCTCTGCTCCATATAGTAGAGGTATTTGATAGCTGGGTGGCTACAAACAGAGCCACTATCTAGTAATGATGCAATCTCCAGCATTCAACCCTCTCATGCTGACCTTCATGGCATGCAGAGGCCAAGACCCACACAAGGGAGTCGAGAAGGGCTTCAAAGGGGCTTAGGACAAGCTGTTGGATGCTATTGGACGGACCACTGTCCTGGATTATGTAACTGGCGGATGATGCCTTTGCAAGAGCAGATTCCTTTGAAGCTGGTGCCATATGTGACTGTGCTTATGACATAAGAGGTGCTTCTGTTTCTTAGGAAACACAAATATCACTTTTTCTTCAGAGAAGCGGAAGACAGCCTTGTTCAGAATCAATGCAAAGTTGGCAGACTTTGGTTCAAGGGAGCTTGGACTCCAGACACAGGGTAGATTTTGTTGCCCCTTTATGCCTGCTGGAAAGGATTGTGGGGCTCCGTTTTGCAGCCCAAGTTTCCGTTAAAGATGTTCCTCTTGGTAAAGACCCCTTGGTTTGCCATTTATTGTGAGGTATTCGCCTCCAATGTCCTCTGTGTCCCAAGTACATATCTCTCTCATTTCAGCGTTTTCTGAAGATTGACCTGAGATCGACAAGCTCTCTCTCTGACAGTTGTGTTTGGTATCCTTTTTTCGGTTATCAGATGTTCGGGCATTTAATGTTGATGTCTTTTCGGGTTTTCCCCTTAGGGGGTTACCTTTCAGATTTCTCATTGGACGAAGACAGATACTTTAAAAAAAAACTCGGGATTAAATAAAGCTGTCTTTCCAAAATGTTGCAAGCATGCAAATTTATTTACAAGCAGGCTTGCAAAATGTTATCTTTCTGTATCAATAAAACACCTCCATGTTCTGTCCATATTACTGTTGGCGTGGACAATTGTAATTGATTAACTATAAAAAAATCTGATACAATATCTGGGTATTAGGTTTCACGCAGGTATAGTTGAAGCAAATAGACAACTCAAACACCCAAACCAGAGTCTCTCTGTTCCGATCTAGTAGATGATGCGTAAAGCCTGTTTCCATTCCTAGCCTTTTGGAGTCCCTTGGGGTACCAGGTAAAAATCCTCACAACAGTAACTTAAGTGGTCCTTTAAAAATTAGTTGGAATCAAACTTCCTATAAAGAGCTATACAATACAAAGAACAAAATTAGTTTAAATGTTGATTGCACCGCTCTCCTCACCACTTCTGCACACTCTAAAATGCAGACAAAACCAGCTCATTTTAAAACATGTTCTAACTCCTCTATAGGAGGAGCCTACATTTTCCAATTTCACTTTCATTACACTACAGTTTAGCTCTTAGCAAATAAACCGGTTGTAGGCAATTCACTAAACATAAGTGAAACAAAGTGAATTCCATGATTTAGGCCAGAACAGTCGCGCTGAATAAAATGTGAGTTGGCAAATTTATCCAGTTCAGTTACTTTGGACTTAAGTTAAAAATGTACTTGTCAGTTTTCAGCAAATTCAGTCTAATGATTATCCCATCCTGTCACTCACATTTGCCTGTTTCGTGGATGGCAGAATCTCTTCCAGGATACAGCAAGGAATTGGGAGCTGATTGGGATACAGACCATGAAGGGTGCAATATTTGAGCAAATTTCATCATTTTCTGTCGCCTTTACGAGTCCAAGCATAGACGTACCTGGACACTATAGATACAGCTGTTCCACTAGTGCTACTTGTTGTCTACCCCTGGACCAATTAAATTGGAAGAAAAATCAGCATTTCACATCTGTCAAGTTGTCACCCAGTAAAGATCGTCCATGCTTTGTCATGTTGCTGCAGTACTGTACAAAACCTGAAGCAACCCAGTGCATTCATCTATTTCCCTGAATGAAAAAAAATGACACAGTGTGAATTCAGTGAGAGATAAAACCTAATAAATACATTTCATGAACCAACTGAAAAAGGGGCTCGCCATTTCTATCCATCCATCATGACATAAAGAAGAGTGTTTGTTAAAATAAACAACAAGAGCACAGAGGGGAATATAAATACTCCCTTCTACAGAGGAACAGACACCCTTGTTGTATGCCTCACATCTTAAGAAGGACCTGCAAGCAATTCCAACACACCAGGTTGTGAGTTGACAACTGGCGTAAAGACATGTTAACCTCTTAAAGTGACACTGCGACAATTCTGTTGAAAATGACATGGTTTTCTGTTTTCCATCCCAATGCTGATAGTGGCTGTCATACAGATAGCCACCGTGGGGTTCAGACTATATATGAATAATTGAATCTATTTTAAACATGCAAAGTATTAGATCCAATGCTCCTCAAGGAGATAAACTGAATTGGTGATAGCCCCTCACGTGGGGAAGGGGGGGGGGAAATGGGGTAAGGCGCAGTGAGGAGTCAGTCCTGTCACTGGAATAATGTTTAAATCAATCAATTAATAAATAAATAAATCTATACAATAAATCGATCAATCGATACAATAAATTATGTTTTTGTACATTTTTAAGAAACTAATGAGTCAACTCCAGCCTTCAGAGTCCCTTTCACCAAGTATTAGACTCAATATTTCATTGGTTATTTGTATTACAAACTAAACTACAGATGTTAACTGATGTTAAAATGCAGCAGTGTAGAAAGCAGAAGTTTAGTTTACATTTAGTATACTCGTTCTATGAGCCTGCCAATGGCTCTCCTTGTTTGATTTAACAAGCCAATGGTTCTCATTTTCTAATAATATTATTTTAAAGAATACGAGGAGTGCCTTCCAAAATAATTAATGATTTGGGGGTCTAGCTTTAAGACAGTTCATAGTCCACAGAAACCACAGCGTTTGCCTATCCAGCCAAATGTTGTTATCTCTGGAAGAGAATCCCGCAGCTGAACTGCATAGCACATCTAAGGGTCCATTCCCTCATCAGAACCCATGGGGTTATTGTTCTAATTTATCAATGACGAGCTCAATGTAAAGCAGTTTGTTTGTTCTAATAGGTGTAATCATATATCTCCATTATATGCCTATTGCCTGACATTAAAAGAAAACCAACATATTACTTTTTTTCTCTACAATAGCTCCCTGGAACATGAAATAGTCTTTTGAATGGCCTTGTGATATGTAACTATCTTAGCTCAGTGCTTTCTTTAGATAATATTTGAGTATGAATAAACATTCAGCTGCATGAACTGTGTAGGAGGAAATTATCGCCATTGACACAAAGGGTCTCGCTCATGCCTTTCCCTAATTACATGCTTTTTTTTTTTTTTTTTTTTTTTAATGCTCTTTTTAAAGTTTAGAAGGTGCTTATGGAGTGTTATTAGAAGCACAATTGGGGCTTACTTTTCTTCAGTTGTCTTCATTTCTAATATAATTCCAAAATTCTACAGAGAATTCTCAAAAATGTGTGTATATATTAGCCACCCACCATGTGAAAAGCAAGATCATCATTTTAAGTAATTGCTGACTCCAGCATAAAGCATATATTCCATAAATCCTTGTTGAACAAGGCAGAGAAAAGGGTAATTGTTAGCAGGGGCCTAACCTGGTCTACATCCCAGAGTGGGGTCTGATTTAGGTATTTCGATGTAGGCCTCGACGCCCATGTAATACTGACAGAGAAATTAAAACTCCGTTTACATAATTTGTAATACTGTCATTTAATGGACACTATTTGTTAGTTAATTGTACAGCGAAATGTATGGGAGTAACTGACAGTTTTCAATCTCAACCCAAGCATGACTGAAGAATCCTGTCATATCATAAAGGTTGGGAATATGTTTTTCAAATTTTTATATATACTTCATTTAAAAAATATATATTTCCTTTCTGATGAAAGGGTTATTATAAAATATCATTTTAATTTTGAGGTTATGGTTGTTCTTGAAGAGGATAAAAAGCTTGAGAGGGGTTATAGCTGTGTTGTAAGGATTGTTTAGTATTATTTGGGGTTAGGGTGAGATTACATTTAGTATTTGGGTATAGTGGGTGTTAGGGATGATTGAGTTTAGATGTAGAATTGGGTTACATTTAGTATCTGCAGGCCGGGACAGCCATCAGGTAAACTGAGCAAATGCCCAGTGGGCTGTGATGGCCATGGGCCAAGGCCAACGGCAGATCCAAGATTCTCCCCTGCCAGCCCATGCAGAGTCGGCACTATCCAAGTGCCAGCATTGGTGTGTGCATTCACAAGCTGGTGGGGAGATAAAAAATCTCCCCCACCGCCCACTGGCCCTTTAATGTGGAGAATGAGGGGAGGACATGGGAGGCTAAATATTCTTTCTGTCGGTTGGGCAGCTTGGAACCATGAGCACAAGACTTATCTTTGTGTATTTGTATTTGTGTTTGTATCACACAGCCATGTTACAAGGCTGCCACCCACCCCATGTGTTCCCTATTAAGGGTTATTAGGTAAATAGGGGTTAAGAAAAATATCCCTCTCTGTCTCATCAGAGATTTTATTTACCTGAAGCTGAAGGAAGCAAGGTGAATTGTTAGTCCCCCTAAGGGGTTTGCCTTGATGTGGCAGGTGGGCTTACATTGGAGTGATAATAAAAACCTCCAGTTATTTAAATATGCATAGGGATTTAGGATAGTGCGCAGGAAATGTTCTGTTTTTTTTTATTGTATGTATCGGGGATGATGTGTACTATGTTCATTGCTGCCACCCAGGAGTAGTGGGAGTTTCAGCGAAGACTTATCTTTGCAAATGTGTTTGTCAGTATCACTCCAGTATCTTTCATACTACATTCCCTAAACACATGCTCTCTACAGTCCCTACACACACTACATCACCTACACCTACATACACACAGGGCCGGATTTAGATGAAAAGAGGCCCTAGGCTATTCCACTTATGAGGCCCTTTCACCTCCCATTTTTAAGTTTGTAAATTACATGAGAGACAATAA
Organism: Pelobates fuscus; assembly: GCF_036172605.1. NCBI lineage: Eukaryota > Metazoa > Chordata > Amphibia > Anura > Pelobatidae > Pelobates > Pelobates fuscus. Next base: position 246,969,460 of record NC_086319.1, on the reverse strand, counting down.
AATACATCATTACTGTGATATATATCAATATGTTAAATGAAACATGTTGTGATTGGTACTAACCTTTATAAAAAATGTGGCACGGATAATAAATTTAAAAAAAGTCGAGATGAGGAGAGGGGGGTTGATTGTGAGAGGGAGAGGGGTGATGAGGAGAGGGGTGGTGATTGTGAGAGGGAGGGGGTGATGAGGGGGGGTGATTGTGAGAGGGAGGGGGTGATGAGTAGAGGGGGGTGACTAAAAAAATTACCTTAAATCCCTGGTGGTCCAGTGGGGGCTGCCTGGTGGTCCGTTGGGGTCTCTGGTGGTCCGGTGGCCCTTATTTCCAGTCTGCAGCTCCGCAGAGCTGCCGACCATGGATCTCGCGAGACCCAATCAGAGTGTTTCCGTGGTAACCCGCGGCAACGCTCTGATTGGGCAGTGCACGCGAGATCCATGGTCTGCAGCTCTGCACATTGCGGAGCTGCAGACCGCCGGTCTTGGCGATCGCGGCAGGAAGGGCATTGCAGTCTGCCCCGGGAACCCCCCTAGTAAGTGGCACCCGGGGCGGACCGCCCCCCCCCTCCCCTTAGTATGCCACTGGTCATATCATATGCGTAGAATTTCTCCTTATTTTCGGTTCAGTGTTTTAGTGTTCACTGTTTTTAGAATAGTGTAATTTTCATTTTGCTAACAATTTGAATGTAGGCCCCTCTTGATCTTGAGGCCCTAGGCTGAAGCCTAGTTAGCCTATAGGAAAATCCAGCCTTGCATACACATATACTAAAGTCCGTATGCACACACTCGCTACATTCCTTTATGCACCCTAAACAAACACTACAGCACCTATACACACTACAGCCCTTAGCCACACACATTATACCACCTCACAACACAAGTGAAATAAAGTAGACCTATTTACACAAAACACTACACTCCAATCAGCTCACTCTACACACATGCAATCCTACACACAGCCTCAAAACACATTCACAATACACTTTTCTGGTCCTACACCTTTTCAAGTTACCACTGGGTTTGAGAAAGGCTGCGTGTGGCACCCTGATAAAGGACCTGTGGACTGAAAGGTTCGTGCTGGACATTCCTATTCTTTCTATATTATTGTTGACTGGGGGCATAGCAAGGGTTCTTGCCAGGGCCAGATTAAGAGCCAAGTGGGCCTGGTGCTGACAATTATGATGGGCCTAATTACAAAATCTTATTGACCAAAAACACTTAAACCTCCTACCTCCTAAACGTCATGTATCTGATTGAGATGGTGCTGGAGGGAAACTCATAAGATGCAGCAATTAGAAAACACATACCCTATGCTAATCTCACGCTTTCATCTTTCAAGTAAACCCATACCCCCTAACAGCAGTGTCCAGTAAAGTAGGAAGTCTATGGATGGGGTAAAAGGGTGGGTCACTGACATAAATCACATAACAAGAACTGCAGAAAGGGGAAAACATACACAAAAAGGGGGCATGTCTGTGTCTCCCAGTCTATTAGTGTCTGTGTCCCCATGTCTCCCAGTGTTCCCATGTCACTAGGACACTAGGGGACATTAAGAGACATTGGGACACTGGGAGACATAGGGACACTGAGATACTACAGAACTCTGGTCAGACCTAGAGACAGTGAGACTCTTGGGGACATTGGGAGACATGGGGACACTGGAGACTTGATAAAGACCTGGGTACAGGTCAAAACATTGTGGTGTCCAATAAACCTGCTTAAATCTATCAGTGTGTGCCTGAGATTTTTTATTTTATACTAGGGGACACAGACACGTGGGGGCACTGTAAGACATGGGGACAGTGGGAGACTAGGGGATTCTGAGAGACTAGGGGACACTGAGGACACATACACTAAGGACACTGAGACACTAAGAGACATGGGGATACTGAGATACTAGGGACACTGGCTGGGAGACATGGGGACACTGGGAGTGCCCCATATCTCCCTTTCTCCATGTCACTGTGTCCCTAGTGTCTCATTGTCCCCATATCTCCCAGTGTCCCCTAGTGTTTGTATCCCCATGTCTCTGTGTCCCTTAGAGTCTGTGTCTCCATGTGTCCCAATGTCACTAGGACACTAGGGGGGTGTGTCTTGGGGACACTGAGACACTGGGTCAGACATGGGGACACTGAGATACATGGGGACACTGAGAGACTAGGGCACTCTGGGAGACTAGGGACACAGACACTAGGGACACTGAGAGACACCAGGCACACTGGGAGACATGGGGACACTGAGAGACACCAGGAACACTGGGAGACACTAGAGAAACTGGCTGGGAGACATGGGGACACTGAGAGACTAGGGGCCACTGGGAGACATGGGACCACTGTGTCTCTAGTGTATCAGGGTCCCTATGTCTCCCAGTGTCCCAATGTCTCAGCGTCCCCAAGTCTCTCGCCGTCCCCATGTCTCGCAGGCTTGAAACTGCTGTCTGGACTCTCTGTGCTGCTCCCCGCGGATCAGTGAGTAGAGAGAGGCAGGGAGGTTGATGCTGTAACTTCTTATCCCTGCCTCTCTCCACACAAATAGCGACCCCTACTGGCCGGCGCTGGTATTGCAGAATAATCTCTGTTTATACTGAGACAGACATTTGTATTGCCGGTATTACTGCAATACCGGCACCGGCTAGGCAGCCTCAAATACCTGAGAAATACCTGGCAACCATAAGAAATACTTCTGAGAAATACCTGGCAACCTTAAAAGTAGTGTGTGTGTAAAAAAAAAAAGTACTACCGTCCTCCCCCCCGGCCCCCACCCCTGAGCGGTGGGTGGGGGCCCTAAATAAAGATAGGGCCTACTGTCCTCCCCTGGCCCCCACTCTTGAGCGGTGGGTGGGGGCCCTAAAAAAACAATAAGAGGGGGGACCTACTGTCCTCCCCCCCTGGCCCCCACCCCTGAGTGGTGGGTGGGGGCCCTAAAAAAATAAGGGGGGACCTACTGTCCTCCCCCTGGCCCCCACCCCTGAGCAGTGGGTGGGGGCCCTAGATAAGAATGTGGGGGGACCTACCATCCTCCCCCCCGGGCCCCCAGCCCTGAGCGGTGGGTGGGGGCCCTAAAAAAACAATAAAAGGGGGGACCTACTGTCCACCCCCCCTGGCCCCAACCCCTGAGCGGTGGGTGGGGGCCCTAAATAAAGAGAGGGGGGACCTACTGTCCTCCCACCGGCCCCCACCCCTGAGCAGTTGGTGGGGGCCCTAGATAAGAATGGTGGGGGGGACCTACCGTCCTCCCCCCAGGCCCCCACCCCTGAGAGGTGGCCCTAAATAAAGAGAGGGGGGACCTACTGTCCTCCCCCCGGCCCCCACCCCTGAGCAGTGGGTGGGGGCCCTAGATAAGAATGGTGGGGGGGCATACAGTCCTCCGCCCGGCCCCCATCCCTGAGCAGTGGGTGGGGGCCCTAGATAAGAATGGTGGGGGGGACCTACCATCCTCCCCCCAGCCCCCACCCCTGAGCGGTGGGTGGGGGCCCTAAAAAAATAATAAGGGGGGGAACCTACTGTCCCCCCCGGCCCCCACCCTTGTGCGGCGGGTGGGGGCCCTTAATGAAACCCCCCCCCCCCCCAATCAAGGTGACTAGGGGGCCCACTGCTCACGGCTTACTAGACATGCCCCTACTCGCGGTATAGCGAGTAGGGGCATATTATTTACTAATACTAAGTAATCTTTAGGTTACTGGCTATGGGGGGGATAATGTATAATAAACACTGGTTACTGGCTATGGGAGGGATAATGTATAATAAACACAGGTTACTGGATATGGGAGGATAATGTATAATGTATGGAATGTGTCTGCTGACTGTGAGGTACAGGGTCAAAGTTTACTCAATGATGACGAATAGGGGGCGGACCAAACATCGCATATGTTCGCCGTCCGTGGCGAACGCGAACATGCTATGTTCGCCAGAAACTATTCACCAGCGAACCGTTTGGGACATCACTAAAGAGTAATACAGACATGCATCGTTCTTATTGTTCCTAGATGGATATCAGCAACAATTTCCTAATGAAGCCCATAGAATCCAAAATGATTATATGTGGTTTCTGTATCTCTTGTGCAGAGGGTACTTGCTAGTATGTTGGATCTTGCGGGTGGGATCAGTCTGGTATATTACAAGCCTAGGTTCTCTCTGTCCTTGTTCAAAAACCTGTCTGGAGGCTAACCAACGGGCAATCAACTAGGTTTTGCCTGTTCTCAGTGTTTTCATATTTTCATTCGTAAATTGCAATAATAACATATCAATTTGAAAGCACTGTCTAAGAGGTTAAACATGCACAGTATGGCAGAAAGATAAACATCAAATTGAGTATGTATCTGCAGAGCGAAGATTTTAGACTGGGTAATTTAGGTCAAGTGGCCCTTATCAGCCAGGGAAAAATTCGGGTATGTTTTGCTGTAGATGTGTGATTAATTGCACTGGCCATTTTGTTAATATGCCAAGTAAAATTGCATCTATAAAAGATAAATAGAAAATCAGAATAAAAGGTCCAACAGACTGTTTATGGTGTATCGGAATAGGTCAAGGAAAACTCAAGATTAAAGCTTAGTTTATCCATAACACTAAAATGTAGGATAATATTTACAATAAACCATAACATATCATTGACTATGACGCAAGACTTGACAACTTAAGGTCTCTACTCTTATGCCAGTGGGACACCACTAAAAATGACTGGGCATAAAATCCCTCAAATATATAATATGAGCACTGAAATAGGTAAAAAGAAAAATGTTCTGCCCAGCTGGAGATTTCCTCAGTAGTGTACAATTAAGACACTTTCTGTTTAATGTTAGTCGCAGCTACAGAGTGTAACGAAAACAGTCTAAACACACCTATACAATGCTCTCCGCCTATGTGGAAGGCATTGTACACACCAAAGACCACTACTATGAAAATAAATATCTTAAAGGGACACTATAGTCATCAGAACCACTACAGCTTAATGGAGTTGCTCTGGTGTCTATAGCATGTTCCTGCAGTCTTAGCACTGTAAGCACTGCCTATTCAGACAAAAGGCAATGTTTACCTTACTGCCTCGGAACACCTCTAGTGATAGTCACTCAGTCCAGTCCTGAACAGTGTGCAGTACCTATGTTCAGTGTCTCCCTGCTCTGCATGGAGACACACTAAACGGTACCCATAGAGATGCACTGATTCAAGCTCGGTTTTGACGCACATGCACAATAGCCTCGCAATGCTTTTCTTTCAGAGATTGACGATCTCTGCCAAATTTGATGATCTCTGCCACAGCCACCTGCTGTGAGGCCAGCGCAGCAGTGGAGAAAAGGTAAGTTTAACACCTTTTTACTCCACAGAGGTGGTGCCAGACACCTAAATAGGTATTCCATCAATATAGTATTAGGAATACATGTTTATAGTCCTAGTTTTATAGTGTTCCCTTAACTATAACCTAGTGAGAAAATTTTCATTTGGGTGGGGAGTTTTTTCGTTCTACTTATTTTTATGCTCAATAAACCACATATTCCTTATTGACAGCAGCAAGCAAGGATTTTGATTCCAGTTCCACCTCCTGAGAACCATAAGAATAGAAATATATGGATTCGCTCTCCTATCTTGCAACCTATTGCACACTTCTTTCTTTCATTTTCTTCCACATTTTCTTTATCTTCATGCATTATTTAGCTAAATACTAAATGCAATATGGTGTATAAAGCTCCAATATGGTGTATAGCTTTATTTAATTTAATTTTACAATCAATATATATTGAGATAATGTATCATAATTATCATGGAATGATGTGATTCGAGGTTTCTTTAGATACTACTAAAAAAACTAAGTCATTGTATCCTGTACTTTTTATGTAGGTTTATTCTTCTGCATTGTCTGAGAACACTGGCCGTTCAATTGTTTGCAGTAACAGCCAAGTCATGGTCATGCCCTTTAACCTCCAGTAAGGCATACAGAGCTTGTGAACCAGACTGCTAATGATATTAACTCACTAATAGCTGCAGGACCCTAAGTCCACATGTTTTGCATACACGCATAGCTTTGTAAGTCATTCACATTCGTCAACTGGGACATAGTCTCTTCACTGCTATGGAGTCTGAACTTTCACCTTTGGAGAGGCATGTGAGGATTTGTTTTGTAAGAAGCAGAAAATGCTGTTTTCTGGTGCATGACACAATCTGGAAAAAGCCACACACAAAAAAGACTCCTATATATTTTCTTCCAATGTCTTGCATCCCAGAAAATTCAGCCACCCTAGTAATAAAATATATCTTCTGATTTACAACTTTCTGCTGGATCTGTCCACAGTAACCCATGGAAATATAAAACTTCCAAGTTCTATACGAAAGATGCTATTTTCAAGCACAAACTACGATTATTTTTAAAGTCTTTTTGACACCTTTAATGTCTCCATAGTAACCAAATACTCTGGAGTGATATTTACAACCTATTTCTAATCTCTATGGGTAATAGGCATAAAGATGCTATTTTGCACAACATTCCCAGTATTGATATTTAAGGTTTTTTTATATTTTTAGTTGAATTGCCACAACACAATATTTATTAAATGTGCCACCTTAGACCTTTGAGAGCACAGAGAGGAGAATCGAAACCACACCAGTTCTCACTGAAGCAGACATTCAGATGTTTATTAACAGAACATATTATCGATAAAAATAATACATTTAATTTTATCTACATTTTAATTCTTCTCATTTTTACTTCTGCTTCCTGCAACTTCTGCTTCAACTTTGTGATTAAAACTGAATAAATAAACAGAATAAACAAAGAACACACAAGAAGCACAATAATAATTTCAAAAAAAGAGAGCAATGTCTAAGCTCTTGTGACCATTTGTGTGCCAGTGTGATAGACACTGTTCTATGTTCTTCTCTGGATCTATCAAGAAGAACCATCTCACCTAGTTATGGTCCATATATACTACTGTTTGTTATATGTTAAATATTCTGGCTTTAAACCAATAGCTCAAAAGACAGCTATTATCTTTTGGGTTCATTTTTTTAACATAAAAAAAGAAAAAAATCATCCTTTTCTATTTTTATTGATACCTTTTTATATATTGGGACTAAACTTCATATACTCCATTGAGCAATGCTGCTAAACCGTCCTTTCAAAAAAAAAAAAATATATATGAATATAGGACAGTTTGCAATGATAAGCAATGTAAATAATTAGGTACCTCCATTGGATGACATCAGAGGAGGCAGAGCACAGAGCCAGCACCGAGGAAGATCAGCGCTCGAATTTGGTGAGTAAATAAAGTTTTTTTTAACCCTTTAAAGGGAAACTCCAGTGCCAGGAAAACAATCTGTTTTCCTGGCACTGCAGGTCCCCTCTCCCTCCTACCCCCCCCAATCCCCGGGTTAAAACCCCTTCAGTAACTTACCAGAGGCAGGGATGATGTCCCACGTTGCTGCTTCTCCTCCGCCGCCGCTCCTCCTAGTGATTGCGTCGGCTGGTGGGCAAGACTGATCCCGCCCACCGGCCGGGGAGACCTAATGCGCATGCGCGGCAATGTGCGCATGCGCATTAGAGCTCCCCATAGGAAAGCATTGATAATGCATTTCAATGCTTTCCTATGGGGAAATGAGCGACGCTGGAGGTCCTCACACAGTGTTAGGACGTCCAGTGACGCTCTAGCACAGGTTTCCTGTGCTATGATCCAGGAAGTGCCCTCTAGTGGCTGTCTAGTAGACAGCCACTAGAGGTGGAGATAACCCTGTAAGGTAATTATTGCAGTTTATAAACAACTGCAATAATTACAGTTGCAGGGTTAAGAGTAGTGGGAGTTGGCACCCAGACCACTCCAATGGGCAGAAGTGGTCTGGGTGCCTGGAGTGTCCCTTTAAGTGCTGGGGGCAGTGGCGTACATACCGGGGTCGCAGGGGTCGCGGCTGCGACCGGGCCCGGCCCACCAGGGGGCCCGGCCGCCCCTGCGACCCGGTATGAACGCTCTGGGCCAGCCTCTTCTCCTGGGGGGCCCAGGAGCCGGCCACCTCCGGGCCCCACGAGGCTGGCCCTGCTTACACCCGCGGCCGGTTGGTGCGCGAGGGAGCACTCTCCCCTGAGTGCTTCCTCTTCAGCTCCCTCGCGCACCGCACTGATACCGGAGCCGTAAGATGACGTCATCTTCCGGCGCCGGTATCAGTACCCGGCGCGCGAGGGAGCTGAAGAGGAAGCACTCAGGGGAGAGTGCTCCCTCGCGCGCCCGCAGGACCAGCCAGCCCGCCGGGTGACCGGCCCCCCCAGGAGCCCAGCAGCACCACTGGACCCCAGGGAATCCCCTCAGCACTCCAAAAAGGTAAGGAGGCTGGGGGGATTAAATAAAAAAAAAAAACATGTGTAAGTGTGTGTGAGTGTTAGTGTGTGAGTGTGTGTTAGTGTTAGTGTGTGTGAGTGTTAGTGTGTGTGTGTGTGTGTTAGTGTGTGTGTGAGTGAGTGTTAGTGTGTGTGTGTGTGTGTGTGTGTGAGTGAGTGTTAGTGTGTGTGTGTGTTAGTGTTAGTGTGTGTGTGTGTTAGTGTGTGTGTGAGCGTTAGTGTGTGTGTGTGTGTGTTAGTGTGAGTGTTTGTGTTAGAGTGTGTGCTAGTGAGTGTCAGTGAGTGTGTTACTGTGTGTGTCTGTTACTGAGTGTGTTTGTGTGTGTGTGTGTTAGTGAGTCTGTTTGATGTCTGTTAGTGAGTGTGTGTTTGTCAGTGAGAGTGTATGTTTTGTAAGTGAGTGTGTATGTATGTCTGCCGCTGAGTGGGACAGCCGCTAGAGGCTGGATTAACCCTCAGTGAAACATAACAGTTTCTCTGAAACTGCTATGCTTTCAGCTGCAGGGTTAAAACTAGAGGGACCTGACACCCAGACCACTTCATTGAGCTGATGTGATCTGGGTGTCTGTAGTGGTCCTTTAAGTGTGTGTGCATCTGCATGCAGTGGCGTACATACCGCGGTCGCAACCCCTGCGACCAGGTGCCCGCCGCCATGTGTTGCTGCCCCGGCCCACGCAGAGTAAGCGCGAGGGGGGGGGGGGGCCCACGGATCAATTTTCGCACCGGGGCCCCATGGGTCATGTGTACGCCACTGGCTGGGGGCATGAATATGAGGGGGGGAGGGGGGAAAGGGAAGGGAGAGGACACACCAATGGACACACCAAAAGTCTCTATAGTGTTAGGAATACAGATTTGTATTCCTAACACTATAGAATATCTTTAAAGGGACACTATAGGCACCCAGATCACTTCATTTCATTGAAGTGGCATGGATGTGGTGTCCCTTTCCCACTTAGTCCTGCAATGTACAACAGTCCTAAGACTTCCTCTTAAACGATGCTGGACATGATGTTGTGCATGAGTACATCCAGCATCAGTGAATTCCCCATAGTAAAGCATTGGTTCAATGCTTTCCTGTGAGGAGGGCCTAATGGGATTGTGTCATTCGCCACGGGTTAGGTCCCTCCATTGAATGATGTTGGAGGAGGTGGAGGGCCGACAGAGTGCCAAGAGAGATCAGTGCTGGAATCGGGTGAGCAAATAAATGTTTTTTTTTTAACCCATTGTGTGCTGGGGAAGGGGGAGGCACGAGGGAGGGGGTGACCAGAAGGCACTATAGTGTAAGGAATACAAGTTTGTATTCCTAAAACGATAGAATCCCTTTAAATGTACACAGCCTGTAAATTACATATTTACCCACACAGGGTGGACACAGGGAGACAGAATTTTATTCAGATTTTTTTTTAATGTGACAAAGGTACATCTCAGAGCAGCCAGCTGTTTCACTACAAATATTACTAGGTATCCAGCACCTCTAGTCCCCCACCTCCCAATGTATTTGTTTTTCACTGCAAGAATCCTTGTACGTACCTAAGCTGTTTAAATTTGTATTGGGCAGACAATACCTCAGCACCCAATAAGGTTTTGGTCATGCACAGAACTACTTTAGTTTGTGTGTTCCAGGTATGGAGTATAGTTTTTATTTTATAGAATGATATATAGTATACGTTTCTGCATTAGAAAATCTAATATCAAATTAGCTTTCCGTGGCCCATCTACCTTCACATCTATACTGCAGCATGAATGGTCCATGTGGGAAGATGGACTTTAACCATGTTCTCACCTGACTGAATGCTTGTTCTACTTACTGACTTTTTGTTTTGTACCATGTTATAATTTATTTTTTTAATTTTATTTTTGCGTCTATTCATACTCTATTTATGTCATTTATATAGGAAACTATAATTTGTATGTGTATTTCACTTATTTATCTGTTTTATTTGACAACAGTTCATACATTATTGTATTTATGTTATTATGATATCTGATATACTATTTAAAAAGAAAATAAATAAATAAATATTTTAGACAAGAAAATCCAATATCAATATTGTCCAATTTGGAGGGTAAATTCATTGGCAGAATGTGTCAGCTGATGTTTGCAGCCAATGAATGCAGTCCACATATAAACATAATAAAAATTGCTTAGGTGGAAATGTAACATAACCAATAGCAACATGACAAGCAAGGGAACAGATCACTGATGCCCAGAGAGCCCTCAGTTTGTGTAAAACCTTTTGAACATTGTTTGGTACATACCTGTGGATGGAGTTAGGGGCAAGTTGACACCATAACCACTACAGATAGCTGATACTTGTATGGTGCTTAGAATGCCCTTTTAACAATTGGCATTCTCAAATCATGTAATGGTTGTCGTGATACTTCGAATGCCTTTTTATGCCCTGGTAACCCATATACTATTTCTGTGCTATTTGCACCTAAATATTGATTTGCATTAACATACCCCAATCTATGTTCTGCTGTGAGGAATAATTATTATACAATAAGATGTAGGTGGGCTGTGAAAACGGCATATTATGCAGTTAAGCTATTCCTACTTGTTAAGTTAACTAATCCAACTTAAATGAATCTAATTCGACTTGCAGAGAATCTTTATTGCACAGGTAATGAGCTGAGGTTTTTCAATTCACATTAACCTGCATTCAAGCCATAAATGACTAAATAAAACCCATGGTGCTCCAAATTGATAGTTAAGTAAAATGACCTAAGCATCCAACTTAATCTCAGACATTAGTGAAAATACTTTCTCAAATGCACCACAGGCCATCATCTGTCCCTTCCCATTCCCCAACAATTTATGTAGACAGGAATCCATCCCCCATATCCTATACCTATGTCTGGTTGAGGAGCAGTCTATTCTTTACTTTTGAATGTACAGCTCTATTATTGCATTACATGGTAAGATGTGTGTATGTGTGTGTGCGCGCGCATACATGCATGCCCATTGAATCCCATATAGTCATCATGAAGTTCAGATGTACACAGAAAAAAAGGAGAAAAAGGTGCATAAGGTATTGAACAATATAATTACACCAAATGGGAAAATTACAAAAACCATAATGAAAAAAACCAAATGTATATAAAATACTATAATGTGGTTAGTTTATAGCTATATGTAAAATAAAAAAAAAAACAGTTTTAAAAGACATGCCACATATTATAGAACTGCATGCATGGGACCCCTCACATGGAAATATTCCACTACTCAATGATGCTTAATTAGCTATACTATCTCACACATATTCGCCTAATTAGCCACACTCTCTCACACACAACAAATTAGTTATGCTTACGCAGGGTTATTCACTAACTCTGAATTTTAGTTAACTATGGCCTTAATTTAATATTTTTGTATAACATTTTAAAATGATTTATTATTTTTGGATATACTTTTCAAATGATCTGTAAAAAAAAAATATATATATATATATATATATATATATATATATAGAGAGAGAGAGAGAGAGAGAGAGAGAGAGAGAGAGAGAGAGAGAGAGAGAGATATTCAATATTTTGATATTTTTTAATATACTGATATTTTTTTTATATATGATGTATTTTTTATATTTTTATGTAAAATTATTTGGAAAGCTTATCTAAAAATATTAAATCCAGGTCTACATTTAAAAAGGGCAGATTGAGACTAAAAAAGCTGATTTGGAAAAATGTGCAACTTTGCTATAGTGACAACTATTGTAGCTTCAACATGGACATAAATCACTAGATTTCTGAGTTTAGTAAATGACCCTATCAGTTCTCCCCCTCTCTCACTGACGCTGAATACACACACTCAAATCAATACATTAATAGTCAAATTATTATGCACCTAATTTGCCACACACGTATACACAGTAACACATTTAATTTACCACCCACTTGAACATATACCTAACAAGCCACACAGGCACTAACTAGCCACAATCTCACATCCCTAATTACTTACACACCTAGCTATGTCCCATATGGCCAAACACCAGTGCTGGCTGGTGAAGTTTCAAGATGGTGGGGTGCTAGACTTTCAACCTAAAATTTGACTTTGCCCACTCAAGTCTGTGTACTCAACCAATGACCCAATGACCCAAAAAATCCCTGTAGATTTATGTATTTGGAAAACAACCACCACTTCAAAGGAGTCTGAATGCACACTTTGATGATTTTGCCCAATGACAACCCTATACAAAATGTGCTTTAGAGCATGCAGGCTATGCCAGCTCAATGCAAAGCTAATGAGTGGTATCAGAAATCTGTTAGATTGAACTAAGCAAGTCTGAAGTAGTCTATATTCAGAAAATTGGGCATTTTTGTTTTCAAAACTGCTGAAAACTCTTGACATGGTTAATTGTCATCAATAAAGGGAAGGGGAGGTGGGACAAATAATGACAGGCTCAACATGTTTTTAGTTAACACACACACGCATATTATAAATCCTTACCATGACAATAGATTTGATTTTTTTTTTGCAGAAACAACTGGGCCCCATCAGCTCCAATGGAAGAGTCTCGAATCTGACTCTGTAATATGTAACAGCACACATACATATATGTATACATATGTTACTGTTGATCAATTGATAACACTTTGTACAATACTCTAAGTACAAGCACTTTATATGAACTGGTATGTCACCTGCTTACATCCACCCTTTTATATACATTCATAATTTGCTACACTCCCACACACATACATTTAGTCACACCTAATTAGCCACACTCATACATGCACACATGCCTCTGTTAAGCCACACTGACACACATACCTAACTAGTCACACACACAGAGCAGGATAGCTGAGCCTTTGGCCTCCTTCCTGCTCCCCCTCAACATGTTCCTCTTTCACATGCAAGGGTAATAGGGATATATTATCATATTCCAGCCCCCCGCTCCCTAATATAGTGTGTGCCACCTAATGAACACTTCTCCTCAGGGCCGGTGCAAGGATTTTTGCCGCCCTAGGCAAATAAATTTTTGCCGCCCCCCCATATGTCCTGCCCACCATGTGACATCACAATGCCCCGCCCATATGCTCTGCCATATGGGCCAACGCCAGTCTTCACAAAGTGTCTTTTATCTGAAAAGACAGTGTGTTTGCATTAAAAAGCCTACAGGCACAGGCTATAGACACCAGAACCACTACATTATGCTGTAGTGCTTCTGGTGACTATAGTATCCATTTAATGTGAGGTAAATTAGAGATTAGTGCCACTAACAATATATTGGATTGCCTACTTACCACCAGATGAGGACAAGAGGCTCAGTCTGGCTCCACAGGTCTGGTGTAGAAGAGGCTCTCTGGAGACTGTTTTTAACAGTGCTCACAACAATTAACGAACAGGAAGCAGCTCCATTTTTTAGGGCCCCTTACACAGCTCAAGGTCTGGGCCCCCATGGGGCATACGCCTACAATGCCCACCCATAAATCCACCTACATGGCCCATCCATGAGTTGGGGATGTTTTATGTGTGCAATTTGTGTAAGGGATGTAGTGTGTTTTTAGGGGATGTAGTGTGTGTTTGCGTGTAAGGAATGCATTGTATGTTTCTGTGTGTGTGTGTGTGTGTAAGGGGTGCAAGGTTTGTTTCTGTGTATGTAATTGAATGCAGTGTGTGTCTGTAAGGGGTGCATTAATTATGTAAGAGAACGTAAGGGATGCATTGTGTGTTTCGGGTGTGTCTGTGTGTGAGTAGGAATGCATTGTATGTTTCTGTGTGTGTGGGGGGGGATGCATTGTTTATGTGTGTAGTATAAAATAGAGGGTTTGTGGGGTAGGATAGGGACTGAGAGGAGAACAGCTCTTTATTTAAAAAAAAAAACAAAATCATAGTGCTCTCCCCTCCGGTCAATTATTGATTTCCCCTTCCCTTCTGTCCCTCCGTGTTCCCCCCTTCTGTCACTTAGTGCTCTCCCTTGGCCCCCTGTCCCTCTGCAGTCCCCCCTTGGTGGCCTTCTCACTCCCCCCTACCCCCCTTAGTGGTCCTCCCTCTCCCAAACCCCTTAGTGGTCCTCCCTCTCCCAAACCCCTTAGTAGACCATCCCCTACTCCCCCCACCCCCTTGGTGGTAATCTCCCCCCCCTTAGTGGTCCTTACCCTCCTCCCCTCTCCTTAGTAGTCCTCCCTCCTTACCCCCCTTTGGTGGTCCTTCCCCCCCTTAGTGGTCCTCCCTCTCCCAAACCCCTAGTGTACCTCCCCACCCCCGTTCCCCCTGTGTTCCTTTACCCCCCTCCCCCAGTGGTCCTGACTCACCCCTCCCCTAGTGGTCCTTACCCTCCCCTCCCCTAGTGGTCCTTACTTCCCCCTCCCCTCCCCTAGTGGTCCTTGCTCCCCCCTCCCCACCCCTACTGGTCCTTACCTTCCCCTCCCCTAGTGGTCCTTACTCCCCCCTCCCCTAGTAGTCCTTATCCCCCTCCCTCCCCTAGTGGTCCTTATCCCCCCTCCCTCCCCTAGTGGTCCTTATCCCCCCTCCCTCCCCTAGTGGTCCTTATCCCCCCTCCCTCCCTCCCCTAGTGGTCCTTATCCCCCTCCCCTAGTGGTCCTTATCCCCCCTCCCTCCCCTAGTGGTCCTTATCTCCCCTCCCTCCCCTAGTGGTCCTTATCCCCCCTCCCTCCCCTAGTGGTCCTTATCCCCCCTCCCTCCCCTAGTGGTCCTTATACCCCCCTCCCTCCCTCCCCTAGTGGTCCTTATACCCCCTCCCCCTCCCTCCCCTAGTGGTCCTTATACCCCCCTCCCTCCCCTAGTGGTCCTTATACCCTCCCCCCCTCGTGGTCCTTATACCCCCCCCTCCCTCCACTAGTGGTCCTTACACCCCCCCTCCCTCCCCTAGTGGTCTTTATACCCTCCCCCCTCATGGTCCTTATACCCCCCTCCCTCCCCTAGTGGTCCTTACACCCCCCTCCCTCCCCTAGTAGTCCTTACCCTCCCCTCCTGCCCATGTAGCGTGGCCGGGCGGCGCGGAACGCGGGACTGGAACCTCTGTTTCCTGTACCCGGCTGCCGGCGGAATGACAGGAAGTGCTCACTCAGTGAGCACTTCCTGTCATTCCGCCGGCGGCCGGGTACAGGAAACAAAGGTTCCTGTCCCGCGTTCCGCGCCGCCCGGCCACGCTACATGGAGAGACCGGCAGGAGGGAGCGCTCTGCGCTTCCCTCCTGCCGGTCACTCAAACCCGGCCGCCCTCCATGCAGCAGTGCTGCGCCGCCTGGGGCTTGTTAAAGCGCTCAGGCGGCGCAGCATGAGGAGGCGCAGCGGGGACAGGGATCCTGCGCCCCCTGGTAAGTTGCGCCCTAGGCGGCTGCCTAGGTCGCCTTACAGGTGGCGCCGGCCCTGCTTCTCCTGCTCCCTACTATACTCTAGGTCGGATGAAAGTAACTCACACTATAGAGCTTGAGCCTCATCTTTGTTCTCAGATAAAATAATGATTACACCACTCATATAGAGAACAACTCAGATTAATCTGTGCATGACTGGAAAACAAAGGTACGCAGAAATCAGGATCGAAATTAAGTTCCAAGGAATCAGATTCTCAATGTGAAATTGTGACTGATATTTTGAACTATAATGAGAGTAATAGGGAATGTGATAATAAAATGCAATAAAATATAATTTAACTGCTTACATAAAGCTAAGCGGAAAAAACTGCCTATACCAATTCTCACCTAAACATTTAATAGAGGGGGCTTAAAGTGCTTATGGACACTACTTATTGCTTCATTTACTATGATGTGTTGCTGGTGGCTGCTATCTTACTATGGAGTGTAAGGTGCAAATTTACAAATGTTCTGGGGTGAATGCAGCACTTAGGTCTGTACCTATTTAGAATGTATGTTATAAGATCAATGGCTAAATCATGTTTCCAAATTCCATGTTGCACAGTGTGCATAGACACTATCTATTGTGGAGGCTGTCATCACCAGGACATATATATTTAAAGAAGAAAAACTACCACAACAAGAGGACATAGTCTTAAATTAGAGGGGCAAAGTTTTAAAAAATAATATCAGGAAGTTTTACTTTACAGAGAGGGTAGTGAATGCATGGAATAGCCTTCCAGCTGAAGTGGTAGAGGTTATCACAGTGAGGGAGATTATGTATGTGTGGGATAGGCATAAGGCTATCCTAGCTATATAATAAGGCCAGGGACTAATTAAAGTATTTGAAAATTGGGCAGACTAGCTAGGCCAAATGGTTCTTATCTGCCGTGACATTCTATGTTTCTATGTTTCTATGTTTCCATACACAGTCTGTCTCTTTCCCTAACTCCTCTCCAGTCATACGAGTAAGGGGAAATGGACACACAGATATGAATTACTTCTGCTCAGAAATGTGCCGCCCATCAGAATCACATTGCTAGGGGGTGTGCAGGGCCGGCGCGTCCATAAGGCGGCACAGGCGGCCGCCTTAGGGCGCACCGGCTCCGGGGGCGCAAGATTTCAGTGACCGTCAGGAGGGAAGCTATCCCTCCTGCCGGCCACTATTTCCGCCCCCGGCACGGCAGTGCTGCGATCAGGCGCGGCGAGGGAGCTCTAACCTCTCTGCTCTGCTCCCTCGCGCGCTGTCTAGTGATGCCGCAGGAGCCGGAATATGACGTCATATTCCGGCTCCCGCGGCATCAGCAGACAGCCCGCGAGGGAGCAGAGCAGAGAGGTTAGAGCTCCCTCGCCGCGCCTGATCGCAGCACTGCTGCACGCCGCCCAGCAGCCCCACTGGACCCCAGGGAATGATCCACACCAGCTCTCCAGGTAGGGAGGCTGGGTTGATATTATTTATTAATGAAAATAATTTGTGAATGTATGTGATGTGTCTGTGTGTGAGAGTGTCTGTGTTAGAGTGTGAGTGTGTGTGTGTGTGTCTGTGTGAGTGTCTGTGTGAGTGTCTGTGTGTGAGTGTGTGTGTGTGTGAGTGTCTGTGTGAGTGTCTGTGTGAGTGTCTGTGTGAGTGTGTGTGTGTGTGTGTGTGTGTGTGTGAGTGAGTGTCTGTGTGTATGTGTCTGTGAGTGAGTATGTGTCTCTGTGTAAGAGTGTCTGTGTGTCTGTGAGTGAGTGTGTGAGTGTCTGTGTGTGTGAGTGTCTGTGTGTGAGTGTGTGTGAGTGAGTGTATGTGTGTCTGTGAGTGTGTATGTGTCTCTGTGTGTCTGTGAGTGTGTGAGTGTCTGTGTGTGAGTGTCTGTGTGAGTGTGTGAGTGAGTGTCTGTGTGTCTGTGAGTGTGTATGTGTCTGTGAGTATGTGTCTCTGTGTGAGTGAGTGTGTGCGTGAGTGAGTGTATGTGTGTCTGTGAGTGACTGTGTGTCTGTGAGTGACTGTGTGTGAGTGAGTGTATGTGTGTCTGTGAGTGACTGTGAGTGTGTGCGTGAGTGAGTGTATGTGTGTCTGTGAGTGACTGTGAGTGTGTGCGTGAGTGAGTGTATGTGTGTCTGTGAGTGATTGTATGAGTGTTGCATGTGAGTGTGTCAGTGTATGTGTGTGTCTGTCAGTGTGTGTTTGTGAGTGTCTGTCAAATCAGTGAGAGTATCTTTGTCATTGAGTCTGTGTGTGACTATCAGTGTGTCTGTCAATGAGTGTCAATCAGTGTGTGTGTGTGTGTGTGTGTGTCAGATCAGTGAGTCTCTGTGTTTGTCATTGAGTGTGTGTGACTGTCAGAAGAACACTAAGGGACAGGGAAGGGAGGGGACCAATAATGGACGGGGAGAGGGGCTGGTTAAGAGGCACATAGGTGAAGATGTTATTTTTGAATGGGGGGGGAGGGGCGGAAAAATGCATCTTCGCCTATGTACCCAAAAATCCTTGCACCGGCCCTGGGGGTGTGTCTGTCTCAGTATCTGTGAGTGTGTGCATATGCATGTGCATTTTTTGGTATATATTGTGTACTCCTGGCCTGCAAGGGTGTTTGATGCTTCCTGAACCGGTCAGTGACATTAGTTTACCATAATGAACACATTACCAGTATGTATTGTCTCTTACTCTCTCTGTTTTTTTGTGTTTTTTTAACACCAGTTTTTGTTTATTCTGTTTAAGAAGGTATTTATAAGTCAACATTATTTATAATTACAGATTTTCTTGGGAATTCGTACATATGCCACATGCATTTAAGGACCTATTCCTTTTTAGACACATTTATATGGATGCTGCTCTGTTTATTTTACATTGCTGTGAATTATACATATAAACAACATAGATATTTTTTTATAATTATACAAAGGGATCATTCTGCATTATGAGCCATACAGGGAAACAGTCAGTTATGTTTTCTCAGTTATGTTATCTACACTACAGATAACATTTATAATGATCCAAACAGTCTGCAAAATATACATTTTTGAAATCTATAAATTCAAGCCAGGCTCTCCCCTTTCTCATTAACCTATGCTGAGTTTACTGTTATCCAAAACAATATCTTTTTTTTTGGTCATTATATGCATGACCTGGCATGAGATGCAAATGACCTGAAGGGCAAGATGTAACTTAAATTTATTAAGATGAACTCTGGCTCATAAAACCACCACTAATCACACAATGTGCCAGACACTGAAAAGAATGGGCCTGGCTCTCTCATAGTAAAAGAACCCATTGATTGTGCCTTCAAAAACCTTGCTGAATCCTTAAGTGCAATAGCATTTAACAGCATGCTGGGATAAATATATATATATTTAGATGCTTTTTATGAAAGTAAAATGTACTTATTACATATTTCACATTATATATGACTTATATACAGGAAAAATAGAAAGGTTAATGGTAAATGTGTACTTAAGCAAACTGCCACTCACATTAATAAGAGCCATCATTTTGGCTCTGGAGGGGATATTTCTAATCTTTCATTTTCATATTTCCTCAGTTTGATTAGTTATAGAGAAGAATAGAAAATATGTATTAATATTATAGCCTTATCATAATAACTCACTAACTGTGTAGGTAATAGCAGTTCAACTCGCATAAAGCAGATAGCAAACAACTATACTGTAAGTCATGTGACTCCTTATAAATCCCTGATAAGACCACATCTTGAATATGCTGCGTAATTATGGGCACCTGTTCTAAAGAAGAATATTATGGAACTAGAAAGGGTGTAGAGGCGGGCAAAATTAATTTAAAAAAAAGGTTAACATATTTTAACCTCTTTAGTTTAGAAAAACAGCACCTTAGAGGGAATATGATAACATTATACAAATATATCTGGGGCCAATGCAAACCATTATCTGGAAATCTATTCACAAACAGGACTATACATAGGACACAAGCTCATGCATTTAGACTGGAAGAAATGAGATTTAGTCTGAGTCAAAGGAAAGATTTTTTTTCAGTAAGAACAATAAGGATGTGGAATTCTCTGCCTGAAGAAGTGGTTTTATCAGAGTCCATACATATGTTTAAACAGCTACTCGATGCATACTAACAAAAACATAATATGCAGGGATATCATTTTTAATTTGTGGTGTCATTGTTTCTTAATCCAAGGATAAATCTGACCTAGTTTGTTGTAAAATTGAAAGTGCTCCCGAATGGGCTTTTTGCCTTATTTTGGATCAACAATAAAAACAGATGTAGGAAAGGCTGAACTTGATGGACACAAGTCTCTGTTCATCCTATATAACTATGTAACTGGTCTTAAGTCGATGGTCCTAAACCATAAATTCGATTTATAGTTGAACAAAAATAATGAAACCCAAAACAACAAAACTACCACAAGGGCAACAAAATACGGAAGTTTCTATACAAACCAGTAATGTAATGTAATAATAATAATACCCCTTCCTATGTATTTCTCTTTTTGGTATTGCTCGTTCCTGGGGCTTCCTGAACTAGATAATAATCCAATTGGAATCCTGCTATGGTTGGCTTACTCTCCCTTACCCCTATCACTGTATGCTTTGTATACCACTGAAAACAGCATGTAGACAAATGGCCACTGTATTGACTAGGGCTAGCTGATATTGTCCATTTGAATTGACTTAAATATAAGAATTTTCAGTATGAAAGTATACGTGATCTTCTCCATTCATATACTGTTTTGCCTTAGTGTTCTATGAACTCACAGAACTAACTCTATGTTTTTACTATCTGTCTGTATTTTATGTTAGAAAAGTGTTAAACGTGTTGTGTTTTACATTTAATGTTCCAAAAAAACCCTCATGATTTTGTCCTACTCACCTATTGTTACTAGATTTGCAGGTTGGGTATCACTTACCACAATATATATACCACACTATAACACAATAAATTGGGAATTATCGGAAATTCCAAGGAAATTTAAATGTGTTGTCAAATAACCAAATAGTAAACATTATCAGCCGTGTTTCCAGTTTGGCCATTTTCCCCTTAAATTTTTTAAATTATTTTTAAATTCCTTATAGCTCACTTTAGTGAATATCTTGTCTATTTATGGAGTAGATCCCTGATTGTAAAGCTAAATAATTTTAAAATCTGCGTAGAAAAAGAAGCGTCTGGCCAGGATTACATGACTCAGGCAATCTATCCATTCAAATTCAGATTGGATTAGAGACCCTTGTAAAGTAAGAAAGTTAAAGAACATTCATTTCTAAAAAAAAAAAAAATGACAAAATTACACAATCATGTTATTAATCTCATGTACAAGAGCATCTGCATATGAGTCATACACTAACATACAAGCATTTACTAGTATATATAATGACTTATTTAATTTGCACAGTAAAACCAGAATAAATATAGTTTACAGTGAAATGATTATAAAGGGATAATTATTAATAAACCAAATATGTTGTATCCATGATTTCACCAAGCTTGGAAGAGAAGAAAATAAAATGTATGCATCTCCTTTTTGTAACGATCTTGCCTCAGTGCTGGCAATAAAATGTTACAATTAGCCCAATCAGGCTGCAGATCCTAGATGTCACTGGTGGTGAGTAAGAAAGAATGGGAGGACTTAGAGGCTGAAGCCAGGCAGCTGGAACTTGCAGGCATTGGTAGTGTTTCTGTGCAAAAGAGCACCACACATGCAGACTCCACACTCACATCTATACACAGTTTGGTGTCTGCAACACCATCTCAGCAAACTTTACTGTACATTGCATAGAGGGGAAGGGAGCATGGCAGGAGCAGCAAGCAATGCCTAGGGGATCTGCTGGAGTGTCAGTTTAGGAAACAGGAACAGGCACAAGGAAGGTGCATCTTGCATAGAAGTGGGAGCACAGAAACCTCCACCTGGTGATGAATAGCCTTATCATTTGCTTATTATAGGGGATCTAAAACCTGTGTATTTTGGGAAGACTGTGTTTATTGGCTGGATCCTTCGCCCCCGTTGGAAGTAAGAGAGCAGATCTGTGTGTTAAAGCAGGAGGCAGTGCGAAGGGAGCGGGAGGAGGCTGGACAGGCAGCCGCTGCACATGCTTACAGAGACGGATACAGATCACCCGGTAACCCTGCAGCTTCTCTCAGCTGGCTGTCTACATCCAAAGGCGGCAGCGATCCGTCGGAAAGGGGGTCATATTTAACCGCCAAGGACATCTACCAACATCGGCTCACCCTGCCAGTGCTGGTTCTTTTTTATACTAAAGGTGTGTGTTTTATTCCACGGCTGCTGCATCGCCCGGGATCGCTGTGTTCTGGGGATCGAACGTTCGGGGAGATCTGGAGATTCTTGGAACGCTTTCTTGGAGTATTGGAGGGTTGGGGGATCTGCAGTGTCAATGCGGCTGTACTGAGGGAAGGGGGAGAACAGGCTCATCTCCCAGGTAAGAAGTGACGGGGGGCAGGGTCTGGGGGCATTTTTCGGGCACTGAGCGTTTTAAGGAGGCGGTGAGATGCCGTACGACTGGACCACCTCCAGCCCCCCGTGCTCGGCTTATTGCCATGGCCATACTCTGGGGGGTAAATCTACCTGCTTGTTGCCCTAGTGACTCTGCGTGCACCTAATCAGATGTAGGATGGCACAGTCAGTGCCAGCCTTGCCCTGCTCCCTGTCTGGCGTGCCTCTCTCACTATTCTAGCTGGCAGGGTAGCTGTGGTGGGAATTCATTGCATTTCCAGACCACTTGAGTTAAAGGAGCAGTATTGCGGTATAATAATGAACCCCTATACTAGCACCACGATGTTGTGCAAAGCAATACTGAGTATGACTGCGAACCACTGCATTTAGTTTCACGGATATTTTATTCTATTATATTATTGAGGGGTGAGGGGGGGGGGGGGGGGTCTATGCTAATTTATTTCAGCTGATGCCCCTTATGTCCTTCAAAATCCTAAATATTAACCCCCCACTCCAGTTCCTGAACACACACCCACTGCAGGGAATGGTGGCTAGCTCCATTCATCTGTTGGCACTGGGCAGAAAAAAGTGAATAAATGTAATATTTCTTCTATGATAATTCTCCACCAGGTTAGGCTCATTAACCCACTAACACACATAAGAAATCAATTTAGGGCCTTTGGAATTACTAAGAAGATTATACCGTGGCATTATTACTGTCTGAATAGGAGCCCCTAGTAAACCGAGCTCAGCTTTCCCCAGTGGCAGGTTAATGGGCATAGGAGAGCATTGGATCTGACCCAGTGTGAACATTGCAATGTGAGCTAAGTGAGGACGGATGTGTAGAGTAACCTCAGCACCAGCATACGATATAGCCTGTTCATAAGAGAGTGGGAAATCATTGTAATACTGATTGTGATCCTGTAATGATGGTGACAATCACCTCCACGGCTACTAGGAAACGCACAGAAAGTAATATTAACACATTTACACATATAAAACATCTATCTACTTTCTAATTTTATACATATATATATATATATATATACACAATATATTGTTATATTTGAAACACGTACAGTTAAAAAAAAAATCTTTATATATATATATATATATATATATATATATATATATATATAAACATTATAATTTATTTTCCAAACTACTGTGATACAGAGATACACAAACAGATTCACATTACATTTACACATTAAATGTATACAGTAAGGCTTTATTTTATCTATCTATCTATCTATCTATCTATCTATCTATCTTTCTTTTTTCTTTCCACACACATATCTACTGCCCCTTAGAGGCAATACAAGTTTAACTGGCCCCAACATTCACTGTGTACCAAACTAATGCAGTGTGTGTCTCTCCAGTCACACACAGTGGATAGACCCCTTTGCAGTAAAATGTCTTGTGTACAAATCTGTATATCAAGCTACAGTAGTCCATGCAGGAGGAAGCAGGCACTGTAATTAAATGTTGGCTATGACCAAATGTTGGTGTCTATTCCAAAAGCATAGATACATTTTGTGACTGGTTGCATGAGCATAGTTATTTTCTGTATTTCTTTTTACTGCAGCATGCTCATTTAATATGGGTTGGCAGCAGTTAACATGCAATGTCGCTTTTCAAAAATCCCACAGATCTGTGGCTAGCTAAGCTCCCTTCTGCTGCACTGGCTGGAGAGTCATATTCCCCGATCACAGCTTCATTTAAACCCCCTTACCATTAAACTCTGTAAAGCTTGACAATTGTTGTGTCTTCAACATTATACTTTGTTTCTCTTTAATGTTTTTTTGTTTTGTTTTTTTGCTAATATTTGGCCCATCTTAAAATGTTTCCAGTGACAAGTTAATTTAATTTTATAAAATAATTGCATAGTGCAGAACTGTTTTATTAAGCACTGGACATTCTTGCCATTGTCCTACATCAACTGCACATTTATTCGTTAAGTTCATTTATGTCGTGAATCTGGCTAGTCGTTTCACTGTCACTGGGACACATTGCAGTACTTAACTAAGCACGCGTCTGACAAAAGTGGCAGCAAGAGGACTCTGCACGTGGCAATGGCTTCACCTGTATTTAATTCAGAATTTAGCATCTTCCATATCCCCCTATCCAAAAGAAAAATACAAGCATTCCATCCTCCATGCAACGTGGGTACTTTGATGAGAAGGCATCCTCTTTACAGATTAGTTCAGTTAACACTTTAGCTTGATGGCAATATCAGCTCTAAGATAGGGTTTCAGGCAATAATTGGTTCTCTTCTTCAGCTTGTCAAACAGAGCCAGCCATCTTTGGGCTCAGAAAATGCGTTGGAATCAAATATTTGAGGGGCATAGTAGAAAACAACAGAAGGTTCCCCTGTGCCTAATTGTCAATAAATATTTGAGCTCATCAATCCCTCATATCCAAAAGTCTTTGATCGCGAGTAATGACCAGGTTCCAATCTACCCTTTGCCCAGGATGCATAATCTAAAAGTTGTAAATCCAAGTATATATAGTATTTTAAACACAACATTTACCAATTCTATGTTATTTTATTCTACTTAAGTTCTTTGGAAAATATCTACAAGATTTAAAGGCAAATAGTGGTGCACCCTTGTGGCTTGGTAGAGTATTTTTCCATACGTGTATATACGTATATGCTCCCCCTGATATCCAGACTTAATTCATGCATGATTTCCAAAGTTTTACTTAGGAGTTCTGTTCATTAACACAGGATGCCAATCAATATCTTTCGTGCCTTCATTTGTTGCCGTGCTCCATACATAATGTTCAGAATAGATGTCCACTTGAAGGACCACTTGTATTAGAAGTAGCATGACTAATACTATTCAGGCTTTCATTGCATTCTGTACAGCTTCTTATTTAATGTGTTTATGATTCATCATGGTTTTGCAGAATGTCAAGCCTGCTCTTTTGAGAAGATAGGTGCTTAATTTCGCTTCTGAGAAACTTAAAGAAAAAGTTTGATTTCTTCATACAGTAAGGGCTAAAGTGGGTCAGGTTGAAGGAGCATTGATTGTCTGATTACGTTCTTAGACAAGGAATGTCCACTAAGTCTGGTTAATTTGTGACCAACTAAGACTAGCATGGAGAGCAGCTGGTCTAAAATAGCTCCACTTCTGTGTTGAACTGAGCTTACATGGAGAATCACCTAAAAAAAATAAAAAGAGTTTCCAGGGAGGCTATGTATTGAACAAAAGAAATGTTTGTCAGTATCAGTGGTCAGATTAACAAGCATTTGTAACCTACTGATCTAACAATCAAAACGTTAGCACTATGTTCCAATTTCAGAGTCTCATTTGGTGGTAGAATGCTTCTAGAGTCTTTGTTATATTCATGTTGTGTGTGCACGTTTATATTGTAATAAAGGCAGACAGACCATTTTTGTACATACAGTATTTCTGGTCTCCAGGAATCTCGAGCAGGGAATAAATGCATTTCTTCAGATCTCCTTTTTCTTTATTTTTATGAATCTAAGCTATCCAGAAATGTGTTGTACAATGTCCACCAGCATCTGGCTCTCAATGTATTGAATGCAGCAATAAGTCAATCTTCAGAGCTAGGAAGAACACGCACTGTACTGTCTGTCTGTGTAGAATCTGTTTTATGTTATTTAAGATATGTATACTTGCCTTATTTTTTAGATGGGGAAGATTTTTAATGATCAAAATAACAGGTTTCGTCCAGTATTCATGTAAATGTTAAGGTAAATACATTGCCAGTACAATTTCTTTTTTTTTTCTTCTTCTTTTTGTTCTTCAATTAAATCCTGCACAATCAAAAGTCCTTAATCCACAATATGCTCTGGTAGTTATTCATAGCATTATACCAGTGCCTGTATCCATACAAAGACATAATGTAAACTTTATGTGACTATATCTCATGCTGCACTTCTTTAGAATAGCTGTTCCTACATACTTTCCAGTCAACAGCCTGGGCAAGACTTTCCAGTAATTCAGAAAATGATGGGGCCCTAACAGTACCTAATTCCAAAAGTCATCTTGCAGGACTAACTTTACATTTGAACTTTTAGACACTGTACTATAGGTTTATTTGATTGATTTTATTCATGATTCTTACCGTTATTACTGTGGATTTCATTATTACTGTTGATATATACGGTATATTATAAACAACTAATTGTGCAAAGCTGGCCGTGAAACAGGTTTGCTGATCAACTCAAAACCTCTGGTTATGTAATAATGTGGCTAATTTGTCTCAATCTGACGTATAGTAAATTACTGTGAGATTTACTATGACAGTACTCTCTACATCTGCAATAGAGAGAACCAGAGGCATACTCCTGGAAACATGGCCCTATAACATGCATTATGCAATACATTCAACCTTATGGAGTTTTCGGGATGGCAGGGGCATGATGAAAGTGTTTCAGAGATGCCTGCATTCTAGAATGAGGGTTGGTTTATGTGTCTACCTGTAACATATTGTACTGGATGAGTGCGCCTTAGTTTAAAACATAGGGTGTATGTAACATGCAAACTGGAAAGACTCATGTCACCAGGATGAACAAAACTACTTGCATAGCTTTAAGACCATAAAAAAATGGATTGATAACCCATCTATCACTGATATAGAAACTCAGAATGTGACGGCAGATAAGAACCATTCGGCCCATCTAGTCTGCCCAATTTTCTAAATACTTTCATTAGTCCCTGGCCTTATCTGAAGTCTAGTATAGCCTTATGCCTATCCCACACATGCTTAAACACCCTCACTGTGTTAACCTCTACTACTTCAGCTGTAAAGTAATACTTCCTGAAATTATTTTTAAACCTTTCCCCCTCTAATTTAAGACCTCTTGTTGTGGTAGTTTTTCTTCTTTTAAATATAGTCTCCTCCTTTACCGTGTTGATTCCCTTTATGTATTTAAATGTTTCTATCATATCCCCTCATCTCTAAGTGAGGTCTCACCAGTGTTCTGTACAATGGCATGAACACATCCCTCTTTCTACTGCTAATACCTCTCCCTATACAACCAAGCATTCTGCTAGCATTTCCTGCCTTTAAGTCATCTAGCATTTCCTACCTTTAAGTCATCTGAAATAATTACTCCTAAATCCCTTTCCTCAGATGCTGAGGTTATTAGGGTATCAAATATTCTATACTCTGCCCTTGGATTACGCCCAAGATGCATTATCTTGCACTTATCCACAATTAATGTCAGTTGCCACAGCTCTGATCATTTTTCTAGTTTACCTAAATAATTTGCCATTTGGCTTATCCCTCCAGGAACATCAACCCTGTTAAATATCTTAGTATCATCCGCAAAAAGACACACCTTACCATCAAGACCTTCTGCAATATCACTAATAAAAATATTAAAGAGAATGGGTCCAAGTACAGATCCCTGAGGTACCCCACTGGTAACTAGAACTTTGAATATACTCTGTTGACTACAGCCCTCTATTGCCTGTCATTTAGCCACTGCCTTACCCATTCAACAATATTGGAATCAAAACGTAAATATTGCAGTTTATTGATAAGTGTTCTATGTTAGTATACTTGTTAGTATAGTGGTGAGTATCCCCGCCTGTCACGCGGGAGACCGGGGTTCGATTCCCTGACGGGGAGCGCTACTTACCTCAGGGATCTGTACTTGGACCTAGTCTCTTTAATATTTTTATTAGTGATATTGCATAAGGTGTTGATGATAAGGTGTGTCTTTTTGCGGATGATACTAAGATATGTAACAGGGTTGATGTTCCAGGAGGGATAAGTCAAATGACAAATGATTTAGGTAAACTAGAAAAATGGTCAGAGTTGTGGCAACTGACATTTAATGTGGATTAGTGCAAGATAATGCATCTTGGACGTAAAAACCCAAGGGCAGAGTACAGAATATTTGATAGAGTCCTAACCTCAACATCTGAGGAAAGGGATTTAAGGGTGATTATTTCTGATGACTTAAAGGTAGGCAGACAATGTAACAGAGCAGCAGGAAATGCTACCAGAATGCTTGGTTGTATAGGGAGAGGTATTAGCAGTAGAAAGAGGGAAGTGCTCATGCCATTGTACAGAACACTGGTGAGACCTCACTTGGAGTATTGTACGCAGTACTGGAAACCATATCTTCAGAAGGATATTGATACCTTAGAGAGAGTTCAGAGAAGGGCTACTAAACTGGTTCATGGATTGCAGGATAAAACTTACCAGGAAAGGTTAAATGATCTTAACATGTATAGCTTGGAGGAAAGACGAGACAGGGGGGATATGATAGAAACATTTAAATACATAAAGGGAATCAACACAGTAAAGGAGGAGACTATATTTAAAAGAAGAAAAACTACCACAACAAGAGGACATAGTCTTAAATTAGAGGGACAAAGGTTTAAAAATAATATCAGGAAGTTTTACTTTACTGAGAGGGTAGTGGATGCATGGAATAGCCTTCCAGCTGAAGTGGTAGAGGTTAACACAGTAAAGGAGCTTAAGCATGCGTTGGATAGGCACAAGGCTATCCTTACTATAAGATAAGGCCAGAGACTAATGAAAGTATTTAGAGAATTGGGCAGACTAGATGGGCCGAATGGTTCTTATCTGCCGTCACATTCTATGTTTCTTTGTGGAACAGTGTCAAAAGCCTCACTGAAATCTAGGTAAGCAATGTCTACTGCACCACCCTGATCTATTATTTTAGTTACCCAATCAAAAAAATCAATAAGATTAGTTTGGCATGATCTCCGTAAAGTAAATTTATGTTGTCTCTATAGTTATTGGGCTGCTATTAAAGGAACACTATAGTCACCTAAATTACTTTAGCTAAATAAATCAGTTTTAGTGTATAGATCATTCCCCTGCAATTTCACTGCTCAATTCACTGCCATTTAGGAGTTAAATCACGTTGTTTCTGTTTATGCAGCCCTAGCCACACCTCCCCTGGCTATGATTGACAGAGCCTGCATGAAAAAAAAAAATGGTTTCACTTTCAAACAGATGAAATTTACCTTAAATAATTGTATCTTAATCTCTAAATTGAATTTTAATCACATACAGGAGGCTCTTGCAGGGTCTAGCAAGCTATTAACATAGCAGGGGATAAGAAAATCTTAATTAAACAGAACTTGCAATAAAGAAAGCCTAAATAGGGCTCTCTTTACAGGAAGTGTTTATGGAAGGCTGTGCAAGTCACATGCAGGGAGGTGTGACTAGGGTTCATAAACAAAGGGATTTAACTCCTAAATGGCAGAGGATTGAGCAGTGAGGCTGCAGGGGCATGTTCTATACACCAAAACTGCTTCATTAAGCTAAAGTTGTTCAGGTGACTATAGTGTCCCTTTAAATATCTCCTACGTAACGCACTCTCCGGCACTGAAACTGTTACATTGTAATTAAAAATAAATACATGTTTATTTATTGTAGACCAGATAAATATATGTATTTGCTGATTAATAATACAGAAAGAACATAAGCATAGATAGCACTGTCTGGGCTTAAGTGTTCTGCTCTAAAGAGCTTACAATCTAGTCAATGTATAAAGCGATAATCTATAGGAACTAACTAGTGCCGATCACTTTAATTTAAGAAACGTTACTTTGGGCACATGAATCCCATCCTTATCTTATAATTGTAAGGTAAATAATGGTGCAGTATTTATGCAGTACATGGTACTTTCATTGCCTTAGCTGTATAATAACATTGACTTTAACAGCATATTGTAAATCCTGCCTTGTAAATACAGCCCGTCTTGCTTTCTGGGTAATGCCTTTTATAATGAGTATACCTTCAGCTTTCCTAGTGACATTTTTTCATAGCAAGCAATTGGAAGCAGTTGTTTTACAATGTGCATATCAAGATAATATGTTGTATATAGAAACTGTATTTCATGGCTGACATGGGGATTGATCCTAACAACCGCTAGTGAGCAAGACATGTCACATAGCAAACTAATTGATGCTTATCCTTTCTCTGTTGGGGTTGTAATAGTTAAATCCTTTTTATCCCCCAAGAGGTACATCCTTAGATTTGCTTAAAGCTCCTGAGTAGACAAACTGCCTAATTGCCTTTATTTTGGTCTAAAGGCCCACTGCCCATGTTTTTTACATGTCGGGCCACGTCATATTCACCAGCATATCCTGAGAGGGTTATTGGGGTGTGAGCTAATACTTAAACAGAATTGATGTCTGTTGTGTTTCAGTTAGGGAACTAACATTTCCCTGGTCTTTATTGATTTTAATGAACATGTGCATTGCAGATTTGCAGAAGTTCCTTTGAAGGTTTTTTTCCTAGTTTTTTTTTTTTTTTTTTCGTAGATCCAATCGCAAATCACAGCTTGTAAATGTGCTGAGAAAAAAAAAAAGAATATTGTACGTGAATATATAGTCAAGAGAAATCTGATTATATATTTATATCCTGACCCCCACGTGTACAACATGTCATATGCAAATACCTCCCTGCAATGCAAAATAATAAGCTAGCATACGATCCTATATGATTTGGCCACAGATTAGTGGCAAATAAAATACTTCTTGTTTCCTTGAGTTTTACATGTGCTACTGCTTGCGATTCTGTGCACATTAATTTCATTATTTTCTACTCGCTGTGTTCATCCTATAAGAATGGTTACTCGGAGTAGGCAGTTAAAGTGCACCTGCCATGTTTAGCAGTTTAAAGAGCATTACATCTAATCTCTAAATCATGATGGCAGAATTGCTAGAAAATGTGTAGTTATTACAAAAATAAATCAAACTAAAATATGACCCTTTACCTGCTAATCATTTTAGGCATGCATGCAGGGTTGTGCTGTGTGTGCAGAGAATTGAATGACAGGTGAGAACTGGGGAACCCTCCTTAAGGCAGTTCTGCTCTCTTTCACCATGTGCGCTGTAGTCACTGTTATTATTCCTGTTATTAAAGTCTTTCACTTTTCCAGAAGAATATAGCAATGCTAAAGCTAAGCAGTGATGTGCATCCCAAGCAGAATCAATCAGATGTTTGGTTGGTGGTAGGAGACAATGAGAGGTTACCACTGTAACGCCATAAAGGCTCCATCATGGCAGCTGTGACAACACTGTAGAGAGAGTTTATTATCTTAATAGCTATTTATGAAATGGAATATATCACTTTACCTTTTTGATAAATTACGGTATATATTCCCTGCTTAAAGGAATACTTTAGTCACATAAATATAACCTTGTAATCTTGTCACTATAGTCCTGAAAACAACATTGAAGTCCCCTGCCCGCCTGTCAGGAAAGTGAAAGGTGATTTTACTCACCTTTCTAACAGCGCCCTGCCAGTACACCCCCTCTCCGCCCCCTTAGTTGAGATCATCAAACTTCCTCTAGTGGTGGCCACTCTAGTGAAGGTCAGTAGCGGTGTTCCTAGGCAGCAATGTAAACACTGCTTTTTCTCTGAAAAGCCAGCGTTTTCATTAAAAAGCCTGCAGGGACAGGCTATAGAGACCAGAACCACTACCTTAAACTGTTCTCGTGACTCTGGTGTCCCTTTAAGGGACTGAAATAGGAAAGGTGAACCTGTCGTGGCTGGTTCACTTTAATGTGTTTATAAAAAGAAAAAGGAGTAATACATAGTTAACACAAGGTAGATAATAAGACAAGATAGATCATTTTCAAGGATGTAAATTCCAGAGAAGTGGTAGGTCCCATTTAATTTGCACTCTTATGTATGAGTTTTTAATAAAGATACAGATATTTAGCGAAGTGAGAATTCAAGTAAATTTAAAATTTTAAGGGCAAAATAGCAAAACTGAAAACATTCTCTAAGTCAGCTGTGGCTTCAGTTTGGCTACTCTGGCCTTGAATTTAGCGAAGAATTCAGTTTGACCTATTTATTGTTTTGTTATAATATTCTTTTAAATAGTTTTTAGCTTAAATGTTGTACTTTGGTATACTATAATCTACTTTATATCAGTGTATGTGCTTGTAGTCACGTGAGTTACCAATGATTGATGGCTGATGTCGTAGGTATAGCATAATAAAGAACGCAATAGATGTCATTGTGCGTGTGCTAGTCGGTCACGTTGATGCCAATGTTTTGACTGGTTTCTCCACGGAGGTCCAGACAATTAACATGTCCCCACTTTTTCCAGTGGAGCGAAGAAAGAAAAATGTAGTTAAGTATTTAACTTATGATGAAACTTGAATTAAAATGCTACTAAAACGGCACTATGACTTCTGTGTTACGACTGTGGGTGGAGCTGTCAGAATTGATCACATGACCATGCTTGTGAATTACCGTGAATTTGATTACTTTATAGTGAAATATGTAAAAGCTGAGCATGTTCCCTGCGGTAGGGATTCGTATAGTATGCACACGCTCAGCTTCTTTTTTTTTCTGTGATGGCACTGGCAGACTGGGCTAAAGTTGCAGTGTTTTTGTGAATTGATGCAGTCTAGTCCTCACAGTCAGAATTATGTTCTTTCAAAGACTTCGACTGGTTCCTTTTTATAGTCACTTCCCATTATTAAAGGACCACTCTAGGCACCCAGACCACTTCAGCTTAATGAAGTGGTCTGGGTGCCAGGTCCTTCTAGGGTTAACCCATTTTTTCATAAACATAGCAGTTTCAGAGAAACTGCTATGTTTATGAATGGGTTAAGCCTTCCCCCTATGTCCTCTAGTGGCTGTCTCATTGACAGCCGCTAGAGGCGCTTGCGTGCTTCTCACTGTGATTTTCACAGTGAGAGCACGCCAGCGTCCATAGGAAAGCATTATGAATGCTTTCCTATGTGACCGGCTGAATGCGCGCGCAGCTCTTGCCACGCGTGCGCATTCAGCCGACGGGGAGGAGAAGAGGAGGATCGGAGGAGGAGAGCAGGAGGAGATCTCTCCGCCCAGCGCTGGAAAAAGGTAAGATTTAACCCCTTTCCCCTTTCCAGAGCCGGGCGGGAGGGGGTCCCTGAGGGTGGGGGCACCCTCAGGGCACTCTAGTGCCAGGAAAATGAGTATGCTTTCCTGGCACTAGAGTGGTCCTTTAAGGAGGAAGTGAACCAAAATACACAGTCACATTGATTCTCCATGTCAATGCCTTCACTGACAATTTCTCATTATGTTTTTCTTTTAAAATATATTAGCATTATATTTATTTGAAATATGTTGTGCATAGCAAGCACACATATACATATATATAATAACTAACAATTTTTTGTAAAGATTTATGTCTAAAGATTCCTACAGAATTATGAAAATTATGTAGATGTACACAATTTTAGTTTTTCATTTAGTAAAGGACCACTATAGTCACCCTGGTCACTTTAAAACATTGCTTAGATTGTGGATTAAGTCCACCTTTAGTGGCTGTCATACTGGCAGCCACTAGATGTGTTTCCACTGTACTAATCGAATAAAACTTGTCACATGATGTGAAAGTCACCATAGGAAAGCACTGATCCAATGTTTTCCTATGGAGACGCTTGGATGCACACACATACAAGCGCATCAGGGCCCCAAATGGAGGGACACTTTGGACACTGAGTAATTCTGAGATATTTTAGGTGATTTACTAATATGAAATTATGCGACTAAAAATGTAATTTAGAACAAGTACTGCTTTCTTAACACATTTATTGTAGTTAAATAGTAAAATAAGGATTGTCCCTCTTAAAGATGGACAGCTGGCAGGTATGCATTTAGCACCTTGCACCCAAAATGACATCTGTTTGGCTTTATTAATTCCCCCCGCCCTCTCCCCCCCCAGCCCCATTTTAACACTATGTTGTGCAGAAAATAAGGGCAAAAAAAAAGTAGCCATTGAAATTAGAGTAATATATCTGAAATAAGCCCAGTGTCTATATATAGTATTTCAGTTTTAGTTCCCTAAAATGGTGCATCTTGTCAATAAATCCTAAAGTATATTTAAAGAGAAATGAGAAAGCTTCTTTAGACTAGAGATAATCCAACCAGTCATCTACGCCCACTAACCCAACACAGATTAACACTGTCTTTAACTGACCTAAATAAGTCTTGTTCACTAAGTAATATAATACCTTTAACTTGTCTCTGGCTGTTGGTTACCTGTTTTGGACAGGCTGTTTTACACTGCGCTTTCCTATTACAAATATTGTTATAAATAGTATCATGATGTCTGCCAGAGCTCCCTATAATAGGCTCATTACAAAACAATGTACGTAAGACTGTTCAACACAGTAATATTTCCAGCAGCTCTTTTCAGCCAATTTATTCAGTTAGACTATAAAACCAAACGTAATACTAGCACCCATTAACCATTTGAGCTTCAGTGTGAAGATCCGCAATGTTGTAATAATTACCAACACCAGCAACATATTAAACAGATGCTATATTTTTAACAAACAATCTACGCAATAATTAAACCTTTTTGTTCCCATTAATTTCTTATCAGGATGCTATATTAGTTAATTTAATATTTATTTACATAAGGTCCGAACAGTTGTCACTTGCCAACTTTGCCAGTCCTCCTCCTTCATTTCTCGGAATGAGCTTTCTAGTATTCGGAGATTCTGAGATATTGCCCTAATGGTCCTTATTCCGAGTGATATGATTGTGACTGATGTTTGCAGTTGCTATAAATGGAAACATGGTATACAAATATTTCATGATGGGAAATGCTTTTGTTTGTATATTGTTTATCCACCACATACAAGCAATGTAAGGAATGCATTGTGGGTTATGGTGAGTTGTTGGTCAATTTGCGAATTGTAGGCCCCAAAAAACGAATTTTCCCTACTTTCTCATTTAGAGTAGTTTGTTTAAATGAGAGAGCATTACTTGTGATTCTAACGGATTGGCACTAAACAACATTTCAAAAGGAACAGATTTGAAGTAGCAAATATTTTTTTTAGACTCTCGTTCACACATGCACATAGTGCAGTGTTACAAATGATGAAGGAAGATCACTGGGTACACAAGGGCCCAAATAAAACAAGATTTTTGTCATCCTGACCACATCACAGAGGGAGGAAGATCATCAATTGGAAGTAAATGAAGCAGCCCATCAATTTAAGGCGACCAGCAAAGAGCTGAATTGATTTCTGGCTTGAATTGTGTCTCATTCTCGAGGAACTGCAAAGTGGAAAATCTGTTTTTTAGACAAATGGGGTTCATTTTGAAATTATAATTTGCATATTGATGGAGTAGACGCAACATATCAAGGGACAGTGTTCCGCTCTGTAAAGCAAACCTCAGCTAGGGACCTATTTAAAGGGCACAGTGGGTGAAATCTGTCTAAATGGGTGCTGTGTGACAGTATAAGAGAGAGCAAAATGATGGCAATATCACATGGCAAACTAGCCTTAGCAGATGTTTCATTGTAAGCCTGATTAAAGGCAGGTAGAAGTACTTTGTTTATCAGTTACAAGGGTCTACAGCGCATATCCATTATCATCTCTAACAAAGAGTGCACAATCTAACATATTACAATGAATAAAAGCCAATGCAAGCTGCAAAGCTTTCATTTTAGACATCGCTTTTTTTTTTTTTTAAATGCAAAAAAAATAAAATTCGCTTTCTCTATTCCACTTTGGTTAAAAAATACAAAAATAAAGGAATTTTTATACTAAACCCCCACTGGTAGCAAAACTGTACCTTTATGGTCAAAGATAGAACTGGCCGTTCCGACATTTCGCCTGATACTGTGTTACACACACTTATTGAAAGCAGTGCTAAAGATTACTTCCTGATACATATTTCACAAGCTAAATTATCGTCATTCCTACCGGTAAAATAATCTCTCAGGAACTAGATGTTTTGTTGCAAAGAAAAAGAACAGGCTCTTTCTCCAACAGGCTAAGTCTATTGGTTAATATTTAAAGAAGACTTGAGCTGTGAACATACATCGGACATCTAATATATTAATTTTTTTAAATTAAATTATCCGGGTCTTGAATGCTAAAATTCTGAAGTTTAAAAGGGTATTATAATTTCCCAGGATTTCTAATATTATGTGTACTTATCCCCTATATTTCAAGAGTCAATCTAGACTCTCATGGTAAGTAGTCAAAGTGTTTAGTCCATTGGCTGTGCCTTGATTAAACAGGATTGCGATGGACTGTCATTTTTTTGAATATACATTTAAAGAAAATCCTGTAAATATGTACCCATATTACAAATTATGAATACATTTCTAGGTTTCATTTAATGGCGTAAATTCTAAAGATGTGATAGATTGACTTTAAGAATATGATTTGGTGACAGCTGTTTAGATGCCTACATTAAGGGTTTTTCCAACAATTTTTTTTCCTTCTTCACACTGAAATCTGATCTACCATATGTAAATAAAGTTATTGCTGTGGATTAAATTTATAATGTTATTTTTTTAATATGAATTCGGAATATTGGGGGTATATGCCTTGGGTCAGCCACACTTGCAGTAGATTAATTTGAATAATAGGGAGAAATGATGACTAATGAGAACAGATTGTACACAGTGAATAATCTTTTTCATAACAAGAATTCTCGAAATTGATGACCTTTCCCTTCCTAATGTCACTATGATGTGGACTTTCGCCACACAGGGAGCACAGATTACATAGTCTGCGGTGACGGAGTGAGTGTGAATGGTGAGTGTGACGTTGTATGCTCTGAATGTAGAATTCTATCTGAGCAGCTGTTGCAGATGTCTGGAGAGTTTACTGAAAATGTTTTTTAAGTCTGAGGGCCCAATATAATTGGATGGCGTGCAACAGGACATTTTTTAGATTAACAAGCTTGTGAGGAATGCAGACTCTGTGATTAGAAAAGTACATAACCATTGTTCCTTTTAGGGTGATTCCAGCTGAGGACCGTATCTAAATGATAATATTTGCTGTATTTGTTTTTTTTTTATATACTTTTAGCACTACTAGTATTTTTTAAATTAAATAGTCAGCTATTGCTGCGTTTCAGAACTGCACAAATATATTCACCAATTGGAATGATTTTAGCACACCAACTTTTTGGCCTTTAATAATGGATGGTAATGTGTTCTTTTAACACTATGTTGTGCAATTTATGTGATATTTACAGTGAGCTTATTCATTCACTAGTTAACGCAGTAGTGCAATTATGCTTGCTATATTGATTTCGACAATCAAACTGCAAATAAGCAGACGTGTTCTAGTGTGACTTTTTTTTTTTACAAACCATTCATTATTCTGAATATTTTTCTAACATGACTTTTCACTTGAAATTGTTCATAATAGATGCGTAAATGGTTGTGATTAGGACTATGTTCACATATAGGATTCTTGGTGCAGAGCTGATAATAATGCCAGTTGTGTTGTGACCTACAGTACACGCACCCACTAGTACCAGCTTCAATATTAAGGATCAGGTAGGTATGAGATCACCTGCCAAGGTTAGTTAAGTGCCAAAGCAGCAAACAGGAGAATAGGCAGGCAAATACAGTTCACAGGCAATCAAGCTCAGTTTCAAGTAAATACTCAATAATTAATACTCACCAGAATCGTTCTGTTCGAGTGAGCATCAAGTCATTGGACTGACCAGCTATAGAAAACTTGGTCCTGTTTCCACACACTGTGCATTGCTACAGTAGTGTAACTTTTTATATATAATGCACACACATGTGTGCATGCGATAAGCTGCTATGCTGGATGTGTGATCATATACCAAGCACAGCAGTCTCTCAGTAGTCATATTATTCACTACAATATGGTAGTGAATTTTGAGGCCACAGTATACTTGGACAGTCCTGATTCATACTTTTTGGATGGGGGCGGTGGGGTGGGGGGTCACGGTTACTGTAACCTTGAAATGTAACCAAAAAAGCCTGGACACAAACAATATTTCTCCTAAAGAAAAAACTTTCAAGGTTATTCACTAAAGTTATTCATTAAAGGATCACTATAGTGTCAGGAAAACAAAGCGGTTTTCCTGACACTATAGTGCCCTGAGGGTCCCCCCACCCTCAGGGTCCCCCTCCTGTGGCGCTGAAGTCCAGGATTTAGAGATTACCCCGTTGTGTCTAAAGTGTTTTTTTTTTATTTTCTAAAAACACCCTAGACCAGTGGTTCCCAACCCAGTCCTCAAGTTCCCTGTAACAGTCTAGGATTTAGGGATTACCCAGTTGTGTCTAAGGTAATTTTAGAGGAAAAAAACAAAATCACAAAATCCTGGACTGTTAGGGGGGTACTTGAGGACTGTGATTCTTGCTATGCAATGTGATCCTTGCTATTCAATGTGATCCTTGCTCTCCCTTTATAATTTCTCCCCAAAAGTTTTTTTTTGTTACCCCTTAAGGACACATGACATGTGTGACATGTCATGATTCCCTTTTATTCCAGAAGTTTTGTCCTTAAGAGGTTAAATTAATATTTAAAGAGTATTTTTTTTTCTCCCTCTGGCAATTACACATTGAAAAATCCCCAGTAACTTTTTTCATGTGATACTCCATTTTCATTGCGACAACCGTTTCAAAAGACAGAGCTTATAACAATGATTGACAGGGAGCTAAAAAGGAAGCACCCATTTGCAGGATCAAGGATTTTTCAATTTAACTTTATTTTTCAAAAACTCACAAATACACGATTCTTGAAAACCGAAGAGAAGTAAATATAGTATAAAATCCTGGGAAATAATTAAGGTATTAAGTATGTACTTCTATATGGATATTAAAAAAACAAAAAACTTACACAAGAAGCAGGCACCGTGTTCATATTTCTATCCTCTTCAAAGTGATCACAATGCCTCAAATATTTTAATGAATTAAAACCGGCAATTGTTTGCGAGGATTTAATACAAATCCTAAAGTATTGAACTAAATCCTAAAGTATTGAACCTCTGAGTTCTCAATCAAGATACTTTCAAAGAGATTTCTGAAGGTTGTTGTGATTGACAGCTGTATTTCTTTAATGTTGATGAACCGAGTACTGGAAAACATCATAGATTGCCATGTTACTCTGCTTTTCCTTTAAATAAGCACAATGATATTCGGTATCGTTATACAAGAGAAGAAGGTTGTGTTACTGCTTGTAGCAAGAGCATCATAAATGATTACACTGGTGATTTTATCGACATAAAACTGTTTGTGGCGTTCAGAATGAGGGGATATAGGGCAATGAATTAGCAGTGAATCAAGTCCCAGCTGATGTAATGAGAGTAACAGCAGTTTACTATAAATTAAAAATATCTGGCAGGGCTGAAGGGAGCATAACTCACATCCTGGCATTCTGATCGCGTCTGTTTCGGTTAAGTAGCTTCGTGCAAAGCAAATTGTGACTGTGCTAGTGATTGATCCTCTCTATTATTTGAAAATAGCTGCGAAAAATGGCGCAATTTGACATCCTCCCTAAAACCTATGCCCTGCTTTCCAGACTGACCACATATATAATTGCAAATCAGCCGAGTGCTTCTGTGTTAGGCAAAAATGTTTATGTATGCGTGTATATGATGTGCTGAGCTGTGCACTTTATGTACACAGTACAATTTTCATGCAATACTGGCAAAATAATACACATAAGGTAACAGCTGGAAAAGGAGAACAGGGATC
Organism: Pelobates fuscus; assembly: GCF_036172605.1. Lineage (NCBI taxonomy): Eukaryota > Metazoa > Chordata > Amphibia > Anura > Pelobatidae > Pelobates > Pelobates fuscus. Next base: position 246,929,954 of record NC_086319.1, on the reverse strand, counting down.
CTGCCCCTAGAGGTTACACTCTGATTTACATATTAAGCAAAACCCCCAAAAAATATATACAAGTATTTTTTTTACCTTCAGATGCTATTGCACAATGCAACAAATAGTAATATAAAGACATAATCAAGGTTTTATTTACTGAAAAGAAAATAGCGGGTAAATGACAATTGACTTTATTAAAGGGACACTATAGTCACCAGTGCAACTACATGTATTCCTTACCCTATAGTGTTAACACGACCATCTAGCCCCCCTGGGCCCCTCATGCCTCCATAAATATAGTAAAAATCTTGTATAAAACTGTATTTAAGCCAGAAGCTGTAAATCTGCATGCTGTAAGACTGAGGAAAAACAAGCAGTCTGCTGACATGTGATAGCCTGATCCAATCACAGTGCTTCCCCATAGGATTGGCTGATACTGACAAGGAGGCAGATCAGGGGCAGGGCCAGCATGATTCAAACACAGCCCTGGCCAATCAGCATCTCCTCATAGAGATGAATTGAATCAATGAATCTCTATGAGGAAAGTTCAGTGTCTGCATGCAGAGGGAGGAGATACTGAATCACAGGATGCTGTGCACAGTGCTGCCCTGTGCTCTGCTGACAGCAGATCTGAGTGGATGGAGGCATATTATGCCTCCATCAACACAGAAGTCCCTCTGGTTCACTCTGAGTGACTGCAACTGGAGGTGTTCCTAGCTTTCAATGTAAACACTGTATTTTCTCAGAAAATACAGTGTTTACATGAGAAAGGCTGCAGGGAGCTATAGTTCTCACCTGAACAACCTCATTAAGCTGAAGTTGCTCAGGTGACTGTAGTGTCCCTCTAAGGCAAGTCTAAATAGCCAAGTTAGAAAATAATCTCAAACTAGGTCTACCAAAATTTTCCAAATGGGCTATCTGCTGCACACAAAGCACAGCTTAGTGCATAAACTACCCAGTCACTTCTAAAAATATATTAAATCATTTAACAGAGCTTAGAAGGGATTACTCACCTACAGACGGTTTCATTTTTATTAGGTAGATGAAAGACAGAATATATTGCAGCATCCCTTCTTTCTTTAGTCCACCACCACCTGTGGAACTAGTAACGTTTCAGTAAGGCGTTCTTAAAAACACCACAATGGTCGAAACATTGCTGGGTCCTCAGGTAATGGTTGTAAAAATAGGTCACATTGCTATATTTAAATGTCTTATGGGAGGCTTATATCTAGCTTACTCTTCATGGGGAACAGAAGCTGGGGTCCATGCACACAAAAGCAGTTTTTCTTAAACTGTATAGGTTATTCTGCTTGTCTGTCTGTCTGTCTCTCTCTTTCTCGACCCTTTGAAAGTGTCTGTTTTACACCATATTCATTAAATAAGTGAACTTGCAACCAGTCTGTTATCTTTCACCTGCAGTTTCGATTCAATTTTTGTGAATGGGATAGCAGGAGCAGACACGTATGTGTCTGACTTTTCATTCCTGTGTTAGGAAATCATTGCGCTTGACTTTGAGTAAGAGGTCAGATAGGACAGTTTTCTAGTAGCTGCTAAGTTGCACTGGCCATAACATGCATCTGGCATTAAATATTGATGATTATTTCAATGTTGCTCTATTGGATTGTTGGTAGCACTTTAGATACCCAGATTGTCCCTTGAATTTAACTTCTAGTGATTTTATACCAGTGCCAAAGAGGACATGACCTTTTAGCACTCTATTTTTTTTTTCATGAAAGTAAAGGAAACCTCAGACTTCTGAGAAACCGCAGAAGTACTTTGCCATCCAGAGGTTAGACAGCTTAGTACATAATCCTAGCCATTCACCAATGTATAGGGCAGCTGTCTTGGCAATGCCCTGTCAGTGAATCAGTTAATGTGGAATAGCCATGTTTTCTGCTAATACACACTTGCCTGGTGATTCCCCCAAAAAACAACCATACTTCTCTTGCCCTCGCTGTCCCATGGGTCCTCACACAGTAAATGAGGCTTTTAGAGGAAACGTGGCCTCCCCCTTAGGGAGGGAATGGAAGACACTAAATAATTAAATAATCCTTTCACTGCTTTATAACTGAGCTTTACTATACTGAGTGAGATGAGCTGGGGGCCTCTTGCACCATCTGCACTTAGAACTAATCTTTCGATAACCCACTAACACATTAAACAGAGAGCAGGGAGCTGTCATATATACATATAGTATTCTCTATAGAATACTAATTACTGTATGCTGATGTCTGATACACACATGTGTTCGTATATAACTGTATCTTTTAGTAGAACATACGTTCATGTTTAAAATAGTATGCTGTAATACAAAATTTAAGATATGTTTTTGTATTTCACATCCTCTATAATTTTCAGTCTTGTAAACTGTTATGGTACTTGATTTTGGAAACTTAATGTGTGACTTAAATGGGTCACAGGAAAATGTATTTCTGTGTGTCAATCATCATGAAACTTTAAATAGGTCAATACCAACATTTGTACAAATGGTAAAAAAAAAGGTATTTTGTGTTCACAAACCAAATTCAGTGCAAATCAAATAGTTTGTCGAATTTTGTCTGGTTGTCTATTTGTCAGTCTGTATACAAAAAAAAACCTCAAAACTTTTTTTGGATTGACAGCAGGAGAATTCCATTATAAAAATAGGAAATCTATTGGCAGGAGGCTTCCTTGAGTAGGTGATATATAGGTTATACCTTTTTATAGTTCGTAAAATAGTCCTATTAAAAACAGGTGCAAAGAGTATAAGCCGCCAGTACACAGGAAAAGAAAAAAAAAAGGTTTTGCTTGCATGGTTAACATAGAAAACCACAAAACAATTGGGAAACAATTGCAACATTATACAAATGATTGTGACTGTATTGCCAATGTTTTTCTTGAATTAAAGGAAAGACAACTGGAAAATTAATTATGAATTAAATAAAAAAAACTAAATTAAAAACAGTCTGTGGGTAATTGAGTGAACCATTAAACAGTACAATTGAAATCCTTTTAGCTCTGCTTCACATCATACTCTGCCAAAACAAAGGTAGACTCTTTCAGTGATGTGACTAACCGTGAGATTCATTCACCAGGCAATGATAAATCAATAATACATTTGTAAATTTTAGGCAAGCTGGAAAAATAGGTGAACTGGAGACATTTTAAAATGTACTACTCTAGCCATTTCACGTGTTGACTCTCAAGAATTTTGGGATTAGGATATAGATTTTTATACCTGTAACATGTGGAACTGACTTGACTTAGCAACAGGGTGATGGCTTTATTGGTTTTATCAGATATACTAAAATAATGTGTCAGGGCTTTAATAAATAAGGCATGACAAACATGCCTAAGTGTTTATTTTATCCAGCACAGCCTTTAAAGGGACAGCTGGACACTATAACCACTTCATCTCATTGACGTTCCCTAGCACCCTTCCAATGTTCAATGTTAAGCCATGTTTGAATGATTTTGATACAGAATGAGGGTTCCCAGCCACTTGCCGCTTGGCCCCTCTCTGCTTCTAGGACTGTCCTGAGCAGTGATGATTGTGTGCTTGTCTTAGCCCATATCTGGAATGACTTATTTTGGCTAATGTGAACTAAAACCTCATTAGCTATACAGTCCATTGGGAGCAATACAATTGGAAACCCTCATTGCGTGTCAAGCAGTTTGAGAATTGTTTGATACTAAAAGTGATGTGACACCAGGGGACTCCAGGAACCATAATCACTTCAATAAAACATCCCTTTAAGAATGCATTTTATAAGTGTGCCTGGATAAAATCTGCTGTGTGCTCACTCTAAAAACAAGTAACATATAAAAAAAAAACAAGAATTCAAAAAAGCACATATTAACTAAGCATGCGACATTAAAGAGCAGGGAATTTCATACATGCATTGAGCATGTATATGTATGGATCAAATCCTGTTTAGATGAATAGTTTGTGTTGCTATCTTACATACGAATAAATAAATTTACAATATATTTTAATTTTTCAACTATAGGTAGCACAAGCTGAAATATTTTAATGTATGCCAACCAGTCATATGAATTACATGTTTAATTTTGAAGAGAAAATGCTTGAATCAAAATGTACTAGCCATACCTCTAGCAAAATATTTCTTTAAGATATTAGCTTATTCCACTTGACTGTACTGTCTGCAGACAATTGGATGCATACTTCATATTAATATACTCATCTATACATTTTCTGGTGGATTTGCTTGCAGTAGGGAACATATTATAATTTTGTCATAAACTACTAGAAACTGTTTGCTTTAAAGCAGAGGGATTGTCTTTTAGATGGCAAATGAAATATACATTGTTATTTACTAAAGTGTGAAAAGTCAGATTTCACAGCGAACTTTAAACTTTAGACCAAAAGAGATGAAATGGTAAAATTCTCCAAGTCGGCTAGTTTTCCTTTTTGGCCTAAAATGCGAAATTCACTTTGATCTCGTAGTTCCTAATTCTGTGTGACTAAAGGGGGAAAGGGCACTTTATGTGAATATGAGCATTAGTCACTTGTACTAAATATATGTCAACAAATTGCATAATAGTAACACATAGTAGAAAAACTTCTAAATAAATATTAAAGGCCACCTTATCTGATTACCATTACCCATCATGATTGTATCAATGTAAATATGTGTTTAAATAGTGCAATAGGTCTTACATTTATCATTACAATATAGAGGTGGATTGGGCAGAAAGTGCATATTATATGCGGTGTACAGTAACTAGAATGTCTCTGCCCTGCAGAATTTAAAATCAGTCTGTTTGGGAGGCAAATAGGGAAAGGGGTGGGGGTCATTGTATTATCCTCTATCATCCCAAACTGATTGCTTTAAAAAATAAGAACTGTACATAATATATAATTACTAAATAAATGTTAAAGAAACAAAAAGTGGAATTCTAGATATTCTAGATATTTCTATTTTTTAATCATAAAATAGTATAATAGCCCAGCATGCCAATAAGTGACCAATTAGCAGCCTATTGTTTGTTGGGTATGTAATTATCATTATGCTATGTGTTCGGAGTCCTTACTGGGTCTTATTTTCTGCTGAATGCTTTACCAGTGACACCATGTCACACGGCGCTAATCTCATATCACTTGAAATACTCGCTCTCTGTGCAGAGGTCAGGCCTCGGGTGGACGGCAGCCCTTCTAAAATATATATATATATATATAAACATGAAAACTGGGATTGTAATCCATTTGTGAGGAATTGAGAAATGTCCTCTAGGGCGAAACACATACAATTTCTTTGTAATTGTTTTGCAACGTTGTGTATTTTTTTCCCCTTTAGTTTGTTTTCATGCATATTGTGTAAAGCTCAAATGTATCTTTCTAGAAATAAAGGCTGACACGGCACATTCATCATTATTTGAGCTTGGGTCAAACATCCTCAGTCTTTCCATCACTACAGTGACAAGCACATATTGTCCATTTAGTCATTTGGATGTTTTGGTTGGTGATCAGGAGAAATTGCAACAAAACACATTATATGACAAAGACCATATTTTTTGATGCAGTTATAGTTAATTAATTAAATAATTAATAAAAAAAATGCATTAACTAATTTAAAAAATGAACAACTTTATTGCCTTACATTAGCACAGAAGCCAGTTTTACCTAAATAATATCAACCCCCTTATTTGCTCAGCACTTAGCTCCTAGTTGCACTGGGCATTGCCCAATCAGATGCTTCAAAAGCAATAAGGAAGCACTGGATTGGGAACAACGCAAGGCCACAGCTGGTCAGAGGAGATCCAGATTGCAGAGTAGGGGAGAGACGTAGGAGGTGTCTACACCGATGCACACAGCACAATGTATTTCAGTGTCCTTGTTTGCAGGAGCATGCAGGTCCTGCAAGTAGAATAGGCCATGTGATTAGCATTAGCATGCGATGCATGATAAAGTCAACATTCAACATTAAACTTTCACAGACTGAAACATGGACGTGATCCTTGTACAATAACTACTTTATCAAGCTGAAGATGCTTTAGTGTTTTTACTAATCCTTTAAAACATTCATATTTGTGATAAAGGTTTTACACTAATGTAGGCATCAGGCTTCAGTAATCTGTTGTATAGAAAGCAATTAAAGACTGCCATCAGCTCGTTCACAATATCTGGGTGCGGACTTGCAAGGGTCATGGGGGTCAATTATACAACATCTTTGGTAGGGGATAAACAAGTACTGCCCAGCGTCAGATTGTGGTATAGCTAAAACAGGCAGGATGATGTTTATGTAGTCTCCTGTATCCAGAGTATTGAAGGTGCTACCAGGCAATATATACAAATCATGTGCATCTGGTATAAGCCAGATAAATGGGTCAAAAAGGAACCACTGTGTTGTTTGTATTGATTTCATACAGAGAGCACATGGTTTGCCCAAGCTCTGCTTAACAGTCTCTAGAATACATGTGTCTGTAACATGGTGATCTGACAGCCCTAGCTATCCTCTACAAAGAGCTAGGAGTCAAAGGTTGTACACCCCTGGGCTAAAAGCTGCATTCTTATAGTTCTAGGGATCGAAACCACACATAGTGATGCTTTGAATCTCACTGTGATTAATGCACTGAATGTTTCTTATTAAATGTGTAATACGATTTCCAATGTGATCTAATCTGCTCTCCAGGACATACAGGAAAACAAGGGAAATCTTAATGTATTCTTCCTGGTAAAGCATTTTCAAAAAAATGGCTTTTTGTGCTGGAACACAGAAGCAAAACTGGCAGGATTATTTACTAAAGTGAGAATTCAAATTGAATTTCAAACTTTACAGACACTTATTCCTGTCACTATAGCTCTAAAAACATAGTTTAGGTGGTCAGCCCCCCTCCAACCTATGCTAAAGGTGAGTTTACTTACCTTTATTCCAGAGCTAACATCATCAGAGTTCATGATTTCAGCCAATCACAATGCTTCCCCTATAGGAAAGCATTGGATTGACTGAGATAGTCAATTCTGATGATCTCAGCCAGGGTTGCGGGGCGGGTGGGCAGAGTCAATGCCACCCTGGCCAATAAACATCTCCTCATAGTGTATCCCAATGAGCAAAGTTCAATGTCTCCATGCAAAGCGTGGAAACGCTGAACATCAGACCCAGGAAGCACCTCTAGTAGTCCTATGAGGAGTGGCCACTGGAGGTGTCCCTAGCCTGTAATGTAAACACTGCCTTTTCTCTGAAAAGACAGTGTTTACAGCAAAAAGCCTGCAGAAACTGAGTATACATACCAGAACCACTACATTATGCTGTAGTTGTACTGGTGACTATAGTGTCCCTTTAAAGCCAGATCATCCAAAGTGAAAGCATAGTTGACTTTGTCATTATTTTCAAGTTAACTATTTTGACCTTAAATTTCAAATTCTCTAATATTCACTTTGAATTCCCACTTTAGCAAATAACCTGTGAATTATTAATTTGTTGAGGGTTGCTTTTTCAGTAATGTATGTGTGACCAGCAAACAAGCCTTGTCCTATAGCCAAATATGTCCTAAATAGTGGCATAGCTGCATATATAATACAGTGCATTCGGTAGAATAATGTTCAGTAAGCCAAATTTTCTATATCATTTCGATAATGACTTGTCATCTACTTTTCACCTAGAAAATGTATTATACCGTTTAAAAATGGGGAGATAAAAATGAAAGCCAAATCAATTGTGAACTGTAATGCAAGCAGCAGAGAGGGTCAGTGGTATTACTCTGAAATCGCTGCAATATTGCCGCTTTAAGAAGTAATCTTTATAGAGAAATTCATAATGCAGCATTGTATTGAAAACATGGGGACTTCAGTGCAGTCCTCCCTTACAGCCATTCAGCTTTCCGAGACGGTTTTAAACTGCTACAAAATTGGGATTTTAAGTGGGCAGTGACAAGCTATCACATCCTATCCTAGTCTAGGGAAAGCAGGAATTTTAGGGGAAAATCTAGATTGTTCAGATTACAAGCCATAAGGTGACTATTCAGCTAGTGAAGAATCTTACGTGAACAGTATATTTTTTTCATGAAGGTTGCTTACATTGTGGGCTGTTTGCACATCCATATTCTACAATGCCCACTTGCCCATTCACTAACATGTGAATTTTAAATTTAAAATAGCCCAATTGGAAACATTTCCAAAGTCATCTATGCTTTTAGTTCAGCTGGTATGGCCTCAGATCTGAAATTAAATTTTAAATATCTACAGCTCACAATTAATTGAAAACCCCCGCTAACTTGTATCTCTACATTGCCTGTAAACGTAGCCAATACAATTTTACAAATATATATTTATAAAGCCGTTCTTTTGAAAGACATTTTAAGCACTGCTAATAGTGAAAATTCAATGTGCAAACTATCACCCTACAGTCATTTAAACGTGATGTAATGCACTAGGGAGGAGCCACTCAGTCTATAATGACTATATTAGGACCACGTACGAGAAGATTATCTGTCATGCATGTTTGAAGGCTAGCAATGAAGGGCTGATATGGTTAAGTACCTTAATCATAATCTTGGCCCATGCCTGTGTAATCTGCATTTGATTTTCTACTGATATTCCTCTTCCTTTTATCGGAGTTTATTTATTGCCTTAATAACTGCTGCTGAGAGCTCAATGTATGCCAGCCTTGAATGTTGGGATTGAATGTTTTTTAAACTGCAAAAACCTTTCAAATAAGAAGGTTATAAGAAGGTTAATTTTCACAAAATTCAGATTATGGGGATTGCTTAATTAATAAAAAAAACACCCTATTGTGTGCCATTCATTTTTAATGCACCCTGTGGTATACATTTTTCCATAAGTATTGTTTGTTAAAGGGACATTTGGTCAATTAAATAATGATCTGTGTTGCCATTGTGTTTTGGTCTTTTTGCCTTTTAAAAGATGGAGGGTCCTGTCATGTTAGAGACCATTTAGAATGTTCCATGAACAGTTGATTGTCACCAAGTTAAAGTTTAGTTGTTCTGTGCTGCCTAAGTTAAGCAGAAACGTTGCACATACAGATTCTTACCATCATTACCACTTCAAATCACTGAAGCGGTCATTGTGGTTGTTGGTTGGAGCAACTCTTTAATTGTATATGTTTACAGTATCAGGACATTAATGCATTGTAACCGTGTATGGAAACAGTCTGTCTCTAGGATCACTGTCTATATTTGCCAGGATTAAGCATAGTGAGTTGAATTTAGTAGTCAATTTGACGTTTTTGGGGATATTGGAAGATGGTAAGCCTCTACCCCACCAGGGGCCTTATGAAGAGTTAATCCTTCTCTGGTTAAAGGAGATAAAGTCGACAATATTCTCATGGGAGCTCTATCAGCAGGTTACGGTGGTAGACTTTCGAACACCCCTTTCGTTTTCCTGAGATGTGTCATGACCTACCAATCTGAACACCACACTGCCCCAAGGTATAATGTCCTCCTCTTGCCCTCAGTAAACGGCAAAGGGGCTTGAAATAAGATAATGGGGTGCTTTAATTATCTGACATTGAACTGTCAGCATGAATTTAGAGAGTGACCCATTTATAAATAGCAAATGCATAATATAGCGTATATAAAACCTAATGGCTTTATTCACTAAACTGTGTTTAACTGAAATACAGAGCAAAACAAATGTGAGTTAGAACATCTTTTCTGTTCCCTAAAATTCAAAGTTAAATGATTAAATTCCAAATGTATTAACAGTTGAGATCTTTTACAACAAACTCTGTTAAACAATATAGCATTGCTGATCTAATCTCTGAACAGAATTATTAGAATATTTACATAAAAATATGCAAACCGAGTATGTTCCTAAAATGTGTTCTCTACATAGTCCTGAATGTCTTGTATCTGCAGCGCACATGTCTGTTTTTTTATTTTCCAAGCAGCTTCTATTTTATCTAATCTTTTTAGAAACATGTCCTCCAGCAATGGCCGTGGTATTTAAAACTATGCCCCACCAGTGATCCGTAAAGGGGCATCACTGTTTCATTATTTTTGCTGGTAATCTGCGTCTACACACACAGCCCAGAGCCTGACCCTTCTCTCTGCTTTCTAAAGGCTTAGCTTTAAGCAGAAAGCGATAGTGAGTCCAGGGGCCACAGCAACTACACAGGCCACATGTTTTTTTAAGGGTCCCTGTAGCAGCAGAGAGTTACATTAGATTAATATCTCTACTGCCAATGCTTTCACTTTATCTGAAGATGCTGGTAAGTTGTATTTTTTTTTTCTGATGTTGACTGCTGGAAGGAAGTTTTTATATTATTTATCGGTGACCTTTTAGAGCTCTGTTGGGTCCTGTGATTTCCCGCTCTGTCTCACAGCCTTGCATGACAGTACATGCTAGCTTAGAATAGTGCTCAAAGCATTTACATGCATGCCAACAATTGCCAGCAACCTTAGTGTTACTGATCACTTCGGGAACTTCGAGTCTAAAGTGCACTTTTTTTGCATTCATATGTGTCAAGAGAGGACAAATGTGACTAGCATTTTACAGATCTCAAAAGGAAGGTTTCTTTGGTGGCAGTTTATGACCTATCTTTATGATTCAGCAGGAAACCAGTGAATTAGACACATTTAGACAAGTTTTTCATGTTCTAGAATACTGCCTCCCTGTGGATCATTTATTCTTTAGGTAACATAAAAAGCAATTTTGTTGTTGTTGTTTGTTTATTACGAACAAAACTATTTTTTTCCCAAAGATTAGGTTATTGTTTTAATATGTTTATACATATTTATAGGCTTTCTCTTATGTGTTTGTCAGCTGTTATGCATGCTGTAATCACAATTCACTGTACTACTTAGAAAGCATCCCTTAGATAATCCTACCCAACATTTCGAAAACAGTAAAAAAGAATGAACATTTCAACACATTTCATAATGAACAGCAGGTTAGAACGTACTACGTGTATTATATTGGTGTTTTAATACCTGTCCTATTTCTATTTTCACTTTTGTTATCCCTTGCCTTAGAGCTCAGGATGTTTGATGACTGTGAGTATGCAGAGAGCTCCGCCACAGCAATAAAACTCACAGTATGAGTGTATCACAGAGCTCTGCAGCAATATAAAGAATCCCTACAGTAATGTGATATGTGGTTGAGTGTATCGCAGAGCCCTCTCATCAATAAAGCTCAGACATAGAGTAATGTATGGTGCGCATTAGTTTGTCACAAAACTTCACAACAATATAACCGATTTGTTATGTTTGCGTGCCTGTAACTTGCTATGTGTGAATTAAACTAGTGCTTTTCTTTGAAGTAACTTATAAACACGGAAGCGATCCACTGATCATGAAGTCACGCATACTGATAATGTTCTGATTACATTCAAAACAATGAAGAAAAAAATGTCCCTCTTAGTTCCTCTTTTGGTAATTAAACATTTATTCAGGTAAAGGTTTCAAGAAGAGCATAGAACATTAACCCCTTCATGACAACCTATCAGGCAAATTCCTGTAGATCATGGCTGCCATGGCTGTCTTAAAGGTATTAAATTGGGGCAAATTCCCCCGGGACATGGAGCCTGCACTAGAGCTTGTCCCTGCAACTCTCGATACTTGGCAGGTATGTAACATGTACTCCCCAAATTGAAAATAATAGGATTCTTTCTAATGTCTGCTTCATACATCATTTCTGATAGCTATAAATGGTCATGTTGCTGACCTCGTTCCAGAGTACCAGTCAGGTTTATTTTTAGAACACACTGGAGACACAGTGATGATATCTATAATTCCATTGTATCCTTGTAAGTGAAGCAGCACCTTATGTACCCCAAAAATTAGAAACACACTAGCAACGTAAATAAAAGTCCCCAATACATGCAGTTACAGGGAAGTGAGCAAACTTTGTTTGACATGTTCTAAACAGTTGCGTACACATAGTGTTTAAAAAAATTATGGGATTTATAAGAATAAATATTCTTATGAACTTTCTTTTTCTCCTAAATGTAGTCCAATAGAAATCCTCTTTGCTGTCTAACTGATGGAGCTGTGCATCCCTCTCACACTTAAAGGGTAAATGCATTTTTACAGTGTCCATTTAAAAAGAAGGATCACATTTGCATAGTATTTAGAAATGGTCTGAAACACTGAAAGGCAGAAGTTCTCCATATACATAATGAGCAACCACAGGTTAAAGATTGAAACATGCAGACACAAGTCCAGCAAGAAGCCAACAGACGGTGCAGTGACAGGTATATAAATTGTGAGCACTCTGGAAATGTTGGCTAGGGTGATGACTAGAGGCATGGGAGGAAACCACAACTTGCACAACTTTAGCTATTTACTAAAATGAGAGTACAAGGTATATACTCACGTAAAGAGTACGTGTGTGTGTGAATGTGTAGCAGTGCACGTAAATGTGTCTGTGTGTCACTGTGTTTGTGTGCAACAATGTGTGTGTGTAACTGTGTAGGTAGCAGTATGTTCAGTAGTGTGTCTAGCAGTGTGTGTACAGTGTGGTCAGAAGCATGTGTAGAAGAAGTGTATCTGTCTAGCTGCTGTGTGGGAAGCAGTGTTTATGTGTAAGGACATTGTGGAGAGCAGTAGTTGTGTTAAACCATGTTGGCATCAATATGAGTAGAAGTTTGTGGATAACAGTATGTGCTGCAGTGTGTGAACAGTATTGGTAGCAATAGGTATAGCAATGTGTGTATGTACAGTCTAGGTAGCAATATGTGTAGCAGTGTGTGTATGTGTCATTTCTTGCCCCAGTGCCCTCCCTTCTCCTGGCAGACCTCTCCCCTGTTCCTCCTGGAGATTGCTGTGTTTAACTGAGGGGGCAAGGCCATGCCATCCCTTAATCCCAGAGTCATGCAGTCAAACACCTGTCAGGAGGTAGGGAGTGGACTTTGAACAAGCAGAGCAGGTGCCCCCTTTGACTATTCTGCCAAATGTGAAATATTTTATACATTATGCTGAAGCGTACCAGTGCCAGAGAATTTAAAAAAATTGTGTAATTTTGCAAAGCAGGACCAGAGAAAAAAATACTTAATGGACCATATCTAATCAACCATTTTAGAGTTCATCTACTGTACTATATTAGTCCCTCCCCAAGTGCTCTAATTCACTTTAAGAAACAACCTTTTGTAGACAGGGCTTTGATACACAGCCAAAAATATTGACACACTTTTCACAAACCCAATGAACTGTCCATGGAGAAGGGATAAGTATACCTAAATTATCTATTCCTTTAAAGGGCACCTATCATGCCCCAAACAATGTATCCTCCTTAGATAGAGCATAAGATTATATCTATACATTGTGCCAGCAGTTTTGAAATCACATGTATAGATCAGAAGAAAAACCTATTTAAAAATAGTTTGTCACCGCTGTCAGTCAATGCCTTGGCATGCTAAGGCTTTGTCTGACAAGGGAGAGCAGAAAAGACCTCCTACCGGACGTCCCTCTGCTCTCTTTCCATAGCAACCACAGCGGATGCGTTTTGGTTGCTGTGGAAACTCCTTAGCAGGTGCTTCTAGCGCTAGCTAGGGAGTATAACAACGAAGTCAGAGTGCTGACCTCACAGACGAGATTTGTCCAAAGAAGAACAGAGGCAGAGCTGAAGACGGTCAAGAGGTTGGTCGTGACACCAAGAGTAATACCCACTAAGTGACACTGGAACGGAGGAAAACGGAGTAAATCTTTATATTTTACATTGAATACACCATGTATCTTATTGGTTATATGGTGTATTCAACGTGTATGGGAATGATTTAAGGTAAGTTGTTTTTCTCATAACACTTTAATTTCTGCTTGAAAAAAGCCTGGACTGATTGTTCCATTGTAATCCTGACAGTACCAGCATGAAATTTTGCATATAAACAGTCATGTAGCTCTGTTATTGCTTCCTTGTAGAACTGTCAGTCTAATCTTATGACATCACACAACTGCTTTGTATGGATTTGGTGTACAATGCTGATTTTAATTGCCTTGTGTAAATTATCATTACTCTACTTAGCAGAGCATTTTGCATTTTTAACTTACTGCTGCCGGTCCTTTTTTTGCAATAGCAACAATTGAATGTGCTGTTAAAAATGCAGTTTTCCAGTGATGAATGGGTGCCATGGCAGAAACAGAGGTGTTCTGACCTTGGATCTAGAAATTCCAAACTCCATCAACAATAATAAACAATGTAGTATGGAAAATTTATGCTGAGATTGGCAAGTCTTTTTTTACTTTTTTTAATCTCAGTAGTAAAGAGACCTTTTTTCACATTTTCTTATCCTCACAGAGCAGGAATACAAAGTATCCTTGAGTGTGAGAAGCTGTTAAAGGAACACTACAATGTGCTATAGTCGTTATGACTCTTGGCACTTTTCCATGGTACGGAGTCAAATTATTTTTGAATGTTTTGATTTCAAGTGGATATGGTGTCAGGAAGAAAATTGGTAATTGATATTGATACTTATTTAATTATTCTGAATTAAATCAGCCAAGTTATGTGTATGTGTGTGTGTGATAAAGGCCGCTTGACGGTTGAAACGTTGATTTGTTTGCTTAATATTTAATATAAGATTTATTTAAAGCCAGTGAGTGCTCTCATTTCTTGGATTATATATATATATATATGTAAAAAACAGATTCAAGGGGGCGGGGCTGGACTGCCAAGCTGGACGGTCGCAACTACGAGCAGCTCCTACCAACTAAGACTCTCTAAACCCTCAAAAACGTGATTATTAATCTTTCCAACCGACAGCATGGGTACTCAGCGCACAGGGGGCACTGGCTCCAGGGCGAGGCTGGCTCCTCGAGCTCCAGTCCCCTGGAGGGGAAATCTTCTCTGCATCGGAGGGGGCTTTCTCCGGTGGTGAGCTGGGCGGACGGCCGCTGCCCTGCTATCCTACCCAGCAGCACCCGGCCAGAGACCTGAATCGGTGAAGATCTGGCCCTGTTCCCCCCCCTCTGGACCGGCAGGGGGGATCCCGGTCCCAACTCTGAGGCAAGTCATTTGAGGCCCAACAGAGCTACCACCACGATCTGCGGCCTATACCCCTCTATTAAGATGGCAGATACCACGCGCGCTGTCAGCACTAAGAGGGCCGGCAACAACACAGGGCTGGCAGCACACAGCGCCCACAGACACAAGCTAACCTGCTACCCACAACAGTCGGAGGTTAACCCCCATCAAGGAGCTCTGACACAACATCTGCTCTCTGGGACGCAATACTGCACTTCGGCACCAACACCAGGGCAGGCTCAAAATGGCGGGAGAGATGGGGGCACAGCAAACCAGTACCCACAGCAAAACGAACACAGAAAGCAAAAAGCCAGGAAAACTTACTCCTCGGAAGTGCAGGGGTGCCGGTCTCCCACATGAAGTGCCGCACCCCACTCTGGGAGGGCCACACATCTCCTCACAGCAAACACAGATGAAGCCGGGCCACGATGGGGCCACAAAAAAGACCCCTGAGGACGGCAACACAGCGGAGACCTGAGAAGCCACACCGCTCCACTACCTTGCAACCATCCCACCAGTGACAGGTCCAGAAGCGACTGAATATTCTTTTTAGCCATAATGTGGTGCAGGACGATGAGTCCCTGAGCATAAATGGGACATATATTGGTGGACATTTTATACACACGGAAGCAGAGCGCTCAGCGGCTGACTCTCCAACTATAATAGCTGGCTGTCGATCAGGCTACGTCTGACAGGAACCTTCACCCGAGATGACAGATCCAGTGGCACACAAGTGACAACCGTAGTACTACCTGGTTTAAATTTTACTGTATGATATTATGTGTAAAGAAAAAAATAAAAAAATGGAGTAATAGGCGCTCTCTATAGTAACTAACGTGCAGGCAGCAGTATACAAACAAGGATTCCCAAACCTTGTGAACAATATGCAGAAAAAAGGAAAGGTGTATCCCGCGCCTAGTATATTATATGTGCAAAAAATACATACATATATTCTCAAATATATCAGGAAGGAGCCGAACCTCAGGATAAAAACAGAGAATAAAACACAATAGTGCAATACAGTAATAAAAAATATATTTTGTGGTGGTGAGTACGGCTATATATAATCCACTCACATTTATATGAGCTGTAACAGAGCTCAGCTGTGCAGCGCTTGGACGGTACAATCCCCGTCTTGGGATATGTTGTAGTATATGCAGGTGCTTCCAAAGTGCAGTATGCGTGGTATATGCAGACAAAAGGAAAAAAATAGCAGCCAATAGTGAAGTACGTCCCAATAATGGTGTAAATAACGAATAGTATTGTACTTACAATTACTAGAGCATGTAACCTGCTCTAGTGTGGTCAGCTTAGGTGGTATAATCCCCACCAAGGATATACTGGATCCAGGAGGTAAAAGAATGAGTATAAAAAGTAACTTAAAAAGTATACTTTAATATTAATACAATATAAACAAAAACCATAAAAGGTATAAAAAGTAATGTCCCACTTAACGCGTTTCGCCTCACAGGGCTTCTTCAGAAGTGTAGATAGACCTAACTTGCTCCATTTAGCCCTACACCCATAATATACTGCCTAGGATATGTATGGGTACAACCTAGAATAACGCACTAAGCATACCCCACACCCTAGCCTCTCCCGCCACGGCTCCGCATGGAGGCATTAACACCACTTTGGCCAACTTAATTAAACTAGTGGGCTAGGCACTAAGATAAAGCGCTGCCACATGTCCCATGCCGATCCCCCTTTTTTATTCACAAATCACAAAACGCCTCATCTCACTGCACACCTTTACATTGATGCAAAGATGTTATATAGCAAAATGGGAGGGAGAGAACACCGCTATAACGGTCAGTACCACGCTGAGCAATGAGCCTACCTGCTATAACCTATGTCTAAGCTTGCTTATATATAAACGTAGGATGATCGGATAGCCTAGCATTTATTCTAAACGTGAAACTTAACCCTGCATTATAATTACAGACACTAAGAAAAGCCTGTACCTTCTGACTAAGTTTTGCCTCTCCACTGTCTCTTTTTCCTATCACTATAAACTAAAAATGTGCTGAATATCTGTAAGCCATGTTATGACCATAATGCTTATTCTGATTGTGACAGCTATCGTGGCTGAGCAAATCTACTGTTATACCATGCACAAAAAAAAAAAACAGATTCAATTTGTATCTTGTAATACCTTCTTTATTTGGCTAAACACATTTTTTTTAATGACAAGCTTTTGGGAAAACCTCCTTTTCTCAAGTCTGAAGCATTTCTGAGCAGGACAACACATAGAATTCAAAGATGAGTTGTGATACAGGGTTTAAAGCTACACGAGTCCAGATAAGACACAGGTTTGATAGAAAATAGACAACCTTCTTGTAGAGGGTCGTAAATATTTTTCTGAAGGTCAGAGTGAGAGGGGATAGGGAGAAAAAGAACAAGCAGACAGTGCAGAAGATGGTGAACTTTATACATACAAACACATTTTTGGTTGTTGGTATAAGAGAGGAAATGGAAGAAAGCATTGATGACATCTGTATGTGGATTGTTGCTGTACAGAGATTACACGTCCATGGTTACAAGGATGGTGTTAGCAGGGAGACTGGTGATTTGGCTGAGTTTGTTGAGGAAGTCAGTGTCTTTTATGAAGCTGTTGGTGTTGATGACTAGAGGTTTTAGGGTATTTTCTACCAGTCCTGAGATCCGTTCTGTGAGTTCCCATTCCTGTAATTATGGGTCTTCGAGGAGTGATTGCAGTTCTAGATGCAAATTCTCAGGGAAAGATTTAATGAGCTCCCTAAGTTGTAATGTATATTCCTTGGTGGGGGTCTTAATTTAGTTTTCTATAGTATTTGTCATTTGACAATTGCCTGTTCCCCTCTTTTATGTAGTCCTGGGTGTTCATTATCACTACTGCTCCTCCCTTGTCTGCTGGTTTGATGGTGATAGCATGATTATTTTTCAAGTCATTTATAGCCGTTTGTTCCTGTACTGAGAGATTATGAAACATTTTCTTTTGGTTTTGCTCGGTTGTCAATGATACTGATCTTAGATGGAAGCTTTCAATGTAACTGTCCAGTTTGGCATTTCGTCCTGGTGCTGGAGTGAAATTAGTGTTATTTCTCCTGTTGTTGTAATCCATTGTGGTTTGAGTTCTCTCTTTGTCATGGAAGTATTCCTTAAGTCGCATCCTTGTGAAAAATTCTTCCACGTCAGAGTAGAGCCCAATGTCAGCAAGTTTTGTGCTAGGGCAAAATGATAATCCTTTGATGCTTCTGAGTCAGATAGTTTATAATCCGAAATGTTAACAATACCAGATTTCTCTTGCCATTTCTCTTTCTCTGCCAGATGTTTGTAATAATCCTGCTGGAATCCTGGTGAGTTTATTATTTTTCTTCTTAAAAAGGTCCTGTTGTTGCTTTTTGTAAAAATAGCGTAGATCATGTTCTAGTTGTTCAGCAATATATATATTATCCTCACATAGATTTTGGAGTAAATATTGTTTTTTATGTTATATGCTATATTTCTTGTTGTAGAGCTGGTGGATGAGATGGTTCCTTAGTTTCTTACTAGTGTGTTTACACAGGTTTTCAGCATACTGCGATTTGTGCGTAGTAGCAAGTGGATTTTTGATTTTTAGGCTTTTGGGGGATCAGCTGTCTTTTTTGGGGGGGATAGAAAGTGTATGTCGTTGTTGAGCTGTACTTCTTTTGTGGTCATCATGCTTTTTCAGGCGGCTGTATGCGGTATCTTCCATATTGTTCAAGTAGAGATTGTAGCCGTATTAGTCCAGTGATGTAGATGTAAAAAAACAGATAAAATTCGTATCTTGTAATACCTTTTTTATTGGACTAGCAGAGTTTTTTAATGACAAGTTTTTGGGAGAAAGCCATAGCCCTACTCCCTTTTTCCTCAAATCTTATAGAATGACTTGTCTTTACCCATCTGGCTTGCTTTCTCAATTCCAACATTCTCCTCGACCCTCTTCCATCTGGCTTCTGCCCCTTCCACTCTACTGAGACTGCTCTGATTAAAGTAACAACTTATCTAATTGTGGCTAAATCCTAAGGTCACTAGTATTTACTAATTCTTCTTGATCTCTCTGATGTCTTTGACACTGTTGTTCATGTCCTCCTTCAAACTCTTCAATCCCTTGGTCTCTATGACACAGTTTTCTCCTGGTTCTCCTCCTATCTCTCCCAATGTTCATTGTGGGTCTCCTTTTCTAATACCATCTCCTCTCCTCGTCCTGTCTCAGTTGGAGTCCCCAAGGTTCTGTTCTTGGTTCCCTTCTGGGTTTTTTTTAATACTACTTCTCTTGGAAACCGTATTAATTCCTTTGGATTTCGCTACAACCTGTAAGCCGAGGACACCCAGATATATCTCACCTCCCCTTTGATGCCCTTCATTTTGTGTTTTTATACCTCCCCTCCTATAGACTATACGCTCCATTGAGCAAGGTCTTCATCAGACTGTTGTTCCAGTAACATTTTGTAATTGTCTAATTTATTGTTGAATGTATCCCATTTATAATATTGTAAAGCCCTGCAGAATACATGCCAATAATAATAATCTATATAATAAAAAAATAGTATCCTGTACAGATAAGACTGTCTCTAGGAATATTTTTTAAAAAACACTTATTTTACAGTGTAATTTTTCATTTACCAAAATATTGAGTAGTTTTGCTAGCAGCCTTTAAAACACTTGCTGTTTCAGTCAAAGGCCGAGAATGATGAAATGAACAGTGTAGTTCTCTGCAGTTTATCTAGTCTGACGTTCTCTTTGTAAGTGTCTAATGTGACATTTATACTGTCACAGCTATTGAAAAACCCACCAGATATTTGGTCCTTGGCATACAAAACATACAAAATTGTAGTAAATAATGCATGGCAGCAATCCTCGCTTTTGTTTATTTGAAGAATAAGCTCTTTATCTGCTGGTCGATCAGCTCTTGGAATATAGAGCATTCTTAATGTTTTAATCCAAACTACATCCACGCAGCAGGTACATCTCTGTAAGTCAATATCTTTAATTTATAGAGCTACGTGCCACCAAACCTCTCAAACAAGAGCTGCATAATTATTAACTATATGATGGCCTTCATTAATTTCCTTAATCTTCTAATAGCCTTTTAAATCACAATAATGATTAGAGAGCCATCATGTTCATATTATAATGTATGTTCTGCATGCATTTCCCATATTCATGGACAGGTGGAGTAAGGGGGAGCATGTATGTATAAACAAACCAATATTTAACAATATTGTGTTGTGGATACACTTTAGAGATGAGTATTATGTATCCAAAGCCATCCTAAGTGAAAACCATCAAAATGAAAAGCGGATATCAATAAAATAAATGAAAATAAATCTCATCAGGACCTATAATGGATCTGTGTATCTTCACAATCTTTAAATAGTTTAGAAAAGACAAAATAAAATATACCTGGTGTAAAATTGTAATTACAATATTCAGTGTAATGAAATGCAGTACACTTACAAACGAGTAACGTTGAGAGTTAAAACAGAGCAAAAAGAGCACAAAATAGCCCTGTGGACCCTTTCCCGTGATAACTGTGTCCATGTACATTCCCCTAAAGCCAGCTGGAGGTTCAGATCTGGGTGCTATGGAGAGGGTGTCAGCCATTACACAGGCTCTCATCTGAAAGTGTGAAAGTGCAATACTCCAATTCAACCGGTTTCTTCTATACAGACTTTATCAAGGAAAGCTTGAATACATTTCAAACCCCTAGCCTATAAATACTCCTCCAATTAGCCCTTCACACTTTTTGGTGAGTGTATGATCTTGCATGATATTCGCATGAATGGCGACCAGGGTCCATATTGGCGACCTATAGTAAGCTATTACCATTTACAAATGAATAACATGTTAACCTCTTTGCACTGGCCAAGAAACAATTATTATATAATAACAAAGTATTTAACTTTTAGATTACTCTGGTTTTCAAGTACATCCTAGGGATGTTACCTTTGCCCAACATCCAAGGGTTGTTACTTTTACCCAATCTAATAGTACTCATTTTATCTTCCTCAGAAGGTAGTTAACCCTGCTGGGATTCGAACGTGTTGAATAGAGTCTACTGATGATGCATTAGCCCACTGAGCTATCTCACTGGCAATAAGCTGCATCTAATCAATTCCTATGGTATACGATAGGAGTTGTGGAATGTAAATGCATTATTTGGCAATGAGATGGCTGGCACGTATAGATGGAAAAAATATGCTGGTGGCATAGTAGTAAAGCCTAGGAATGTCAAAATGCTTGATAAAGAGAATACTTCTCCATCTTAAGTGTTACTAATTTTACTAGCACACTATATCGATGTAATGGTGTTCTCTTGACAGTCATGTTGAGATTGACAGGTGTACTTTAAACTCCTGACATCATTGGTGGATCAGTGGCCTAGGGCCCTCCTTCTTCTTGTTATGTGTCAACCCTGTTACAGGTAGGACCATAAGATATAATATCCGTGTCATTGAACAAGAAGCATTATAACACCCAAAGTTACAGTTTTGCAGAACAGTAAAGTAACACTAGATATGTTCTGAATTGTCGATAGGTGTAGAGATTGGAACTGCAATATAATATCAATATCCCACAAGCGAAACGTATAACTTAACAGGAGGAAGTATTCATGTGAAAATGGATATTTCATTTGTATACATTAAATTTAAATGTGCTATAAAGTTTGATGATTATTTGAACATGCTTCTATTTATGTTGCATATCAAGTCGTTTTAAAATCTCTAATAGATGAGAAGATAGAGTTCTAAAAATATATACTTAGCAAATGAGTATGAGAATATTGCTAACTGTAAAGATGTGTTTCTGTTTGGTTCCATGTATATTCTGAAATTACTGAAACATATATGTAGATGTAGAGATAAACTGTTACAAAAAAAATGAATGAGAAACTGTTAGCTCTAAAGTAACTATACCTGTGGTTATGTTAAAAAAATATATAAAGTAACACAACTATAACTATTGAGAAGAGAGATGAAAATAACTTAATTGCAGCAATTTATATAAAATCCATTTCATAGGTTAACAACATACATTGCATATAAGTCATTAAAATAAGGCTTTTCTTCCTAGAATTGAATATTTCTGTGGTAAAAAAAAAATACTGGGATTATTTTATAGTATGCTTTAATATTCCCCCCATCCCAAACAGTGTGTTAAAGATTAACATTGGTCTCCCAGGGGTGGAACAGAGAGGCGACAAGGGACGCACTCAGTTCTGCATTAAAAAAAAAAAATTTTTGTGCTTTTTTTTTTTTTTTTTTCAACAGGGCACTGTGGGGGGCAAAATAATCTAAATATAGTTTTAAACACTCCAGTGTAACAAATAACGTTTTTTTTTTTTTTATTTAAAAGACTGTCGTGTTCCTTAAATCGACATTTTAGGACAACTTGTGATTTAGTGCAAAGAGCAAAATAAAAATATGACTACCCTGTAAAAACCGAGGCAGGGTGCCTCCATAATTGAATTGCGGTATGCTATACCATGAAAGTATTGGCTGTTCAGCAAAAGTTCAATTTTAAAGCTCAGTATTAGATTCCTCTGCATCACAGGCCGTGTGCATTTTAAATCAATCCTGTATTGATCAGGAAGATTGGTTTGAGAATTAATTTATTCACTGAACAGGATAATATAAAACAGAAGTGTTGTGACCTAAAGAATAATGATTACCATTCTTTTGGATCAAATCCCTGCTCTACCATGTAACCCTTGCAGATTGGGAATGAAAGTGGCTGAATACTAATACATTCTACGCTTTATTTTATCAGATTGTTTAAAATGTGCAGCATTTACAGATTAAAGTTGGCTAATTGCTGTTTATCTTTATTTTGTTGTCCTTGCTGATAACTGAGAAGCATAATATATTATAAAATTTTCACCTACTTTACACGATACAGGAAAACGTGTAAGAAGGACTGGCCTACAGACAGTGGTGTATCCTGGTTTTGTGCCGCAAGGCTAACAAGGCATTTGCCCTGGGCATTTGGGGGCGGCGTTTTTTGCCGCCCCCTTGAAAATGCCGCCCAAGGCAAATGCCTTGTTTGCCTCGCGGCTAAAACGCCCCTGCCTACAGATGATGTGCGTTTAAAAGAAAAGCGCCAACAAAAAGTGATGGCTGACTGAGGGAGCCAGGATCTGTACTATCACAATTCGACAATTTGTGTATATGTGATAGATCTAATAGAAAAGAAGAATTCAGTGTACTTACAACATAGCCTTATATGTATAGAGAGTATGAATTCATTATTATGAATTTGAGACTTTACGAGGCAAACCTAGATATATGTATCTAGGTTTGCCTCGTAAAGTCCCAAATTCATAATAAAAGTTTGATACCCTCAGCCTTAGTTCCCAACACAGGCGCACACGAATTTGAGGACTTAGGCATATGTCAATTGAGTTTCTACAAGGATACTAGTGAATCCTGAACCATTGTTGGGTTTTGAGTAAAGGGAGATTTAAAGTTTAAAAGTTTTAGAGAGGGGGTTAAAGAGATTACATAAGGTGTTTAAGTGGATTTATTGAGAAAGGTTATTAGTTGTGCTTAGAATTATTGAGTTTAGGGTTAGAGTTGGGTTCAATTTAGTATCTGGGTACAGAATGTGTTTAGGAGTATTAAGTTTATAGTTAGATTTGGGGTAAATTTAGTATCGGGGTACATGGGGATGTTTAGTGATAATAGGAGTAAATCCTGGATTAAAGGTGATCTGTTTAGGTTTGAGTGGTTACATTTAGAACTAAGGAAACAACTTGGTGTTTTGGGTAAAGTCATGTACACACATGGAGTTTGAAGAGTTATTTGCAAAGTACTCACCATTCTTCTGCAGTCCAGTCAGTCTCCTATGAATCATAGTAGAGCTGCAGCAGGTGCTATACAGTGTGTATCACTCAGTGCTGTCCCTGCTCCGTTTGTGAGCCATTTCCTGTGTGAGAGGCTGTTAGTGGGCAGAAGGGAAGTGATCCCTTTCACTTACTGTCCAGCCTCATAGTCAGACACTGGAGGAGCTGGGACAGCACTGAGTTTTACACTCTCTATAACCGTTCCTGTTATCAACCATAGGAGGCTGACTGGACTATTATTATTATTTTATTATTTATATAGCACCAGCAAGTTCCGTAGCACCTGACAGTGGAACTATAGAGGGCACTGGTCAAAGCTCATGTTACTTATCTGTCCCCATCATCCTACTTGATCTCAAAAAGCACCTTAGTGCTGATAACAGGCGACCCTCACAGGGCTGGTGCCTACTGTGCCTAATGGGAAATCCGGCAATGTTAATTTACATTTACTGAGAACATTTGTACTGGTTTAAAGCCAGTTAGACCAAAAAGAAATGTATTGACTTTATGTACAAATATGCTTATTTAACTTTAGCCTATTTACATATTTCACATAAGTTATTTAGTATGGGTAGACTAAAGAATAATAAGCGCTGGAGTCTGAATACAAAGTCTGTATACTTTTCAGAGTAGTCCTTTCGGTACGCGATATGTAGTCTTTCTATTACATATCATAGTCACGTAAAGCATGTTTTGATCCATTGAAACAATGTGTCTAATAGAACTCTCATTGCTGGCAGATGGCATAGTAAATATTGTACACAAAAGAACAAAGGGGCAGCGTAGTCAAAGTAGGTAAGATTTATTGGCTGTTCTGTCATCTGCAAGTATTATATCCATATAAATACACACACACACACATATATATACACACATACATACATACCATGGGCTGTTATATATGAAAAATACAAAACAAAAAAGTTAAACTATGTAAGGCCATTACTAGATGGGATTTTTAATTTTGTGCAAATATTTCCTTTATTATCGGTTTGCCATTACGGATATGTCCTGTTATAAGGTTTCTCTTCATATACAAAGTATTATATATATGGATTACATATATATATATATATATATATATATATATATATATATATATATTTTTTTTTTTTTTTTTTTATTATTATTATTTTTACCTCTTCATAATTACCATTTACTCCCTTTTGGAATAACATGAGATTGTAAATTCACAGTCTGTACTGACATAGAATATGCTGTTTCTCTTCACTTCATATCTTTTTATTGATATCTGATATCCATTGCTTGATGAGAAAATTAGATTAAACATGGCTTGTATTGCTTTAGGAGATGTATGTTGCCATCTGGGCTAGGCCACGGCACAGTGTAATTGTGTATTAACTTTGTTGTTGATGTTAGGACGATATCTATCTATCTTTCTTTTTTTTTTTTTGCGTCTGGCCGGCTCTGACAGAAGCTACTTCCACCTGCTCCTGTTGAAATAAATGCTAGTTCACATCCATTCGTAGCAATGCTTCTTTTCAATGTGTTTCTGTCTTGCTGGAGAGAAGAGTTGTTTGACCATTGGGAGCTCTCAATATGTATTTTTAAAATGATCTGTCAAGGGAGCAGATGGCAGAACTTCTTCCAGTTCACACAGAGTGCCGAAGGATGATAGAGAGAGAGGTTTTTCACTGAGAACTCTCCAGACATGATATATTTCTTATAAACCATTTACATAAAACATTATGCAAATGTGTATTTCAATGTATTTGAGAATATTAGCGCTTAATGCTGTGTAATTTGTTTATAAGGTTGGGGGTGGGAGATGGGTGCAGTTTGTTACAACACACAAGGATCTATTGGCTTTTCATGTAGGCTTCACTTGAGGCCTATAAGTTTAGAGCTATATATTTCCCAAAATGTCAAGTGGAAAAAGAGGGACACTTTAATATCAGGGGTGTGAGAGGGGGTGGCTAGGTGACTTACTAATAACACTTTATGCAACTAAAATATAATTTAGAACAAGAACAATGAATATTACTTACACAGACTGGTATCTAAACACATTAATTGTAGTTTAAAGACACAGTACTGTGAGTATTATTGCAGTGGAGCTCTGTTATATACTCAGACACACCAACAATATGGAGCTCCTAGAAAAGCGGAACATTAGGATAGAAAAGTCGAACAGATGGATTTTGGTACAAAATAGGGACTGTCCCTACTTAATAGGGACACTTGCGAGGTGTGGAACAGCAATACAATAAAGAAATTGCTTTCTTCACCCTAAAAGGTAAAAATAATACTTAAAATGCTAAAATAAACATTATTTTGTTATTAATATTGTTCTGAGAGCCCGCCTCAATGAGCTTACATGCTAGAGGGAGTGGGGTAAAATGACACAAAAGGTAAGGATAGTATTAGACTAATGACAGTTGCAAGAGAGGAATCAGGCAGGAGCTATTAACAGTTTAATTGATACACTTTTATAAAGAAGTGGGTTTTTAATAATTTTTTGAAGGAGTGGAGACTGTGTGAGCATCTACAGGAGGAGGGAAGTGAGTTCCACAGGAACGGTGCAGCCCTTGAGAAGTCTTGAAGGCGAGCATCAGAGGTGGGAGTACGGACAGAAGATAGACATAAGTCTTCAGCAGAGCGTAAGGGCCTAGACGGGGCATACTTGTGTATTAGGGAGCATAGATAGGTGGGACAGGAAGATGAGCTTCGCCACCGCAATCATTATGGACTGTAACGGCGCAAGTTGGGAGCACGTAAGACCACTGAGAAGCAGATGACAGTAGTCAAGGCAAGAAAGGGCAGTGGAATGGACCAGCACCTTAATTGCATTTGGCATTAAGTAGGGTCGGATGCGGGCAATGTTTTGAGATGGAAACAACAGGATATATGGCAATAGACTGAACATGAGGCGTGAAAGAGAGGTTGGAGTCAAAGAGAACACCTAGGCAGCGAGCCTGCGTGGTGGAGCTGATGGTAGACAGACAGAGACAGGAGTAGCAACACTTGAGGGAGGAAAGACCAGAATTTCAGTTTTGGTCAAGTTGAGTTTAAGGAAGTGGGCAGCCATCCAGTTAGAAATAGCAGAGAGGCAATCAGAGACACTAGTCAAGAGGAACAGGAGAGGACAGGTAGATTTGCATGTCATCAGCATAGAAATGATATTGGAAGCCAAAGGATCTAATGAGTTTACCAAGGGAGGCAGTATAGATAGAGAACAGTAGGGGACCAAGGACTGAACCTTGGGGGACACCAACAAAGAGGAGTTGGGTAGAAGAAGCAGAGCCAGAGAAAGAAACACTGAAAGAGCCCTGGGAGAGGTAGGAGGAGCACCAGGGGAGAGCAATGTCTTTAGACCGATATTGCAGAGGATGAGAAGTTGTTGATTATCAACCGTGTCAAAAGCCGCAGACAGGTCAAGGAGACTTAGGATAGAGTAGTGACCACGAGATATTGCAGCGAGTAGATCATTGGATACTTTGGTCAGTGCCGTTTCCACTGAGTGCTTAGCGCGGAAACCAGACTCGAGGAAGTCTGTCAGTTCTGTCAATCCTGCATACACAACTCTTTCAAGGATCTTGGATGCAAAAGGCAGGAGCGAGGTAGGACAGTAGTTGGATGGGGAGTTAGGGTCAAGGTTGGGCTTCTTTAGAATTGGGGTTATAGTTGCATGTTTGAAGGGTGATGGAAATATGCCAGAGGAGAGAGAGAAATTGAGAATTTTAGTGAGAGGTGGAGAAAGAGAAGAAGACAGAGTACGGATGAGATGCGAGGGAATTTGATCTAGGGAGCAGGTGGTGGGGTGGAAGAACTGTAGCAGACCAGAAACCTCTTCCACTGTAGCGGGAGCGAATGAACATAGAACAGCAGAGGTAGTGACATTAGGGGAAATATTGTAAGGGGAAGAAGAAAGATGAGAGATCTCTTCCCTGATTGTAGAGATCTTGTCAGTGAAGTGAGTTGCAAAGTCTGAGGTGGTCAAGTTAATAGGTGGAGGAGAAACAATAGGGCGAAGAAGAGAGTTAAATGTGTGAAATAGTCATTTGGGTTCGTGGGAGAGTATGGTTATGAGGGTATTGAAGTAATTTACTTTTGCAGAGGAAAGAGCCAAGCTGTATGAGCGCAGCATAAATTTATAGTGGAGAAAGTCAGACGCACAGTGAGACTTTCTCCAACAGCATTCAGTAGTTCTGGGGCATTTTTGGAGTTATTGAGTCAGCATGGTGTGCCAAGGTTGTTGTTGGGGGCACATGCTGCGTTTAAATTTAGGAGGTGCCATGATGTCTAGTTGAGAGAAGAGGGTGGAATTGTAGAAGGAAGTTGCAGAGCTATGACAGGTGAGGTTTGAGATAGGTAAAAGAAGAGCAATACATTGAGTATTTGCTATTTCTTTCGTATTTATATATTGAAAACTTAGCATCACCATTTAAGGTTTTAACCCAATTACTTTCCTGCTCTAATTTATATGTTTTTCACAAAATTAGAATTGTACATTTCTTACTGCGAACAGCGCCTTATGTTGAAACAAGCAGCTGTGATCTTTCCAAGTTTCTGTCTGTTATCCATTTTAAGATAATATGGTAACATAAAGGGTTTCCCACACACTAGCTAAACTAACAGGAAGTGTTAATTGTGCATCTATGCACATAATAGAATTCATAGTTACTAAAGACTCCTGTTCTATCACTTCCTATGCTATATAAATAGAAGAACATTTCTCCATCCCTGCAATCATAGCAAGCAGATGGGGTGGAACAGCATGCAAAGGAAACCTGTTTAACTCATGGCAACATGCTCTGATGCAGGGAGAATTTTTTGATCTTCACATTCTATTTTTGACCTAGTAAATAGTGTGAAATAGCAATGTTTGTTTCAAATGTTATAGTGGAAATGTTAATTAAAATACAGTTTAAAGTCCTTTTTATATTTTTTATATTGATATTTTATCATGTATTCAGTGATGTCCATTCACGTTTTACAGTAAACCTTTACATTTAAGGAAAACAAGAAGGGATCTCCTGGTGTCTGCTAATAGTTACATAGGCTGAAAAGAGACACGTGTCCATCAAGTTCAGCCTTCCTTACATCTGTTTTTTGCTGTTGATCAAAAATGTTGAGTGTTTTGCTTATGAACAAAGAAAAACATTTCTTTATTTACAATTGTATTATAACCAATGTATCTGCACTCCTGGAATCCCTTTGCCCACAGTGACTTATTGATAATGTTTTAAGACGTGCAGAGTACTTCCATTGAAAACAAAAAGAGGATAATGATAAGGATAAGAAAACACTGCCACTTTATGGTTCATGGATAACCTAGAGATTATGCCATGCCATGGTAAGATGCCAAGCTGCTTTAGTATAGAGTGCCAACCTACCTGGGCCTCGCCATACATCCACAGCGAGATCTCTCGCATCTAGTCTTTGCCAACAGAAAAGCCAGATGTACCTTTAGAATAATGCAAGGCTGCTGATCTGTGTACAGCTATATATCTATAGATTTGCAGAGCAACCAGATTTTGCAAAAGATCTAACTGTAGGATGCTGCTAGGTCCCAGGCACTTTCATTGGCACCAAAGTCACTAGAGCAGGTTCCTTTAATGGTCATATACAATACTTGCATTGTTGGTTTAGTGTAACGATGGGTACTTGTGTAATGTAACATTGCTGCCTTCATCTGTCTCTGTGCAATACAGTTAGGGAGCCATGGCAACATGTCCCTTCACAAAACAAAATTGCCGAAAATGCACGGTAAGGTAGCAGGCTCGTTAGTTTACCAACATGTAGATTTTTGTGGTAGACAGTAAAATAAGTCAAATACCCACTCATTTTTATTACTTTACTGTCCCTTTAAGCATTGTTAATGGTCCTGAAAGCTGCAGGGTTAATAATTCAAATTTAAATATAAAAAATGAAAATGATCAGATTTTTTATTATTACAAAATGCACATAAAACAGTCACGGTTTTTATGAATCTGTTGATTCACACTGAGGCTATAAATCATTGGTGAATGCATTTTCTTTAATACAATTCCAAATGTATTTAGTAAGGCAAGATAGTAGCATGTTTGTATAATTTCTGAAAAGGAATCAAGCACAAATATATTGCTAACGTTTTGTATATGAAAATCAAAGCTAATATTTTGTTCTGCATACCCTTCAGAGTTTGAAAGCCCCGTGTATGTGTGCTAATGGGATTCTTAATAATTTATGGGCGCTTTGATTTCAAGTATGGCACAAGATTTGTTGTTTTTTTAAAGAAGGTTAAAGGAACACTTCTGTCCTCATAACATCTTAAAGCGGTACTGTCAACCCTATTGAAAAATTAGTATTTCACTCATTTTACTCAAATTCCAACCAGTCAAGAGATATACTGAGACAAAACAGGGACTACTTTCTCCCAGTATTTCTCCTCGGCCTGACACTTCTTGACACTGGATGGAGCAACCGCCGTCAAGAAGTGTCCCCCAGACATCAACAGTGATGGAATCAGGGAATTGTGGGATCCTCCAAAGGGCTCGGTGCTATGTACACGAGAGTTCAGCAGTGATGTTTAAATAGGATATACAAGGAGAAGATGGTGAGTAGAACTCCTTTCCCTGACCTCTTCTGGCCACCAGACTAACAAGCAACGATGTCAACAATGGCAGTGCCGTTTTAAGTTCATTTACTTTTTATGGGGGTAGTTAGGTGACTACGTACTCTCGGGGGTTGAACGGTTTAGCAATGATTTTGCTATGAAGTTGGAGCTTTGGTGCCTGGCACCTCCGCCTCCTAAGTTTGTTCCTCTCTACTCTGCAGTATGAGAAATGAATTTAAATTTTAATTATGTGGTGGGAGTATTTCTTTAATCTACTAATTTAAACCCTTAAGTGCAATTTGCAATTCTCTAATGTATATACTAAAGTGGGCTTTAACTGCCAACCATGTTGGAGTAACGTGGTGACTTTTTGCCTCCCATGTGCCAGCTGCCAGGGTACATACCTTAGAAGTCTGTACATAGAATGTTCCAGTGCCGCTCATTTGTTGTGGTTATTTTGGGTTCTATAAGTATAACGCTAGCCTACAGGTTATATTATGGCAATGCATCAAACTGTATAGCTTTGTGTGCAATTTAAAATGCAAACTACAGAATATTATTATGCCCATGAAATGGATACATGCTCTATCTTTGTATTGTTTGCCTGGGAGAAGGTTTTCCAACTAGATACAAGAAAACAATTTGTTATGCAAGGATACAGTGTCAGTTCACCAAGTTGTATCTTACAATAAAAACAAAATAGATTTTCTGAGTAATGAAAATGTCTGTTTCTGTCAGATATACTATTTTCATACTTCAAAACTTTCCTGTAAAGTAGATATGGCCAGAAATCCAATTCCTGACTGATATATGGCAACAGCTTTTATAATGCACCACCAGTCAGCCAGCACTACAGCCGCTATAGCTCATAGTAGCTGTTTTGGTGATGTAACTCTACAGGTGCCGGCCTCCCTTTTCAGTCAAACTGCTTTTAAAGGGACACTGTAACCACGTCAGCTCTTTGAAGTAGTCTGGTTGCTGTGTCCCTTTTGCACTTAGTGCTGCAATGTAAAACATTGCAGTTCTACAGAAACTTCAATGTTTACATTGCAGCTCTAAGTCTGCCTACAGTGGCTGTCTACCAGACAGCCACTAGAGGACTTCCGGAATCCACGGACCTCCAGTGTCAGATTGAATAATGCATTGATAATGCTTTCCTATGGGCAGATCTAATACGCACGCGGCCATTGCTGCGCATGCTCATTGGGTCTCCCTAGAGGAGAGGGAGGAGTGTGGGCGGAGCCTGACCCAGCACCAGGGGACATCAGCGCTGGATTCAGCTTAGTGGCTGAAATAATTTTAACCCCTTCAGTCCCGCGGGAGGGGGGCCCCGAGGGAGGGGGGCACTCCAAGAGCCTATGGTTTGTTTTCCTGAAGCTATAGGAACCCTTTAAGCAATGTCAGAAAAACACTCAAAGTTCCAACTTGTACTGTGATAAGCTGTGAGTGCTGGGCTAATCTACCATAGTGCTTGGCACATGTTTGGGTAGCATTGAATGGGTAATATGGAAATTAGTTTTCTGCATTATCCAAGTGGTTGTAGAAGCATCCGTCTTAAGGTGCTAGGGAGAGGAGAACAGGGTTTAACAGAAAACAGGGGTATAACATCCAAAGACCCACAGGGTTATTCACTAATGTGAGTATTTAAGGTGAATTTCAAATTTAAGTTAAAAATAGCCAAACTTGAGCACTGATCTAAGTCACCTGTCCTTTCAGGTCAGCTAGTCTGGCCTTAAATTTTAAATTCACTTTGATTTCTCACTTTAGTAAATAACCCCAACAGTGAGCAGCAGTGTTTATAGTGCCTTTAAGTTTGGGAAAGCTTTACGGGGGCTTTAATTTAACTACTAAGGAGCTTTATTTTGCCTTCTTAGATCTAACACATATCCCAATGTTCCCCATATTATTCAACAATATCAAACATACGTAGATTTAAATAGTTACGTCGGCCGTTAAGAGTCATACACCCATCAAGTTCAGCCTTTTAATTTAATTTTTAAAGATTTAATTTAATTTACCACTCCTGTCAGTTTCCAGATAAATTATTTTGGAATGCCATTAAAGTGTAAGCTATCTCCATCATGCATACCAGTTAATGTTTCTTATATCCACAGTCAGTGCCATCACTGAATTCTGACCATTGTTAGTAAAATTCAGCTATAGTGTATGAATTGTTTAGACGAGGGCCATGGTGCATTGATAGGTGGGGGAGTAGATTTGAAAACCACTGCCCGTGGATTAATTGGAAAGATAAAATGTCAAACATGTTCAGCCTGAAATAATTGTATTCCACGAAACTCTGTCTTAAGGGCAAAGTTTCCTAGCTTGATAAACATGCCGCTTGAAGCAATGTTAATAAAGAAGACACAGGCAGCTAATGTATATTTATATTTATTTTCTTTTTTTTCTAAATATAGGGAGATAAAATGGCAAATATGCATAATTCCCGAGCATTATCCACAAAGCCTAGATTATTTATTACAATGTTTAACTGTTTCAGTGCTTCAAAAATATACCTCCTCTTTATATTCCACTGGCAGTCCGTTTGGACTTTGTTGTAATACTCATTTTGTTGAAATGGCTCTGAATTACTCATATGTGTGATCGGGCCGAAAGAATATCAAGTTGCATCTCTACAACAGTTGGTGAAATAGAACTCCCATTACTCATAGGCCATTTCTGTCTGTTACAGTTTATTTGACTTGCACTCCAACATTTGACTAGTGTATGTTGCATGGGCTTTAGTCCGCATTAACTTTCCATGTCTGTTGAGATAGCCAAGGATGTCAGGAATTGTAGTCCTTACTGCAAGAGAGCCATTCTTGGGTGTATGATGAGACGTGTATTCCAATATTATCTGCTGAAATGCATGTAAGGGGGCTTTTGCTCCGCAGCAGCTTGAGACACATATGTTGGGTTATCTGAAGATGATGACAGACATTTTCCAACAACAGCGGAAGACACGAAGGCTAGGCTGAATGAGGAAAGCTGTACTTCAAGAAATATAGAAATCCATGTAACAATGGCTTGTTGACTGTCCAATAGGAATTCCATTATATACCATGATATTTGATTTGATTCACTCCTTAAGTGACATACTGGGGGGAATATGCACACACACAAACACACACGGAAAGTAAAATCCAGAATAGGCAATCAGTAGGTAACTCTGAGACCTGTATATAGTAATCCTCGTATTATTGGTAAATCAATCGTGTTTAGATTTCAGGTATTTCAGTTTCTTGGGGTCAGGTCTAATCAGTATCATCCACTAGTTTTCCCAGATATTCCAAGCATACAGGGACAGATGGAGGGTAAAACGGATAGTATGTACTATATACCAACATTTAAATGGCAATCATATATTGGTAAGAATGTGCCCAATTTCTACAAATGCATCTTTTGCCCTCACATTTCTACTGATAGTGCCTGCATTAATTATAGGATGTCAGGAAGTTGAATCCACCATCTGCAACAGCAATACAATAATTAAAATAGAACCCTTGTGTGTTTTGTCAGAAATTGCTCCATCTTTCTCTGGGTATCAAATGCCCTGGTATCTTGCCATGAATGGACGACACCTGGAGTGGTACTGCAAAGAGGATCATAGCATATTCTTCCTATGATGTGGGATCATTGAAATCTGTGGGTTTACCTTGGATGCCAGGATGTGCCTTATTTTTATGCCTTTGAAGGCAAATAACTTTCAAGTTATCATCATAATCTTTTTCTGATAGACCCCGTTCCAATATGGAATGCCCATCTTCTTTAGAAGAGGCAGGTCTATGCAGCACTGCTAGTGTAGCTGAGTGATATATTTTATATTTATCTATTTTCTTGAAAGACACAGATGCTGTGATGACAAAATACCATCATTTATCTTTAAAGGAACACTATAGTGTCAGGAACACAAACATGTATTCCTCAACCTATAGTGTTAAAACCACCATCTAGCCCCCCTGCGCCCCTAATGCCTCCCTAAATATAGCAAAATCTTACTTTTATTCAAGCCTGAAGCTGTAGCTCTGGATTCTGTTTGCCTCAGAATAGCAAGTTGTCTGCTGACATCATCAGATTGGCCTGATCCAATCACAGTGTTTCTCCATAGGATTGGCTGAGACTGACAAGGAGGCAGATCAAGGGCAGAGCCAGCATGAGACAAACACAGTCCTGGCCAATCAGCATCTCCTCATAGAGATGAAATTAATCTCTATGAGGAAAGTTAAGTGTCTGCATGCAGAGGGTGAAGATACTGAATGTTTGGATGCATTTTAGACAGCCATGACCCAGGAAGGATCTCTAGCAGCCATCTGAGGAGTGGCCAGTGAAGTTATCACTAGGCTGTTATGTAAACACTGCATTTTCTCTAAAAAGACAGTATTTACAGCAAAAAGCCTGAAGGGAATGATTCTACACAACATTATTATTATTATTATTATTATTATTGTCATTTATATAGCAAAATTCAATAAGTTGTAGTTGTTCTGGTGACTATAGTGTCCCTTTAATGGGTTTTTTAAATTAATTAATTTCATTTTTTTTTTTTTTTTTTTACAAAACTTGCAAAGGTGACCATTGCTCTTTAATCATATACTACATGTGTAGTCGGTAGCTTTATAATTATTTTTAGACAAGTATATGTATAGGGTTATTGTAACTTTCACTGTAAAGTGAATTATTGGAAATTCTGAGTAAATTTCCAATTTTAGAAATTGGTAAATTATAGCTGGCTTGCAGATTTTTTTCTCCAATTTGTAAAATTTTGTTTAAAATGTAAAATTCTATTTAAAGGACAATTTATGCTTTAGTGAATAACCTTGACAGTATTTAACAGTAAAACCAAGTTCAACTAAAAATAAACACCATCTCCACTGCAATCGTGTCACAGCGTGATGAGTTTCTTATTTGCAGTGCTTAATCCAAATCCATTTAGGTGCAATCAATATAGGTAATTTAATTTTGGTTCCGTGTCATGCCTAGAAATTGATAAATATAAATTTATTAAACAGGTTTGGGCGAAGGCTTGAATAAAAAATAAAATATGTCTTCATATTGTATAACTACACAATTCATTAGGGCCGAATAGCACAAAGATCGAATAGGTTCAATCTTCATATGCGACTGTATATGTTGTGAATTTTCTTTCTTTAATATTGTCATTTGAGGCTAGTCAGTCACAGTTTTCTCACTGTGGATATTTTAATAAAACTGATTTCCATATCCACCAGTAAGTCATTTCCATGGTTTAATTTTGAGGCTTTCATTTTCTTGTAAATTGATATAAATATATTGTATATGGCAGTCAGGAATCCTAAGGGGGAAGCCTTAGGAATGTCTGATTATTTATCTGGCACCTGTGTGCATAAACAGGGAACCGAAATCAGCAGAAATACAGAGAGCAGCACTATATGAGTAGATAAATACCAGGCAAGATGCCGGATGACTTGGGTTATTCAGTAAAGTGTGAATTCAAAATGAATTTCAAATTTAAAGGGTTGCTCTAATCACCATTACCACTTCTGCTTTTAGAAGTTGTCATGGTGGTGAGAATCTAAAACTAATTTGCTCAGTGATATTTTTCTAAAAATTAATGCCTTATCCATTAGTTTTCTCTAGATTTCTCCTTTTGTTCATGTGAAAAGTGCATAAAAAGAGTATAAAACTAACCTGAAATCTAGCGCCATGCCAAGTTCTCCTTGAGCTCTTCCACGCCTCCCCTTTCATTTTTTTCCTTGGTTTGATCCAATCAAATGCTCGCCTGCACACAGTCCAAATGATTCACTGTCTCCAAGTGAAGAATCTGATTTAATCTGTTGCCAAAACGCAGAGCGTGCTAACAGTTGAATTTTGCACATAATTGACGCTAGGCAGTCTGGAACAGAGTTCAGTGCTGTAGGCTAGTTACTGCAAATATCTCTGGGTGTGCGGTGCGTCAAACAGAAATTACTATTCTGGCCCTTGTCAAAGTCACTCGGATCTTTCCGCTTGCCCATTTTACCTGCTTCCAACACATGAAATTCAAGAACTAGCGGTTCACTTGCTGCCCAATATATCCCACGCCATGACAAGTGCCATTGTAACAATATAATCAATGGTATTCACTTCACCTGTCAGTGGTTTTAATATTGTGGCTGATCAGTGTATGATCAGGGAGCACCTTAACCCCTGGGAGCCAACATTTTAAAGCACATGCAGTATTTTCCAAGCCTTATCCATAATGCTAAAGCGAAGAAGAGATACCATCGTAAGTGTTATAAATGAGCTTTTCAAATCCACAGCCAATAAAATTATAAACAGCTTAGTAAATATGTGAGTGGCTCTCAGCCAGCGCATTCACTGACAGTGAAAAAAGCTTCACCCCAAGCTTTCCAGAGACCGAGCAGAGTGGAGTGAAATTCTTACAGTGGTAATGATAATGATACTCCTGGCGCATCTGACCTGCTGTAGTTCTCGTTAATTGTAAAACAAATCAAGCCTCCGGTGCATTATAATTTATGCAAATCATTAAGAGAAGCAGAGAATATTATTTTCCAGAATAAGTGAATATTAAAGAAATGTTTTACTTTTTGTGTCAGTCGGACGGTATATTTATACTATTGATTGGACACCAGGCCATATAGGGCAATTCTTTCCACACAGTCATGTAAATGCAAGGACGATTGAGGAACCAAAATCATTGTCACCTATGGCACAGCCCATGCAAACCTCAAGCCCAGCATTTTTACTGTTTCTGATTAGAAATGTCCAGTTGACTTAGGACAGATTACATCATATTCACTTAAAGTCATTTCCTGCATTTTGACTTATTGACTATAAATCAACTGATGCTGAGACAGTGCATTGAGTATGATGGGAATTGCAGTCAATCCACAGAAACTGACATTGCATATATTGTGTCTCACTGCTGGAAAAACAACTCTAGTCTATAAACTAGAAATCTTTGCAGTCATCATTTTTTTTTTTTTATTTCAAATAATTCTACTGCAAACAGTTACCAGAGTACCTAATAATCTACTTGTGTGATAACCAGGATTTATTGGATGGTAAAGCTACTGTACAGCTTTCCCTTACTGCAGCAGTTTCTCAATGCTTAATAAACCTAGATGTACACGTTCTTAAAATAGAAGCAATGCAAAACTCCTTACTCCACAGGCTGCGAGGCTGCGATACTTTTTAGCAGAATGTACTTGTTGCAGTAATTGCTCTGTTGGTACCAATGATGTAGCCTGGAGTGAGCACAGAGGGATTGAGCTGCGTGCATTGTGGGAGCGTGTCCATGCATGCATATCCCAAGAAGAGGACTTCAGGTAATAATATTGCTTAATCTATACATTTGCAGATGAATACATTTTATTTCTTACCTGACAATGAGCTTATCCAGAGAAGCATCCCTTTACATTTTTTGAAGATCTACCTTTTCTTGTCATAATCCTATAGACTGTAAGCGCGTTTGAGCGGGGTCTTCTTCAACCTATCGTTCCTGTAAGTTTGTAGCTTATAAGTGTTCTATTTATAGTTAAATCCCCCCTCTTATAATATTGTAAAGCGCTACGGAATCTGTTGGCGCTATATAAATGGCAAAAGGGCAATAATAATTATTATTATCATCATATTGGGTACCTATCATCTTTTAATTGTATGAAGATATTTAATAGAAACGGAAAAAAATGAAAAGTGGCGCTAGAAATCAATATGACGTACAATGTGGAAAATGGAATATAGTATATCCCAGTGCATCTAAACACACCCAAGTGTAATGTCCCAAAAAACACTTACATAAACGAATGGGTACAAGAAAAAAGGTGGTTTGCGCGCACAATGGCATGTAGCAGTTGCTGGTTTTATATCTGGAAAGTACAAGTGTAAAAAAACATCATAGGACAATATGTATTTACAGAATTTAAAATGAGAGATCACTTGGAACACTCACAATATGGAGAGCCATATAAGTCGGCTCTAAACTATGATGGCATATTCATACATCCGATGTGGATACTGGAAAAGATGCAGGTCCCCAAGACCGTAACAATATTCCTCTGAATGGTAATGCAGGAACCAAGCATGAAGTAAAAGGTCATTCTTTATTTGAAAAAAGCTGAAAAAAGCTTAAACACAACGCGTTTCAAACATTGACAATTGGTCTTCCTCAGGTGCAATACTGACGGGTAAATATGACAAACTTATATATCACATACATTTTTATGTGATATATAAGTTTGTCATATTTACCCGTCAGTATTGTTCCTGAGGAAGACCAATTGTCAATGGTCGAAACACATGTTCCAAACTACTGGGAAAAAAATAAAAAAATACACTACACAAAATGTTATATTAAATCCTCTGCATTAAAGGATCATGGATTTATTTATTTTTACATTTTTTATTATTGTTATGCATATGATTACAGAAAAGGTTGCAATGCAACAACAGTTAAAGCAAGCATGATATCGTTATGCATAGCAAAACATAAGCATGGCATTGAAACAGTGGTATAATCTTGAGAACATAATGAACATAAAGCATGGTATAAACTGGATCTACTATAAGCAGAGCTGAGAAGATTTTTGTAGCACATGCAATCATAAACAAAGTAGTAGTAATGTTGATGGGTACTTGTTACTGAATGCAGGTAAGTGGATAGAAATAAACAGGATTAGCTATGCAAGATCACCATCACCCGAGCTTAATCCCACGCCACACAAAGGCTACACCATAAACTCTGTGTATGATGCATTCCCCCTTGTTGTACTAGGAAAGTAACCAGGCTCCATGTGTTCAAACTGTAGTAGTTCAGCTGCCCCAGGGTCTTCACCTCCCCCCCCCCCCTAAAGCCCAGGCCTCAATGGGAACCGTCACTACATGTCCAAGGACATCCTGTTCCATTCAGCAGGGCCTCAGGCTCAAAGAATCTCCAGAGGTTGGGTAACCTGTCGGATACCTGGACTACTAGTTGTGAGTTCCTCCAAATGGGCTCCCAGCCCAGAGTTGGGTCGGCAATGCGACATAGCAGTTCAGGGTTCGGGTATTTCAGGCAGAATAGTGTCTGGAAATCTGCTATAGATGAGCTCCCAGAACTCACTGAAGAGCCTGTCAAATTGGATTTCAAAGCTTTCTCCAGTTCAGGGTTGTTGCGTTCTCCTGATGTTGTTGGTGCTGCGATGCGGTGGCCATCTTGGGTGCACCACAAGGTCGATTGTGCAGCAGGAGATTACGCTGTTGCAGCAAGGTGATTTTCCCCAGCAGGTACTGGGTTATCCCCCACCGGTCCAAAGGGTGGATCTTGAGGCTCCAGGAACATCTTTGTTTGCAGCATGTCCCATGCCGGGACTTCCTCCCCAGGGCACTAGGCAGCAAGACAAGCTAGGGCTCAACGTAAATTCTCAGTATTTCGAGTCAACTCAAGTATCTTTGTGTTCCTGCTTGGTACTAGTTGTGTGGAGCTGCATCCAGTGTTGGTTTGAGGATTAAAAGCTTGATTTGTGCTCAGTTGTGTTGGAACTATCACAGGACATGTCTGGCCATCTTGGCTGTCAGGTCTTTCTACTCCCCACCCTCCCCCAATCATGGATAATTGCCCATACCCTACTGAAATGCATGCATACTCAGCCATGTGATCTTCCACTCGTAGCACTAACTGTATCTCTTAGCCCCATACATCCTGGAGAAATCCCTCATGTACTGTTAAGTTCTTTGTCTTTTTATTTTCCTTTCCTTAAGCACTTCTATATTAATGTTTGCACTAGCCCCCTTGCAACATGTATTTCTTTATATAATCTTTCCTACCAATATCTGGTTGTTTCCATTTTGTTATCCTTTGTCCATAATCTCTGCAGTTTGCCATTCTGTGGGAGTCTTTTAATTGATGGATTGTGGGTAAATTTGTTTAGTAATTCGTTTTTGGGTAAAATGAAACTGTACTTAAGTTATGACCACTGTAAAAAAACATGTTCTCCAGAATAAGAAGTAGTCCCTGCATTTTGTTAAAGGGAAACTATAGTGCCAGGAAAACAAAGTTATTTTCTTGGCACTATAGCTCCCTATAGTGCCTCCCTATCCTGAGTCCAGTGCCAATGTCTCTTGGCGCTGGCTTGGAATTCGCCACCCAATGTTCGGGCTCACATTAGGACTTTCCCGCATTATACAATGCTTTCCTATGGGGTTTCGGGTGATGCTGGATGTCCTTATGCATAGCGTGGTATTTATTACAGTTGATTAAAAACTGCAACAATTCCCTTTGCAGGGTTAAGGGACCTGGGACACTGCACCCAGATAACTTCAATGAGCTGAAGTGGTGTGGTTGCCTACAGCGACTATTTAAGTATAACTAAAACAATGAAAAAAACAGATGAATTACAAAAAAAGAGGATAAGAGACATTAAAGGAATAGCAGAAAACCAAAACCTGCAAAGTGACAGTGCTGCGGTAATATCAATTGCTACAAAATTATTCAGCTGACCCAACTATTCACAATCTTCGTTCTTTACGCACATATTTCATTCCAATTCCTGACCCCATATTATCTTGTCATGTCCTCTCATATGACCTCATCATGTTTTATTCCCACCTCTTAACATCTACTTGCCATTTCCACCTGATGCCAATATTAATTTAGTTGAATGCATGTAATGCTAATGCTATATATGACCTCACCTCTGAAAGACTTAGGCTATAGTTGACATT
This sequence comes from Pelobates fuscus, assembly GCF_036172605.1. NCBI lineage: Eukaryota > Metazoa > Chordata > Amphibia > Anura > Pelobatidae > Pelobates > Pelobates fuscus. The sequence continues at coordinate 246,888,968 of NC_086319.1, read as the reverse complement.
ATTTGTAAAGTGTTCTGGATATGAGTGCTATGTGCCAAAAACAAAACAAACTTATATATAATATTATTTGTAGGCAAAGTGTAGGGTCAATATGTTCTTGAAACTAAAGGCACTAAATGCCCAATATTTGAATGCCTTAGAAAGTGAAATGTTTATTTGATCATTGCAGAGGATTTGTGAAAAAGTCAAAAATTAGACAATCTGTGTATGCCTTTCAGCTACACTAAGTTTGTCTTCCTAAGGGATCGTATTTCAAGGATCTTATCTTATTTCCTTTAAAAATCATCTGTGTTTATGGTTTGTGATGGTAGGTTTTATGACTGCCCAACTTTTGAATGATTTTTGTTGACAGAGTCAAACACATCATTGCTCGTAGTTTTTTGTTCTTTTAAATCTCTGTTTATTACTTAACCAATATTTGTTTAATTTCTTCCTTGTTCCAGTGAGAACTTGTTTGTTCCATGGCATATTCTGTTTGATTTTTTCCTTTATTTACTTTGCTAATTCATAAGTGTGGGAAGGCATATTATTCTTTAAATTAAACTGAATTAAGAGGTTTAATCAATAATATAAAATATGATCTTTAAAGGGGCACTATAGTCACCAAAACAGCTTTAGCTTAACTAGTCAGTTTTGTGTATAGATCCTGCCTCTGAAGGCAGAGAATTGAGCAGTGAGAATTCAGAGGCAGGATCTATTCACCAAAACTGCTTAATTAAGCTAAAGCTGTTTTGGTGACTATAGGGTCCCTTTTAAGTAATTGTGTAAACTAACTTAACTTTGTAGTTTCATTCATGATTACTTATTGAGAGATATTCAGAATGCCATCATTCTTGGACTGAATCTTGCTCTTCAACTCTTCCAAAGACTGAAATGTCATGAACTAGGACATATGTAAAGCCTGACATAACAGAGAGGTTTTATTAGCTTTGATGTGAGATATGGGGCTTAGTGAGCTCATTGTACCCAGCATATCAAGCCGTGATCCACCCAGGATTTAGACTAGCAGTAACAACAGCTTAATTTCCGCACACATAGGATTTGTGTCTCCCCATGGCTAGCAAATTATCATATTCCTGAGTTTTGTTGCATAACAACTGGAGAGCAGTCTGTTGGCTACTGCTCTAAGAAAATCTATTTATTTTTAGCAGTCCTACATGACAAAGGATTTCAGAGTGGGATGTTGGGCTATCCTGGTAAAATAAATATAGAATGCTTTATATAATTGGGTGCTAAGCTGATAGGCAGAGGAGGTGGGAGCTTTGGAGTCTAAAAACATAGTTTGTTTCTGAATGCTGAAAACAGTACCTGCATATAGGAAGTTAATTATTGTGATAGAATTATCAAGGTCTACCATGGTACTCGCCATGGACCAATATAGTGAGAATGATGCTCCGTATCACTAGTAAAGCAAATAGTTTCATTCATTTGAAATGTATACGTTTTGACAGGTTGGTGTAATAGGACATATTTTTTTGACTTAAGGGAATATTACACATTCTGCTAGTAACATTAATGAAATATTTTTGGCATTTTTCAGAAGTGTCTTCCATACAGCTTTACTCACATGTGATTTCTAACACAGATTTTCACACTGTAAGTTTTAATTCATGTTAATTGGTCTCTTTGACAGCTGTCATGATATGTTTAGGCTAAAAACTGAAAACGTATTGAATCTCAGCGTAGCATCATGTAGGATCTTGAACTACAAACCATTTGGACGTTACTTTTTCACGATGCGTCATAAAAAGTAAGTTACTTCCTCGTTAGTAACATTCCAGTATGAATAAAGTATTAGTTGTTCTTATATAAAGAAATAGTAATTTTCAGGAATCTGGAGTTTACTACACAGCAATTTGAAATGGGTTGAAAACTGAATTGCAAAATTGAAGTGAAAATATCACTATTTCAGAAGTTATAGTTCCTTGTTACCTCACCCCAGTAAACATTGTTGAAGCGTCTAATTGGGTGAAATGTGCAGTGAAGATAAGTGAAAACATAGTTATGGTCCAATTCTGTGTTTAGCGTTAATGTGCATTGAGGTAGCTACAGGAAAATGCCCAACTGCAGGTGTACTTGGCAGTCATTAAATAGTGCTGTACATGCCCATTGCAGTGTAGCAGTTCATTTAATGTGTTTACCACTTTGGTGAAACATGTTGTGGATATTTAAACTGTTTGTTTTACATTGTATTTTAATAAAGGTATTTTGGTCTCTTTCCACTGTGAGTGTGCCATTTTACTTTTTTATTATTTTCTACCTGGCATCCGATTTTAAGTTCCAGTGAGGACTACTCTAAAAGAATCCACGGTGGGGATTATACCACTTACGCCTACACATTGAGCAGTTAGTCTGCCCAATTAAATGTGAGTACCTATTCTTTATTCTATACTCCTGGTACCTTTTATACTGTGAGCACTATTGCTGTCTCTTTTATATTTTTTATGATCTTCATACTGATGATACATCTGCATACCTACACCGTCTCACGTATCCTATAAGTGGGGATTGTACCACTGTATGCCATTCAGACTAGAGCTAGGTCAAGCTCTATCAATTGTAAGTAGGAACATAGACGTTTTATTTACTTTTATGTTATTCTGGGATTTTCTGCACCATTAGTTCTCTCTTTCTGTTACATATATGGTTGCCAAGAATACTCTGATCTGACCCCATTCCAGAGGAACTACCCTGACTCTTTGAGGTTTTATCTTCCAGCAAGTTTTACCATTTGGATTCACACTTGGACTTATATTTGAACTTTCTTTTGCTTTTTCTTTGTTTGTTCTTTTATATATATATATATATATATATATATATATATATATATATATATATATATATATATGTTATAAAACATCTCTTTTTTATCATTTCTGGCGTAACCTTTATCCCCCATGTTTGACTCATCTCTGTTGTCTATAAGGCTTAGAGGAAGCCTTATGTTTTAAGGTGTGTTGCCTTCTTTCATTTGTTGTATTTTTATATATATCTTTTAGTTAGGTATATTAGCACTGATCCTTTTTTATCCTTTTGTCTAATGTGTACGCCGTGCCTGAACAGCCAGACAGGCCAAGTATATTAACAATTAAAAACGAGTGAGAATTTCTGAATACAAATAGCAAGTAGCAAACATTTAGCTGGCTATGGGATTGTTCATAAACCTCTATAATTACATTTCTGATTTAAAGGAACACTCCGTGCACAATAACCACTACATTGTTTAAATGCCCTGCCCCTTCCCAATGTTAGTCAAACTATTTTAGAACTGTTTGACTCCCATTTAGAGGGCTAATCTTAGTGGTACATGGCTTATTTTATTGGTTGAGAGTACTCAGCTAACCTTCTCAACCAAACCAATGAGCAGGCCCTAAACTACAGACTTAGTTCAAGTAGGCTAGTGGAAGCTCATAAGCAGGAGCGAGTTTGACTGCATGCAATGCAGATGGGGTGGGAAGAATGCACAGCGTATTGTGCTAGTTATGTTGTTTGGAGTATTCCTTTAAGGCTAAAATAGGCAAACTATAACTACCGTAGTTGGATTTTTTTTTTTTTTTTTTTAAACAACTATTTTCAGTTTCAGTTCAGTGTACAATTCACGCCTGTTTACTGTTTAGTGAATAACTCAACTTCCCCTATTACTTTAAACTGTGGAACATCTACTGTTGAGCAACCCTTGATAACCACCACATCTATAAAACAGAAATACATTTTCTTCCAGATTCTGTACGTTTTCCGTAAACTGACACAGAGTAGATTTGTTGATAAACCTGCTTATAAGATGCTTAATTATTGTCAATTAAATGACATTTTGTTGTTTGCCCTATTGATTTGTCCCTTTCACTAGTCACATAACCACTAGACAAGTCACTCACCTGTCTCAGTGGTGTATATGAAAAACTAATCTGTATTGATATGATATTAAAGAATTGTCCGAGACAGGCAAAATAATACAGATGATAGCTTTCTGCAGAACTCTTCTACAACTGACTTGTAATTTTTCCCCCTTAATTATTTTCTCTTGCAAAACACAAACAAATAAATAACTAGTGTGACACTGATTGTTTGTGATTGGCATTCTGTGCTGAGCCTGCTTGTTTTTCTTCCCATACAGTGATGGGCATTCTCTTAACAAGTTAGTGCCTCGGGTCCATGCTGAGATTTCTAGGCTTTGACCCTTCGATTCCCAGAATAACTGAGAAAGATAATCAGTTCTGCAGCCTCAACGGAATCGTAGAAGTCAACAGTTGTAGGCAGTATGAGGATTCGTCATAACTGTGATAACACTGTTTTATACTTTTTTTGTTAGCCTCTTCATTATGTTCTAAAATAGTTACCATATGAGCAAGGGAATGCTGATTAATTCATCATACAACTAAAAGAGCTGATCTGAATTCAGCAATAAACCAGGGGTGACAATATTTTATATATCTCTTATACACTTTGGGAATTAAGGTGTTCCAAATTATCTCAAGCGTTGGGAATCCCTGCATACCGTATTTTATTGCTAGCGCAATTACTGATGATAAATGTATCCCCAAGGAGGTCAAAATGGCAGCCAAATCACATGCTTCACAGACTTAACCTGTACTCATTTTACATTTTAGTATTGCTATTTGCATACACTGCAGAAATAAAAGTTGTTTTACCTATATCTAGTGTAATCCTTTGCTGCATCAAAAAAGGATATTTGTCACTGTTTATATGTGGATAAGACATGATCACAACATAAATGGAATCAATGCTGTAGGGAATAATTGTGATTGACACCATTGCTTCTTTAAAAGATTAGAAGGGGTATTTATCAAGGCAAAAATTTGAGCTTTCTGGGGCAAATAACTAAATTGGGGAATCATTTTCAAGAGAACCAATAAAATGTGTGATATTTATCAAAATTTTTCTAATATTCTATTCCACAAATTGTGCAAACATGTAAGAGGGAAGGAAGTATGAGATGCGATAGCTGGTTCCAGTGGTTTAGATGGTGCTTGTCCTACTTTTAGTGCTTTAGACTACCTTTTAGAACAGAACACTTTGATACATTTTCCCCATGTTTCTTACAATTTAGCACTTAGCAACCAAAATAACACTTGTGTTTGTCTTGATACATCTTCTCCACGTATCTAATCATATACAATGGGAGCATCATGTACAGTTGGAATTAGAAAAAAAAGGATCTTACATTTTATAGTACAGAGAACGGAGCCAATTCTATTGCAAAGATTTCATCAAATGAATGCTTTAGTGGTAACCATTTAGCGTTTCGAATTCACTGCAGATTTGTAGTATCAGTGTGCAGTATTTGGATTTGTTTATCACTTAATCCTACTTACATGGATCAAAACACATCACTTGGATTTCTGAAAAAGTTAATAGTTTAATGATTAATCATAATTATCAGTAAAGTAATTTGGGATTTTGATAACCCATGTTCCAATAATGTTCACAGCACCAGCTGGGAAACTGTTTGATGACTCCAATACTTCACACTTGTGTGGGCTCAGTTTCTCTGCTCTATATGTTTAAAAAAGAACCAATCTTTTTAATTTTATTTCACAGAAGTGCTGGCTAAGTTTGAAGTTAAATGTCATGAACCTCCTGGCTTGATTTGATGCCTAATTAAGGACGTCAGCATGAGAAAAGTGAAACAAATGTAGGGGAAAAAATAGTATTTTGCTATTTACACTAGTTTAGGTTAAGGGTTCTCTGTACTAAATGGAAAGTTCACAACCGATGTGTAAAATTTAGAAGAAAACAGGCGAGTAAATGAATAATCTTCAACCTGGCACAGCTGGGCATTTTGTTCCAACTTTGTTTTTGGTATTTCCCAAACCTTGGTGGTCAAATCACCATGTTTTACAATTTAGTGAATACATTTCCATTTTTTTTTTTAAAGTGAATATAAATGAAGTTGACTAGGTTTAACAAAGGGTGTCTAAATAAAGTAATTTATGTTGCAATATTGATATTAGTATAAATAATATTTCATGAAGAATGGATGAGCTGACCTAGTTTTACTGCTAAAGAATGAGCTCTTGAGTGAATTCCATGTGCCAAAGTTCAATCCCTGTCAAAAAAGTTCAACACTGCTGTTCTGGGACATTGTGAGTGATGCAAAGGCAGTGTACATTGTGATTAATATAGAACAGGAAGTGAAGAGTGCAACAGACATTTCTTCCCCCAGGCTATAATAAAAAAAATAGTTATTTTCAAATAGCAGTGTGCCAATAAACTGCCAATAAACTGTAAATTACAATGTGCCAAAATATTATGTTTGATGTAAACAGCTTTTCCATTTAAGATAACCTTGTATTTTAGCCATGGCTTCCCTCAAAATGAATTAACCTGATAGAAAGCAAATACAGGAGACAGAAGCATGAGCTCAATGACCCAGTTCACTGTGAGATATCTCATTGGCACAGATTGTTTTCCTTCTGCATTGCTGCTGCCGAGGGATATCAGTGACATGGTGTTGTCAGGCATGCTCCTGTTCAGCTGTCTGACCTGTATCAGAAGGTGAAAGATTAAGCCCTTATGCTTGGAATGGGTATGTCACAGTACATTGAGTATACAAATCAAGAAGGAAGGACTTGGGAAGAGGCAATTTCTACAGGGATTGATGGACCATGCTTTAATATGGCCCTCCAGTAATAAAAGTGACTCTGGAAAAGAAATACCTTTGTGTGCCTAATATGTAACGGTTCCGTGACTGCCAAATTGTTTTTCTTTCTTTTTTTTCTTGACTAAAACTTAACACATTTGCTGTTCAGTCACTGGGGAGTTAGAATTTATTAGGTCCTCTGAAATGGGTTTATTATGTTGACTAATTCATAAAGTAAAAAATATGTAAATATCTCAAATATATATTGATATAGAATGTACTCTCTTAGTGAGATAGTGTGGTACCAATAAATGCTTTGCCCTGTTGTCTGCTCTTGTGATAGTTCTAGAACTTACATTTGTTGTAAATGTCATCAATAATTATTCATTGAAATCTTGCAGAAATGTATTATTATAATTATAAACATTTATTTAAAAAAAAAAATCAGAAATTAAATTTTCTGAATATTTAATACAACAGTTTATAATGTTTATCTCAAATTAAAACCATAAAAGGAAAGTGATGGAAGTAGTACATACATTCTGGGCAGGGCCGGCGCGTCCATAAGGAGGCACAAGTGGCCACCTTAGGGCGCCCCGGCCAGGGGGCACTAGATTGGAGTGACCGGCAGGAGGTGGGCGCACAGCGATCCCTCCTGCCAGGTACTCTGTGTAGCATGGCCGAGCGGAGCAGTGCGCACTGCGGTACAGGAACTTATGTTTCCTGTACCCGGCCAGACTGAAAGGAAGTGCTCACTGTACTAAGGGGAGAGGGAATTATGGAGGAGGGATGAACACTATGGGAGGGGGGAAGGAAAACTATGGGAGGTGGGGATGGAAAACTATGGGGGAGGAGGAAAACTATGGGAAGGGGGGAGAAAACTATGGGAGGAGGAAGGAACACTATGGGAGGGGGGAGAACACTATGGGACAGGGGAGGGGGGAAAGAATGCTATGGGACAGGGGAGGGGGGAAAGAACACTAAAATGAGGGAGGGTTGATGAACACTCAGGGGGAGAGAGGAACATTAAGGGGGGCACTAAGATACAGGGGAGGGAAGGGAAATGAACACTGGGGTAGTGGGGGATCACTAAAAGAGAAGGGAGAGGAACACTAAGATTGGAGGGGGTGGGAGGAACATTAAGGGGAATGGGGGGAGAATAAGAGACAGGTAAGGGGGAAGGAAGAGGAACACTAAGGGACAGAGGAGGGAGGGGATAGTAACACTAAGGGGCAGGAAAGGAAGGGGAAAGGAACACTAAGGGACAGGGGAGAGGAACACTAATGGACAGGTGAGGGAGGGGAGAGGAACACTAAGGGACATGGAGGGGACCACAAATGGACATGGAGGGGAGGAGAGAGGAACACTAAGAGACATGGAGGGGAGAGTGGCACGGCACACAGGGGGGCCTGAATGGGGAGAAAAACACAGAGAGGAAAAAGACACAGAGGGGCTGTGGGGAGATTGAAGGGTTGGTGATGAAAGAGAAACCCACAAAGGAGTTGGTAAGAGTAAAAGACACAAAGGGTCTGGGAGAGAAGGAGGTACAGAGGCTGGGGGGAGTAAGAAACACAAAGTGGGATAGTAAGAGATACACAAGAGTGCTGTAAGACACACAATGGGTAGAAAATAGGGTATAAGACACTAAAGGGGGTAAGACATTTAAAAAATGGGATAGGAAAAACAAAAGGTGGGTTAAGAGGGACACAGGTGAAGATGCTTTTCGACTGTGTACCAAAAAATTCTTGCATCAGCCCTAATTCTGGGTATTCTATTACAGTCACCATATTTCCATTTGATGGGCTGTAGAGCAGCACATTTTTTATTCAAGAATGAAAACTATAACCTATGTAGTCATGGAAACAATCTAGAATTTGTGTTTGTGAACATTTTTCTGTGTTGAACAAAATAGATCTAAAAACTATAAATCTGTTGTCCATTTAACTACCATAATTAATAAATACAATTTTACTAACTATAAAGTTTTCACAATTCTCACAATTATGTCAACTGAGCATCCTCTAGTTACTACATTTTGTATATTTTAGTATATACTACATATACTCCAAGTACTGGAGCCACTGGAGGCTGGATTAACCCTGCAATGTAAACATAGCAGTTTCTATAAAACTGCTATGTTTTCAGCTGCCGGGTTAAAACTAGGGGGGCTGGCACCAAGGCCACTTCATTGAGCTGAAGTGGTCAGGGTGCCTATAGTGGTCCTTTAAGCTCATTATGCTTTATTTTATGACGTAAATCATTATATTATTCCATTACACTAGGGAAATGCGTTGACTTGATCCTCTGGAGATTTTAGTACTGAGTTGAGTAGAATAAATAACCAAGCTCTACTAAAAGATTATTTAAAAGGAAACATGGTAAAGAAAATGACCAAACAAACTATTACATGGTAAGGAGTTCCAGAAATATGGTAGCGCCTGTGTAAAGTTTTGTAGGTTTTGTTGATATGGAGGTGTGCATGTTCAAGGCATCAGAGTTATGGAAGTCTTTGTGATTCAGAGTTAGGTCTTTAAATTTGAATGGAAAGAAGATCAATGTGGAAGGAAGATCAGCTAGTTGGTGGCACTTTGTGCAGATTGAAGTTGATTAATTTGCATGTCAGGAAGGCTGATAAGGAGAAGGTCCATAAGTCAAGTTATGAGCAAGTGTTTCATAGTTGAAGCAGCATCTTGAGTGAGAAATCGGCCGATCCTGTACATCTGGTAACATTCGAGAAGAGATTTGAAAGATGTTTGCATATAGAAATAATAGTCCCATCTCCAAAGGTAAGAAGGCAGTGAGTTATTAGAAATAAAATGAATGGTTGGGTATGACAGTATACTTATAAGGTAGAGCAGGTCAAAAACAAGCTGTTCATCAAGAGTAACAGAGGCAGCAGAGAAATCAAAGAGAATTACTAGGGATCACAGTGAGTGCAAATAAAATAACTCCAATCTGTTTATTTCATCTTAGCTCACAAGAGCCCCATAGCCTTAACACATGCTGTACTTATATGTGTCAGTCAAAGGCTGGTGAGATGAACACATATCAGATGGATGTTATCACCACACTTATTGTGTTATTTCTCCAACTCAGATGAAGTACAGTAAATGTGCACAGTTCATGAATAACAGGCTTTGTAATACAGAGCAATATCTGTGGGATGGACAGGTTTTCATCATGTATCTCCCTAGCTATTATAGGACTACACATCTCATCATCTCCATGGGCTAGATGGGCCATCTCCATCGTCACTGCCAGATGTGTGTCATAAAGGAAACTGACGGGTTTTTGTTTACCAGTTAAAGCTTTAAAACACAAGTTGTCAAATATGGACCCCAAGTAGATATTGGTATGCAACTCCCCTAAACCTCTGCCAGTTAGTGTCATTTGAAATTATTCATGGCAATATAACCACAATATTGCAGTATGCAATGATCTCTTTTTAATTGGGCTATCATAGTATTTAAAAGATCAGCTTTGGAGTATTTCCTCTCTTCCTCAGGTCTAAAGCAATACTGATCAACAACTGATGTTATATAAGGGGAGGGAGGTGAGTGAGGTGACATATGTAGCAGGAGATGGGCCTAAAATTAAACAATGCAGAGTGGTTGAGAAGGGCCAGAACAAGAAAATTAAATGAGAAAAGACAATTAACATATTAAACAGCAGAGATTATTAAAAAAAAAAAAATACATAAGACATAAAGATGTATGTTCATACTTGTATAACTACAATAAATACATATAAAGTTGTGGTAGTGTGTCAGAAAACCAAAAACTATATGAAGTCCCTCATTTATGGTATTGGAATGTGTACCCTTTAAGCACATTAGTCTTGAGGTTTTGGAAGGACTAATCAGTGTGGGTGAAATAGTGTCCAACATGGGTACAATATCTGTTTTCCTTGTGGTGTTTGAATGTCTGTGCAGGTTCAGCCTAAGATGCAGTTTCTCTTATATAACTTTTGTAAATGTGCAAAACTATTATCACTTATAGGGACACTATAGGCCAGGGTCAGGCAGTCTTTTCAGCCCTCCAGATGTTGAGGACTGCATCTATACTTTTACAACCACAGTGTCGGCAAAGCAGCGTGGGATAAAAGTTAAGTAATACATTTTTAACCCATGCCAGAGGGGGTTGTTACCTAAACAGTGACTATGACAATATATGGCGATAAGAATACAGAACTGTGTAACGAACGCTATAGTGTTCCTTTACTCTTGTATCATTTTGTTATTGTGTCTGGCTGTGTTATTGTCACATACATGTTAGTAAAGTTTGCAGAGTGATTTTTTGCATCGCCCAGTCACATTCTGTGTGAGCTGTTGTTTTAGGGTCCATTTGCTGCGTATATGAAGTATGTATCATTCTACCCATGCTTTAGAATACCCCCCCCCCCCTTTCCCCCAATTCTATTGTTTTCAGGAAAATCTAAATAGCGACTAGGGGATTAGCAGAACATGAAATTGTATTTATTCCAGAGTTAAAGTCCCTTTAATGTCATTGGAAATGTACACATGAAAACTGCAAAATGTGCTTTTATTCCAACAGACGAGGCGGCAGCAAAGATTGGATATTTGTTATATGGAAACGTCTCCATCCTGGTGCTTCCTGCGTCCCTGTTTATGCTGCTTGCCTGCAAAGTTTATGGCTGTTAAAAGCCCAAGCACTGCTGAAGCTAGAGTGCTAATTACACTTCAATTAGCCAGAACACTGTTGCCAAAGGACCTCCAATGTAGATAAATGGTAATGTCATACATCAGATTTATCTACAGTGTTTGCTGTGAAAATCAAAACACTCATAGTGGTTACATCCAAAATATCCATTATTGTAGTATTTATTTATTGCAGAAGATAGAAATCAACACTACATCATTAGTTTTCTGAATTTGTAGATATAAAACATCAAAGTGCTCTGTACCCGAATAAAAAATAAGACAAGAAATAATAAACAGTGGCTTAAAATAATATTATAAACTGATGGCGCCTCTTTTAGAACACTCTGCATAATTAAATGATTACATTTAATCTGGGTTTGTAAAGCACTTTTAGAAAACCATAAAGTCATTTTGGCACTCCCATTGCTGTTTGTTGTGGTTTATACGATAAGTTTTGTTTTTGTGATGCTTTTTCCTTAAATGGGATCAAGGTGCATGCTCTCTAAGGTTTAAGCAATAGGACTACTGGTAAGTAGACTCAATGGCACTTATATAATTGACCTTGAAAGTAACTCTAAACTGTTGAGGATATACGATGTGATCCTAGATTCTATTGCTCATACTTAAGTTAGAGTGATGCGGTGGTTTCTAACTCTGGGTTTTTGATGCCATGGTTTATTAAGATTTTGACTACTGCTAGCTGTTATTTAAAATGATTATTGTGCATAAGCTTCTCGTTAGTCTTTGACATGTGTTTTCGAGGCAGTGGGTTAAAATGCAGGTGGAAATATCTGAAGGTTTGCTAATCTTCTTTTAGCTACTGTTTTTATTTTCTACCTTGTTTGAATGAAAATGCAATTGTAAAATAAAAAATATAAAAAAGGTTAGAAATGGCTTATTGTCAGTGCAAGGAATGTCAAAAGTATCTTACCCACCTCTTAGCTATACAGAAGCGAGTAACTGTCACCTTGGATATTTTCTAGTTAGTCAAAAATTCCAACTAATTCTAAATTAGGATTAAAGAAATACTCCAAGCACCATAACCACAACAACTAGTTTCTGTGATCTGCAGAGACCTGCAGTGGATCATAGGAGAATTAAATGACAGTTTATTAAGTAGATTTAATTGAACACTGGAAGCATTGTAGCATGAAATCAAGTTTGAGTATATATGTGGTTAGGACGAAGTATAATCTCCCAATTTAGAGTCATCTTTTCACTAGCCTGGATTTTGCCAAGCCCAACAGCTATTGCCACGATACTTGAGGCAATCTACACAAGAACACACGTGTTGTTGACTCCAGAGTGGTTAATAGCATGATTGTAATTCCTGTCGAAATCACTAGGAATTTGAGTGACAAAAAAATACAATCTATTTACAGTGTGTTCACAGAGATCTTTGTTAGGTGATTTAGAGAAGAAAACCCTTAGCCTGTATCTTGGTTTGTCTCTTCTCAGAATGGTGATGGGCAGCACACAAGTCACAGTTCCCATTAGCTGTATCGATTGAATTGGTCTGTCCTCTAAAAAAGTGAACAAAATCTGTAAAAAAAAAAAAAAAAAATATCATCAATGGCAAAATGTTTGAACTGTAAAAAATTGTTAGATTGAACCCCCCCGAATAAGTTTTGCATTTCAATGTTCTGGTTTTATGTTAATGAATACCTGAATGATAGCTGAGTCTAATTGTTGATGTTAAAGGTAAATAATTGACCCCATTTATAAGTTATTCTATTTTTTTCTCAGCTGTTCAACTTGTAAACATTTAAAGGACCACTCCACACCCATAAAGGACTTCAAGCTTGCTTATCAGTGAGAAGTATCCTATTTTTACCCTAGTTTAATTTTATTAAAGTGCCAGTTTATATGAAACAATTTCTATGAGAAAACTCTAAAAGGCTATTTAATAGCTAGTTCATATGAACTGCACTTTTTGAAGCTGTTTTAATATACTATATTAATATACCTACTAAGGTAGTATATCTACTAAACAGTGATTTTTGTTTGAAAATAAACACTTAGCATGGATTGTTCTTTTAATTCTACACTCGGAATGACCAGCTTGGGAGGTTAAGCAGTTAAATCCTCCATTCATGGAATACAGAATAAGGTTTAGGATTGCAGTATTGTTACTATGTACCTATTGCCACTTCCCCTGCTTGATGTTCCTGAGTTGGGAGTTGAAACAGCCAAAGACTGTTAAGGAGATATTGAGGCTTCTTCCTGTTCTTGCAAGTGGCTGGGATTTCTCTCTCTGCTGGTTTGATAAATGATAACAGAAAAGATATGAAGGTTCATTTGGTATAGTGTATGGAGTTGCCTGCCTGTGCATTGCTGTGTGAAATTGGTAGAGTGAGATGTGACTGAGAGAATGGCTTGATCCAGATAAAAAGTTCCGCATCGCTTTTCCTATTCACAGAGCTGTGACAATATACTCAGCCTTTTTGCTGCACACAAGTCAGCTGGACTAGTGAGAAAGCATTAAATTAATTCACATTTTGCAGATACCAGAATTAGCACTGGATGTTCTCATTCACCAGCACTGAGAAGGTTAAACCTCAGCATGTAATTGCTTGGCAAAGTGCTGAACAAAGTAACTAATACAGTGTAGGCCGAACGAAAGGCCGAGAGGCCATATGAGGCGCAAATGACCCAGAGTAACACATACATTTTGACAATACATCGCTGGTTTATAGGGTCCCACATCGTTTGAGTACTATAAACTTATGGAAATTAAATGCAATGTTTGTTTTAATCTTGAACTGACAAAATGAAATACTACATACCACAATAAGTAACAATATCTGTACTTCGCATAATAGACATCGTCAGATGTACATGTGAAATATAGAAACAAATAAGAACGGTAACTGTATCAGATGGTTGTGTCCTATGTAGACTGTTACCGGGGTTCTTCTCTCTGATTAATGCTCATTAAATTAAGAATTATTTTGGAAAAAAAATAGTTTTGTTTTTAGTATGATTGTTTGCGATCATGTCTTTTTGTCTTGAATTCACTGTTTAGTGCACAAGCTCCTAGTTGTGTTTCCCTTTTCTTTTTTCTACTTTAAATGTAGAGACTATTTATTCTCATGGGCCTTTCTTCCTCCTAGCTCTTTAAGAGTGTTAATTGGTGTGTGGTGTGTGCAGCTGAGACCACCAATACTAAAAAGTGACATGTGGGGAGTTGTGAGCAGATTGACAGAAGCACTGGATAGTAATTAGCATTCTGATTTTCTCTGCTTCAGAAAGAAGGCACATAAGGTTACATAAGCCCCACATTTTCACAGCAATAACCACAAAACAGGGGTACATTTAGAGTAATCCAACCCTAAAATAAACAAATAGACACATACAGTTGACCTATACTATAAACAAACATACAAAAATACAAAAATAAATACAACAAACAAAAACAAGACAGATACATTTTTGAAATTCTAACAAACTAAGATCGCCATACTTATTGGTAATATAGCATCTGCAAAACTACAAACAAAGTTTACGTGGCGATACCTCAGATGTAACTGATAACACAATAATCCAAATGTAATTAACATCACCCCAAATGCATATTAAGTTTCCATATGTTCATGTTGATACATTACATTTACATTATCCGGCCTACATGATTCCAATAGATATTGATCAGAAACACTGTGTATTCAATTCTAACTCACTAAGCAGAATGGCGGTTTATTTCATTTCTACTCAACGCATACGTATTTACCTTTATATTTTTTTCAACCAACTTGCTTTTGCCTATGCTTTCCAGGGAGTTTGAAAGAACCGGTTGTTTGATATCTGCTGCATCTGATAAAATAGAGGCATGTACTGTTTTTCCTCTATTAAATGATCAGGTTTGGTTAATGCAGTCTCATAATTAGAGAATATTTACTTTGATCTTCTGATAGTCTACAGCAGGTATATGCAACCTTCGGCACGGCAGATGTTTTGGACTACGCCTCCCATTATGTTTTGCCAGCATTATGGGTGTAAGTGCATTATGGGGGAAGTAGTCCACAACATCTGGAGTGCCGAAGGCTGCCTATCCCTGGTCTACAGCAGACAGATTCCTTCCCAAATTGTAGTGTCTGCAACATGTTTAATCTGACATGAACTTCAACCCTCCAATAATTCTGGACATGCATCATCCTCTGTATTGATATTACATAAAATGCAGCCTAATACAAAGGAGCGTTTCTAGGTGGCAAACGTCAAGGGGCTTTAGACAGAGGGTATATTTTATAGCCCCTCCCACATATATTGGCTTAACAGGACTCTATAGATTCCCAGACCATGCCCTCCCCCTCCCCCCCCCCCCCCCTGTTTTAAGCCTGCAGCTGAAAACATTGCTGTTTTCTAAAACAGCAATGTTTTCATTGCCGGGTTAACCTGTCTCTAGTGGCTGTCAGACTTACAGCTACTAGAGGTGCTTCCACAAAATTGTGGAGTAAACCTCCACTCTTTCAATCAGATTGTCTCAGAGAGATCAGCTGATTGGCGCAGCATAGCATTTTCTTCGCATGTGCACTAGCAGCACAATGCTTTCCTATAGGAAAGCATTGGAATGGCGGAGCTTCCCCAAGGAGCCCAGCACTGCGCATGTACATTTGTATTCTTAACGCTATAATGTTCCTTTAAGCCTTTAAAAAAACCGCAACCTCTAAACCCTAACTTGTACTTTAAATCACACTGTGATGTTACAGAGTATTATAGAAACATCTATTTAAACAATCCACACCTGTTGTATTCAATGATGTAATTTGAAGTTTTATTTCTTATTCAATATTACAGGCGAATCAGAGCAAATAATAAAAAGGTGCCAAAACTGTTACTCACATTTTATTGATTAAATATGCAAACCGGTGATTGTTAATGAACAGATCCACCTATATGATGCATATTGGAGCATATATGCAAAATGGTTTGTTTAAAAAAAATGTTATCACCGTGTTCAAGAATTTTAAAAATAATTGTAGGATTTTCTAAAAACAGACACATTTCTGTTTGAAGGTTAGTGGTATATTGTTAATTGGTATAGTGTGTTACATATCAAAAGATTACAACCATATGATTTAAATATTATGGCTGTATACATTTTAGAATGTAGTAATAAACAAATTCTGACATTCCTTTTAAATTGATGTTGAATATTGTAGGCTTACATTGTGATTGCATATACAAAAAATATATAAGTGGAGCTCTAATATACCTGAGTAATATCGTTTTCAAATAAGTACAGTAGATAGGTAGTATGTACAAATCTGTAAAAAAAAATACAAAACAGGACAATAGTGCAGATGGTATGAACTAAATAGAAAGTGTGGGTGATAAATATTCAACTCACAAGGAAAGAGCCAATAAGTCACCTGGCTCTAGTGTATATCACGTTTGGATCCTTTAGGGAGATCCACAGCCCTCTTCCATATCCTTGTAACCCAGTTAGTCATCAGTAGGGAAATGCAGGGAACTTGTAGGTATAGGTAAATAAGTAAATGTATTGGTAAAAATAAAGCAAATAAACAAACTCTGATCAAATGATCAGTAAGCTATAAAAAAACAAATAGTATTTCAGTCCAAAACACGTTTCATCATAAACTGGCTTCCTCAGTTTGTGAATAGTGTTAAATTGGAGTTTTGTCTCTTATATTATATTATATAATATTTTATTATATATTATGTTGATTGAAAGATCTGTGTTCCCGGAAGTAGATTCTGTGAAACGCACGTTCCGTCTATTGGAACGCACGTTATATCTGGTATCCGGTCATGCGGGTCAGGGGGATGCGATCTACATCTTAATTCAAATTGTCACTTTCTTCTTTATGTAAGGCATGTCTGCGTTTCATTGATGTGCTTCTTAACCGGAAGTGCTTATCAAATGCTTGCGATATTATGCATTACATTGTGATTGGAATGGGCAGTATAAAATATCTTAGTTCTGAACTTTTGATCTTCAAGTATGCGCTGCAGCTTAATCAGTTGCCTGACACTGTCAGCAAAGGTTCACCTTATAGATGGGAACTCATCTAATTGCCTCCATATACATTTAAAAAGCTTTTTTTTTGCCTGACATTTGATTGCTCATTCTCTAACTTCATTGAAGTAATCTTTTACTGGATAAGCACAATATTTTGTGGTCAAAATAACAAAAGAAGTTCTAATACCACTGTCTTTCCTGATATATAAACAGAATATGCTTAGATACAAAAGGCAAATATCACACTTCTTTGTAATAATGGTACTCCTCACTTACCGCCTGGGTTCTGTTCCTACGACCCGGTCGTAGAACTAATTGGTCAGTAAGTGAGGAGTTAAGGTATTCCCTGCTCTGGTGCGCTTGTCTATGTTCGGGGAAATCTCACCGAACATAGACGAACACACTAGAGCAGGGAATCCCTCTAATCTATGTTCCCTGCTCTTGTGCGTTCTTCTATGTTCGGGGAAATTTCCCCTTGCATAGATTTGAGGGATTCCCTGCTTTGTTGCGTTTGGCTATGTTCGGGGAAATGTCCCCGAACATAGACAAACGCAGCAGATCATGGAATCCCTCTAATTCCCACGACGGCTCGCACTTACCACCATGCGAGAGAGCGGGTCGTAAGTGCAAGCCGTCGTAAAACAGGTAGGTCGCAAAACGAGGACCACCTGTATAACAACGTTAAATTCAAAGTGTCATTTAACAAAGTGTATTTAACATTTTGGGAAATAACAGCCTACGCTTTTTGTTTGGATATTTTGGTTCAAAAAATAAGAATTCATTTTAAATTATTAAATAACTTTAGTAAGTAACATAAATTTAGTAAGTAACTAGAAACCAGTGAGCACTTCCTGTGAGACCACGGACCGCTCTGGCACACTACATACAGTGACCACCAAGAGGTGGAGCACTGTGCTCTGCGCTCTCCTCCTGCTGGTTACTCAGCAACCATGCATACTGGGCCCTGAAGTTATACCGGAGGTCCACGGTTGCAGGGGTCGACAGGATGACCAGGCCCCCTTGAGTGACGGGCCCCGTTGCAGCTACGACCCCTGCGACCGTGGTACTTAGCCACTGCCTGTGAGTATGAGTTTTGAAATGAGAAGGATATGTAATTGGTGAGCAAGAGAAATGTAATTGAATGAAGGAGCAGCACTCGGGGTAAAAAGGTCTCTGTAGGACGTGAGGTCGATTTTGTTTGTTTCATAATCTCTTCATCTTGTATTATGTATAATTTGTTCATTATTAATAACAGGCAATTTAATTCTCCGTCATCCATACTGTTAATCCCCAATAACCACCTGGCACAATGTGTGTTTTTAAAGATTAGTGAAATGTCCAAATCCTAGCTGAATCTCTAGTTAAATCCCACACATTCTTGGTAAAGTCAGATAGGCCTTTGCTGAGAATTTTTAATTCTGTAGACAAGCACCAAATCCGGAGCCATGCAAAATTTTAGAATGTAATGTATATATCTGTAAATGTTCCGGATGTATTTCATGTAAAAATTCAAGAGTTATTTTGGTGGGAGTTAAGGGCCACCTGTGGGAGAATATTATGTAAAAATGCTGATAAATAATGTTTATGCATACTTCCAATTTTCATCTCTCTTGTAGAACTCTTTCATTGTAAACAGTGTTTAATAAGGCACAAAACAGTGTTTAGTTTTACAGCTGAAGTCTATTGCTGTGTTTATTACTATTGTGAAGTGCTCTATAAGTGTATAATGCTGTGCAAATCAAAATATGTACTTTGAAATATGCAATTTTCTGAGTTGTTAGTTCAGGACTCCCGGCTGATACATGACTACAATGCCCATTATCCTTCTCAATAGTAATTTTAGAGGTATGCTCGCAATATGGTGTTTGGGTGCTGCATTTGGACTTCTGGGAAACCTATGTCTCCATATACCATTCTTGGTGGGAACAGGCCAGCTGTGAAGAGTGAGGTCCTAAATTTCAGGGTTTAGTGAATACATGTTTACCCTCTTTGATTCATGAGCTCCATAGCTGAGGACATTTTTCTCACAAAGTCTGTTTTATGATAGTTTACAGAAACTCTCATTAGAGCTCAACATCTGTTACACCCACAACCAGCCAGAAAACATTATGCAATTGCACATAATATTAACCCCGTCAAAGTACTTTGTATTGAAGGTCCGGGTAATTTTGACATTTTTGCCATGTGTTTATAGAACTGCAATCTTTCTATTTTTATTACAGGACAGTTAGAAATTCCTTTTGATACCACACCTAGTCTGTAAAAAAAAAACATGTGTTGTGTATATATATTACAATTATAATGCATGCTTACGATTTTTTACATTTATGGCAGTTACACTTTGTATATGAAAAGCAATTAATTAAGCAATGAATTATTGTTAAGAAGCTGTTTGAAATTTGTTGGTGCTGAACTTTTAACAAAAGTCACCAAACACAAAATCAGTACACAAAAAACTTTTGACAAATAGACACACTAAGGTACTTCCCTCTGCTACCGTCATGCTTTCCGTCCAACGATTTTCCCTCTAATTGCTGGTACTGTTTGTAGCAATATTTTTTTTTTTTTTGTATGTTTTCCATAAGGGAAAAAAAACAGTTTGAATCCAGAAAAACAAGTTAAAAATAATGGACACATTTTAACAAGTTAAAAATTCTGGAGTGCAGACATAGATGGCATTGGGATTGTCATTTATTTTTGTACATTTAGTATTTTATGGGGGGGGGGGGGGGGGGGGGACGCGGGGATAATTTCTGGAGAATTATTGCTGTTTGTAGAATCATTTTGTAATCTATCAATTATTAACAGCAGTGCAATTTAGAAGGAACATTTTATGTCATCATGACCTTTAGTATTTTATTTTTATATATATATATATAAATATATTATAATAAAATATATATAAATATATTATAATATATATATATAATATTTAAAAAAAAATTAGCTTTTGTTTGGTTTTCCTCTAAATAAAGTCTCACAACTTTTCTATTTTTCAGGGTCAATAAGGAGCAAACAGACTTTAATATATATGCTGCAATATCAAATAAGAAAGGTCCACTGTGCACTAGGTTATACAAGCATTGTTATTTGCACTGCCTGGAATTACATTGCAGCTGGGATAGGGGTCAATCCAGCTATCATCCATTCACAGCCTCCCGTGTCCTGGGAAACTCCCTAGCTATGAAAGCACAGGGAGAAAATACACACTATAAAGCATTGCCTGATTAGCAGTAGGCATTCCGCTGGGTTTTATTTACTACACAGCCTTTCCTTAGGTGTCCTCTGGCAGAGTCACTAAGCTCTTTCTCCATTGCTCGCTGGAAGGGATCTGAAACCTATACTCTATCTGTTTTCCCAGGAACAGCTGGGCACTTTTTGGCATCGATTCTCCCACACATAAAATGGATACAATCAGACGATTACCTCGTTTGGTGTCTTTCACATCTACTTTTTCATTCCTCAAAATGAATTCAGCTTCACGATGAATGTGATTAAATCACTTGATTAAATATTGCAGAATTTTGGGATTAAGCCTGGGTGGGTTTCAAAAGATCTTACTGAATCAGACTTGGATTAGCGGATATATGTCTTTATATCCATCATTGTTATGGAGTGAGGCTGTACAACGTGATATTCCACATAAGCTTGGATGGAATCATTGTTTAATAGTGTAACGGAATCATGGGAGTAACAAGTAATAGCCATTCACGTTGTAACCATAGGAATGTTACAGACAATATAACTGATGTCACATCAGGAATGAAGGCGATCGGCACATGGCTTGTGTTGGTACTGAGCATTACTATGTATAATAATAATTCATAGTAGTTAAAGCAAACCCATCATCTATAGAATGTGTGAATACCTCCCAATAGTCTTGAATCCAGTGTGACAGTCCTGATTTGGCATATGGATTTTTGGCCTAGTTTTTTTCCTCTTACATCCTACTACTGTGATATAAACAGTGCATCATCCATCTTGCATGCAGTTGTGTAAGGCAATTTCAGGGTGTTTCTACACACACAATAATGCATCAGCAGTGCTCTGGCTATAGTTATTCCTTGTCAAGCCTGCAGGGCTACTTAGCAGATACATCTCCTTTCCTGCAGGTAAGCATTAGGAATTATGCTAATTGCATCACTGACTTGCTCCCATGTTGTCTTCTTCCCCATAGTTCCAATTCCATACCTCTTAATGCCGAGAGATGTGTGTGGATATCAATGTCACCCCCAGATGGCTATATATTTAATATATACATTGTGCTGGTGAAACCATATACTGTAGCTAAAAATATATGATTATGCCACTTTAAAAATCACAACCACTCTGACTCACCAACTTACATATCATTTGAGGGTGGGAGAGCAGTGGATGAAACTACATACATCTGTTATATTTGTATCTTTAGCACTAGTGGGTTAGACTGAGACAGTAATGATCTTTGATCTATACACATGCTAGCAATATATTTTGCACAATACTAAAGGGACACTGTAGGCATCCAGATCACTTCAGCTAATTGAAATGGTCTGGGTGCTGTGACACTTGGACAGCCACTGGGGGCACTTCTGGAATCTAAATGGACTTTTGGTCCGTTATCTGACGCTGGACGACCTCACGGACCTCCAGCGTCAGATTTTCCCCATAGGGGATCTGCACGAGGAGCGTGGGCAGAGCCTGACCCAGCGCAGAGGGACATTGGCGCTGGGTTCAGGTAAGTTAACCCCTTCAGAAGGGGGGGTATATAGGTAGGGGAGGACTATTAAACCTATAGTTCCAGGAAAACAGGTTTGTTTTCCTTGCACTGTAGGATCCCTTTAATGTTACTACTTGAGGGTCACAATCATTTCCTTACTTTTGTGGAACCAGACTGTAGAAAGGAGTATCAAATGACCAAAGTTTTTCACCTGCTCTGTTATATGGTGCTGTAAAAACGTGATAAACTTTTTACATAATGCAGATTTATATACTCGGGCCTACCAATCCTGAGCATGCAGAAACACAGGAACACAGAGATTTTATTTAATGAAATGTATATTATATATGTTATTTTATATTTTACTATATTATGTTACATTAACTCGCACTCACCTCCGTAATATATTGTTATTGGACATTGCTCTTCAACCTCTTAACCCCAGTTGTGCCCACTACATTCTTGTTAAATTGCTTGGAAACCTGGATTACTAATGCCGTGCAGTATATATTACATATCGTGTTTAGGAAAACAGTATGGAAAGGGTCTAATCACTTGTAAATACAAATAACTGGGTTTCAACAGATTGCACGTTGTGTACCGATTTATAAACAAACAAAAAAAGAAAATTAGAAGTTGATGCTTTTTCTCTCAGTTCTATCATATTCAATTTGAAATTATAGCTACAACTGGGTATAACTTGTTACGTGATGATATCGATAGTGTGGAAGCTTCATGTGTAAAAACATTGTAACATAAGTAACAGTGTTACTGACAAAATGTCAAACTGGATCAGATATATCATACATTCTATGCATCTATTGTATTTGTAACAGAATGTCTTGTAGTCTACATATGCTTGCTGTTGCATTGTTTTTATATTTACATGTAACAATGTTTTTTTGTTTGTTTGTTTTTTCCACAGGCCAAAACACAAGTGTAATATCTTTTGAACAGCAAACAGATTTAAAGTTACAATTAGAAATATGGAAACCACAAGAAAGACCTGGTTCAGTGTAATCACCCAGTGTGTATTATTAACTATAGTATCAGCCATCTCTCGACAAAACTCACAAGTAAAGAGAAATTTCACAACTTTTCATGCTGAGCAAGCAGACTGGAGTTTTAACCATATGGTGGTTGATGCCAGAAGTGGATCCATTTATCTTGGGGCTATCAACAGAATTTACAAACTTTCTGAAGACCTAAAGGTCTTAGTGTCTCACCAGACTGGGCCAGACGAAGACAACCCAAAGTGTTATCCACCAAGGATAGTTCAGCCTTGCAACGAGCCACTGGCTGTTACTAACAATGTCAATAAAATGCTTCTTATAGATTACAAGGAAAATAGGTTAATAGCTTGTGGAAGTCTTTACCAGGGTATCTGCAAACTTCTCAGGCTAAGTGACCTCTTTAAACTCGCTGAACCTTTTCATAAGAAAGAGCATTACCTTTCTGGAGTAAATGAGAGTGGATCTGTGGTCGGAGTTATTGTACCTCACAACAATCTCAATGATAAGCTCTTTATTGCAACGTCAGTGGATGGAAAACCAGAATACTTTCCTACAATTTCTAGCAGGAAACTCAGTGCTAACTCAGAAGATGATGGAATGTTTGCTTATGTATTTCATGATGAGTTTGTTGCCTCAATGATAAAGATTCCATCAGATACCTTCACCATTATCCCTGACTTTGACATTTATTATATTTATGGCTTTAGCAGTGGCAATTATGTCTACTTCTTGACTCTTCAGCCAGAGATGACGTTTCCACCTGGCTCTGCCACAAAAGAACAAGTCTATACTTCCAAACTAGTTCGTCTGTGCAAAGAGGAAAGAGCTTTCAATTCTTATGTTGAGGTGCCTATTGGCTGTGAAAAAAATGGTGTGGAGTACAGACTTCTTCAAGCTGCTTATCTGTCCAAAGCTGGGTCTATACTTGCCAAATCTTTGGGAATTAAACCTGGAGATGATGTTTTGTTTACGATCTTCTCCAAGGGTCAAAAGAGGGGAATGAAATCGTTGGATGAAACTGCTTTATGCGTATTTGTTCTCAAAGAAATTAACAACCGTATTAAAGAGAGACTACAGTCTTGCTACAAAGGAGAAGGTACATTAGACCTTGCATGGTTGAAGGTGAAGGACATTCACTGCAGCAATGCGGTAAGTATCTTTATTATTGATTAACTGGAATTTATTTATAATGTACACCAACAATTTCTTGCTCTATAAAA